>NC_085139.1:136455120-136783150 GCF_024139115.2 Armigeres subalbatus | reverse complement strand
TTACTTAAAAGAAACTATTTCTCAATTTCCAAGCCATTGTGATACTATATCAATAAACCGAAAGCTTTTTATCCCTTATTTCGGAAGCCAATTGAATTCGATAGAAGGCTCGGAGACCCATAGTGTTGTATACCAACCGACTCAGCTCGAAGAATTCAGGTGATGTCTGTATGTATGTATGTATGTATGTGTGTGTGTATGTGTACAAAAAATGTGAGACACACTTTTTGGCACTCCGCATAATCCGATTTACTCGCAACAAGTTGCATTCAACGCGGAATCCTTCCTTATTTGAAAATTGGCCCAATCGGCCATTGCGTTCCGGAGTTATTAGAAAAATATTGATTTTTTTCACATTTTTCCCAAGAGTCCCCACCTCGGAAAAAAAAATTAAAATTCGAGTTTTTTTAGAAAGGTGCACAGTATTCTTCTAGTGAGCAAATGTATGCTATATATGTAGACGAAGAATAAGAAGGAATACATTTTGGCTGATACGCTCTTTTCAAATGTTGGTCTAGTAATATCAATTATACGCCTGGCAGATGTCGATACATAATTGAGTATCCCACTAGATACAAAAATAAATCTAAGCATTCATTTTCTAGTTTTGTCTAAGGCAGTACTTAGTCCACGCTCACAAGACAATATGAAGTATGCTTCAGCATAATTACATAATTCTAAAGTGAACTAAGGTTTTAAACGAAATTTGAAATCGTATATGAAAAATCCCACAATTTCTTACTGATATAAAATTGATCAGATCCGGGAGCACACGTTCCACGATGAATTCCTTTGAAAGCGGCACAAATGCTGGGGTATTGTCTTATAGCCAATGGTATATGCGGCTAGAATGTGGCGATTTATCACAGATTGCCTTTCTGTTATGTAACTCTTTTGGTCGCAAAACAGTTATTCGACTTCGAAAAAGTAAAATAAGAATTGCGTACGTAATGTAAAACCAATTAAATAAAAATTCCGCGGAAAAAAAATTAAATTTCGTTTCGTTTCGAAAAATTTCGAATTAAATGAACCTTGATTTCGTATCGTTTCGAAGCCTCGAAAGAAATCTTTATTTCGTTTCGTTTCGTTCCGAATCAACATAGACATTTTAAATTTCGTTTCGTTTCGTTTCGTTAGGAAAAAGTATGTTATCGCATACCCTTAATAAACACGACAATTGTGCTTTGCTTCCATTTTTAATAGTGTGCCCTTGAAAACACGAGTGAATTTAGTTTTGAATTCCGGAAGGTTTGTAGGGGAGAACGGTCCAAAATGCACCCCTTTAGCTTTTTCGATGTTTTCGCCCTTATAAACAAAAATACCCAACCATTTCAACGTATAGGTGAAAAATATACAAACCCAGCTACATTTCAAAATGATCTCCTATTCAAAACAATAAAGTTTTCATGACTTTCTAACGCATTTAAAAAATGTTTTAAAAATAGGCCTGGGGCAAAACGCCCAAATGGTGGTATAAAATGACTCAATTGCATGTAAAATGATGGTGAACGCATGGTTGTTTGTTTTTTCTTATTGGATTGAACTACAATCTTACGGATGTGGTTGAAGAATAGCAAATCGGTAAATTTGAGTGAATATGAAGGGATTTTGCTAGATTTTTCCAATGGAGCTCAATGATGGATAACTAATTATGAATTGTAATGGTAATACAGGCATACCTCGATAGTACGTACACCTCCGTTATTTTAGTGTACGTACTATCGAATCGTACGTACTATCGAAGCAAAAAAAAATACCCAACAAAAAAATTTGTTTTGCCTTTCTGTTTATTTGGGAGTTGTGTAATGTTTATAAAACCGCTCGGAATCCAAAATTTCGATAGGAGGCTCTGTATTCTAAGCAAATTTATATTTGATATAGTACACAACGCTCTGGTCCGTGAGATTTTTCTTGAATGGTGCGTACATGTAGCATTGTGCAAAATGATCGTCCTTGTAAAAGTGAGGCTATTGTTTTTATGAAATATTGTATGTTAATGCTTCGGAACATCCATAAATAACGTGACGTTCGTGACGTTCCAAATATATGTTACACATCATGCATAATTATGCATGTTACTACAAAAAGAGACGATTGGGGGTGGATCACAACATTTTTAAGTGATGGATTCCACCTATACATTTTATGTAAATGAAAAGCTTTAAGGTTGTCCTGAACTGTCACTGTCGCTGTGATTTTATTGGCTCCATTGACGCTTCCTTACCAAAGCGATTTTAATTTTATCGTATGTAGAATTGTTTATGCCTTTCTCGTACAACAATATGTAACGAAAGGGATATAAGCTGCAAAAAAGATTTTTTGATAGGAGGCCTGGAGGGCCGACTTTTATATACTTGATCGGTATCAGCGTGATGAATTGAGGTACCACTGGTGTCTGTCGATAAAGTATTTAAATTTAAATCATTGGATGTTGATCTACTCACAAACTGCAACTGGCGTGGATCTCTGGGATCGTAGGATAATTTTTGGGAACATGGCCACTGTTCAACACATTCTCGGCCAAACATAAAGATACTTTTTTTTTTCTGAAAATGTGGGTTTGTTCTTCAGGAAACTAAGGTATTACTCCAAGAACACCCTCTGAAATTCTACTAGATTTTTTTTTATATTTTAATTTGAAATTTTTTCAAAACTTAATTTGAAATTTGTTTTGACATTCATAAATTTTTCCTCTGAAAATTCCTTAGGAAATTCATTCAAAAAACTTCTTATTTTCAAAATTTTCCTAGATTTGTTTCAGATATTCTTCTAGGATTTTTTTTCGAGAATATCTCCAGGAAATCCATAGGTAAATCCATCAAGATTTTTCGAAACTCAAACTCAAACCAAAAATTACTTTAGGAAATTCTTCAGGAAATCCTTTCGGATACTGCTATTCTTCCTGAAAAAAGAGCTTCCCGGAGCAGTTCAATAATTTGACAAAATTTTGTGGAATTCCGAAACTAATTCTCGGATAATTCTTGAAGAACTTTTCGGGGGAACTTTTAGAGATTTCTGAAGAAGTTCTTCAAATAATTTCCGGGGAAATCATTGGCGGATTTTTTGGGGAATACATGGAAGAATTTCTGGAATCAAAAGTGAGAGAGTTTCTCGAAGAATTTTCGGGGTTATTGTTTTCAGATATTGCTGCGAATTCCTGGGAAAAAATCTCGAAAATACTGAAGGGCATTTTGGATGATTTTTTTATAGAAATTTTAAGCAAAGTACCGTAGAAATTTTGAGAATGGCTGCAGGATCTTCCGGGAGAATCCCTTAAATATTTTCCAGAGTAATTTCGTTGGGAATTTTTTGTGGGTAATTCCGAAAGAGTTCAGACCAGTTGGAATTCTGTGAACCTTGTTCATAAAACAAGAAGTAGGCCATGCAACAAACTCGCGAACACTTGTTTTGCCTTTTCTTGCCTACCTACTAGGTACTAGCAGAGAAAACAGCAAAGCGAACCCCGAAAAATGTTCGTGGAGCTTCGCGAGTCATTCGGGTTAATTTGCAAAATGTCATACACACTTAAATTTTTTCACCGATCTCGGCTGTGCAATTCTCGGTTTAAGTTCGTTTGCTGAAATATCAGCTGAATGGACGTATGGTTACGGCGGCTTCTTCGAGTGCCGCAGTAAACAAATTACTTTTTCCGCTGAGATATCAGCAGGAAGTCAGGAACCGAGCACTCGGCTGTGCGGATCTCGGCAAAAGAATGAATAAATACCGAGCAATGAATAAATTACTCGTGAAATAAATACTGTCCTGCTTTTTGTATTTGCTCTGCCCGTACACGCGAAAAAATCAAGCGCTAGAAAAAATGCAGGCAGTAGGTTCGCGCGATTATGGCATTTCTGGTAAATTACACTCTTTTCTTACTCGTGAAGCGAGTATTTCCAGCACTGGTTTTGACGAAATTTAATTTTTGTAGCCAGATGAATTTGCAGACGAATTTCGCATGGAATTTCCAAGAGAATTCCCGAAGAAAAAAAACGGTTACAAATTTAGGGTTCTTTAGGGTTAGAGTTCTTGCAGGAATTTCCGGAAGAATTCCCGGGGCGTGAGTATCAAGGGCTTCCACGTGAGTTGCTGAATAAATTCAATGAGAATTTCCGGAAAGACCTCGAAGTAATTAACGGAGAGATCTTGATGGAATTTCTGGAGTAACTCCTGAGAGAATGCGCGGAGGAGTTTACATGGGAATTTCTGAATGATTTTCCGGTGGAAGTTCTGAGAAAAGGGATGTGGAAATTTCTAAGAGAATTCCTAAGTGAATTTCTGAAGAAATTACCGAGAAAATAATGGAATTTGAAGGGTATATTTGGAAGGATTAACGGAGAAGTATTTGGCTATAATTTAAGATGGATGTTCGGGGAAATTTCGTAAAAATTCGTGGAGAAATTCTTAGGGGAACTTCCGGAGGAATTTCTGAAGGAACATCCAGAGGAATTCCTGGAGGAACTTTCAGAGATATATCTGGAAAACTTCCGTAGGAACTCCCGGAGAAACTTTCGGAGGAATTCCTAGAGGAACGTCCAGATAAATTCTGGAAAACTTGTAATACACGAAATTGATTAATGCTGACCACCGCAAATCACCACCACGCCACTGCCACTGGATGATCTATCACGCCCTACCGTTGATAAAATTTCAATCGGCACGCAGGTCTAGATGGAATATTGAGTTAAATCATGTATGGAATTCTCGATGAGTTAAATCATGTATGGAATTTTCTGGTCTATCAGATGAACTAATGCTTGGGAAGGGTTCTAGAACTGGAACTAATTTCCTTGATAGATAAAATAATTCATAAACATAATTGTTCAATTAAGTGGATAGCTAATCTGCTTTCGAAGAAAATCATACCCATAAAATTTCAATTAGTGCTGATAACACTCTTATGCCGATGACATACTCACGCGAGTGCGTGTGCGAACGAGTCCAAGACAAAAGAATACCTCTGGCTGATATTCTGCTTTATGAGGGCTTGGATGCGCTCCGCATCACTCAGCTGTTTCAGATGTTCCTTCAATTCTTCAAAATGATAGTATAATATGTGTTACGTGATACTGGCAAACATTTATGACACGCTGCTTTTTTCAAAGTTTTGCTACTAAATTCGTTATAACCTCACGATGGTGTTTAAATCAGTTGTGAAATTATTACGTAACATATGAAGGACCCCGCATGTGCCATGATCAAAGCATATTCAAATTTTTACTAAAGTCGTACAGAAAATTGAACGAAAAAAAAAATTTTCGAGGTAAAATGTACGTACAATCGAGGGTACGTACTATCGAGGGTACGCACTATCGAGGGTACGTACTATCGAGGTATGCCTGTATTCGTTCATAAATGTACTACAACAGATTGTATGAGTGATTTTATGAGGGAGGCCATTTTGCCCCAGGGGTGCATTTTGGACCGTTCTCCCCTACTTAAGCCATTCCCCTACTACCTTCACAAGTCTATGAAACTTGGGTACCGTGCGTCTCCATCGCACTAGCGAAGAAGATCGCTCCACGACCACGAAACAAGCATCTTTCCCGACCAACGAAAGTGAAAGTACCTTGCGCTTCCCGAGCAAATCGATTACTTGTTTTGATGTTGTGAAATCGCTGATTATGATTACTTAATTTGATATCTTTTTGGTCATGTTAACGGTTAAAATAACAAAACGCATAGCAGGAGATTGTACGACAATTCCCCGAAAACCAATTCCCCGAATGTAATTTCCCCGAATGTAACAATTCCCCGAATGCAATTTCCCCGAATGTAACAATTCCCCGAATGTAACATTTCCCCGAATGGAACAATTCCCCGAAAACATAGTACCTCTTACAAACCCATCTTCGCAATCGACTGTATGCGTCCGAAAAAAAGCAGCATTTAAAGATACGTTAAAGTGTGTCTTATTGTAGATTACCAGCGCAATATCCTTTGGTGAAGATGGGCGTGGCCAGGAGTAGTAATCCTCGCTTTCGTGATTTTTATCCTAGACTGAAATCAAGGATCACACCTTCCTCGATCACTGATAGAAATTTGAATAAGGATTTCAAAAGAAAAACATGACACTAGTGTCCAATCTACAAAGTACACCTGTAACAGTACCATGAATAATGTTTTGAATTTCAAATAGAATTGTACAAAGTGAGCTTTTGAATTCAAGGGGTAGTTCAACTGGGAAATTCTATCATTGCTGTGCTACTTTGTACAATTCTATTTGAAATTCAAACATTATTCATGGTACTGTTACATCATTCCTTGCTAGATTTTCGAAAATTTGATTGATTGGCGGAAAATAAATTTTCTGGAAATCAATCAAATTTTCGAAGGTTATTAACTGGTTTTGTTAAACGCCTCTAGATTCTGGGGTCATATGGTTTCATCGTCATAAAAGACTCTTCCTCTATTTCCAGACCGAAATTATCTGATCACGGCTGCTACTGACCATCATCGTTTTGCAACTCTGGTCTCCAGCAGAATTTAATCAGCATTTAACAATACAAGTTAATCTAACCCAAAAAATAATATTTACAATGGAAAACTATTTACAAAAAATGGCGTGTAACAGTACCATGAATAATGTTTGAATTTCATATAGAATTGTACAAAGTAGCACAGCAATGATGGAATTTCCCAGTTGAACTACCCCTTGAATTCAAAAGCTCACTTTGTACAATTCTATTTGAAATTCAAAACATTATTCATGGTACTGTTACACACCGTTACTATGCTACGCTTATCAATATCCTTTCGTAGTATGTTCTTGATCCCCCAAGATGTGTTTTTAAATTATAAAAATATCAGGGTAGAATGATTTCCAATGTGCTTTTTGATCTATAATAGTCGAACAACGGCTGTTTTTTTATAAAGCAGAATCGCAAACGGCAATTCCGATCGAAAGCGTTTTTGGTAAATATTTTTTTATCTTCGAAATTAAACTCCTGTCCTGTAAATACCTTCTTAAGAAGTTTGAGGCAATGGTTGATGTGAATCCTTTTAAACAAAAATAATGCGTTTGCCCGGACTAAGGCAATGGTGAATGTGATTCCTTCTTTAAAAATAATGCATTTGCTCGGTCTAATGCAATGGTAAATGCGTCGCTTCTTTAGGGAGTGTTTCCCCAGATTTTTATTGTTATTATTCTATCTTTAACTAGTCGACCCGGCAGACGTTGTCCTGCATAGTAGGCGAATATTCCCATGCCAAATTTCCATACGAATCTTCATTTCAGTTTTCACTATTTACTGAACTTTACTCGTAATTCTCGCATGAGGAAATATCATATAAACCCGTCGGAAACTATAACGAACATATCTGCTGAAGGAATGAAGAAAATCCATCCAGCCGTTTTCGAGTTATGCGGATACGAACACAGACCATTTCATTTATATATATATATATTAGACCTCTTCATGTTTTCAAAAAGTATCAAAAATTCAACCGGTCAGCCCAGAATCACAATTCTTATGCTAAAATAAGCCTCCTGTCAAATTTTCAGCTAATTCGGATAAAATGTCTAGGTGGCTCAAGTCGACTTAGTGTTTTTAAGCTATTTTCAATTTCGAAAAAAAATCTGACGAGAGATATAAACGCCGAAAACCATCGCAACAACCTCTATATGGAAGTTTTTGGTGTGCTCTACAAGTCTTGTGAATATTGCGATTCGTTCCGTTCACGTTTTTGCCATGTAAAAGTGATTTTCAAGCTTTAAGTGCATACAAACAATCTTCCCCCTTAAAGTCGCTGTTCTACAAAATTCTTGAATTTATGACAAATCATTGTTAATTTTTTATATTTATTTTCATCTTTTTTCCCTGGACATTTGAGTATTATAACAGCTTATGTTCGATTTACCGTTAAATTCTTAAAAATCAGAAGCTGAACATTTGTCATAAATTTCCACGTTGGGATTTCATCAAACAAGTTGTTCGAACAAAAAAGCTTTCATTTCACTTGTTATTACGAGGCACTAAATGGTAAAAGCATACAGACATATGATGAAATAAGCCAAATTTGGAAGTCGTTTGTTGTTAGCATCAAATATCATATAATTTGATTTATGTTTTGTTCGAATAACTTGTTTAAGGAAATCCTAGCGTGCAAATTTATGACAAATGTTCAGCTTCTGGTTTTTAAGAATTTAACGATAAATCGAATCGAATTATAATACTCAAATGTCCAGGGAAAAAAGAGGAAAATAAATATTTTAAAATAGCAATGATTTGTCATAAATTCAGGAATTTTGTAGAACAACGACTTTTAGTGAAAACAGTGTGTTTATGCACTTATAAGCTTGAAAATCACTTTAACATGGTCAAAACGTGAACGGAACAAATCGCAATGTTCACAACACTTGTAGAGCGCACCAAAAGCTTCCATTTAGAGGTTGTTGCGATGGTTTTTGGCGTTTATATCTCTTGTTGAATTTTTTTCAAAATTGGAAATAGCCCAAAAACACTAAATCGGCTTGAGCCACCTTGAAATTTTATCCGAATTAGCTGAAAATTTGACAGGAGGCTTATTTTAGCGTAAGAATTGTGATTCTGGGCTGACCGATTGAATTTTAGATACTTTTTGAAAACATGAAGAGGTCTAATATATATATATATATATATAGATAACACGTATCTGCCCGAAATGTAATGGATGTAATCCATTCTTTAAAAGAAATCATTTCCACGAAATAAGGCAATAGTAGATGTGGTCCCTTCTTCAGAAATAGGCGTTAGCTCGAAATAATGCAAATATGAATGAATTGAGAATGATAATAAGGATTAATGTGCTCTCTTATTTTGATGCCAGAATAAGAATAAAATATATAAGCAATATGTACTGAATGTATAATATTTTATCGAGAAACATTTTGCCGAATTCATTTTCTTAGAATAGCATTAGGCTTTTTTTTTTTTCAGATTCTAAAAATTGGCTTTTTCTTGGATAAGTGTACCATAGCAGCAGTTTTGAAACATATAATTGCTCCATATCAATCCTTTATTATATCTGGCAAGCGCACTCCTATAGTTAACGAATTATCTCCTCTTCTTGCCTTATTATGGACAGATGTTCTCTCTCGAGTCTATATAAAGAAGGCATTATCTCCTCCATTAGCATTACATCGGGTAGACGGGATCATTTAAAGAAGGCACTGTCTCATTGATTCACTTTATTTCAGACAAACGAGTTCATTTAAAGAAGGGACTATCTATCCTCTTTGCCTTATACCGGGCAAATGTGTTAATTTGAGGAAGACATTGTCACTTCCTTTTGCTTTAAACCGGGCAGATGAATTCATCATACCAAGGATACTAATACATTTAAAGAAAGCAATATCTCTTCACTTCGCCTTGGGCTGTTTTTCAATTTAGTGTTCTACTAGCATTTCCACAGTTATTGAAAGCTTTCCCGTGCCTGCCAGTTGCATGAATGTCTTGTGTGGCAAGTGCAATAGACACACTGTGCTCAAAGAGCCGCAAATGCTTCTCACCCGGAAGCATCCTAAGCCGAACCGAGAATCGAACTCGCAACCTCCGGATCAGAAATCCTCCAATCGCTTTGTGCCGCACTCTAAAAGAAGAGAAGCATTCGGGGAAATGTTACATTCAGGGAATTGTTTCATTCGGGGAATTGTTACATTCGGGGGAATGTTACATTCGGGGAATTGTTATTCGGGGAAATTGCATTCGGGGAAATTGCATTCGGGGAATTGGTTTTCGGGGAATTGTCGTACAATCATAGCAGGAAAATCTAACTGTGACATCAAATCGAAAACTATTCTTGCTGTCGATGAGAGCAATTCGAAAACTATTTTTGATATTAGTATCGATAACAAAATAAGTACACAGTTTGATGTCAGATCATACAATTTAGAAATCTACAGTAAGAACGACACGACACTCATAAGAAACGTGACGCGAGACAAGACATAACACTTATAGTTCTTACAATCGTCAACAATTTAAAAAAATACCTTTTTTGTCGACCGGTTTCGGGTGCGATGTCACCCATCTTCGGGACCATGTCCAACCCATGTTGGACCATGGGCTGCCATCACGAATATCGCACATCTGGAACTATTGGGCGCAGCCATAGTTGTTTTTGAAGTTGGTTTCGAGGAGAGATTGAATAATTATTCAAGGCTTGTTTGACAGGCCTACAGGGCGAGGACCTGCAAAAGAATTACATTTCTCTATTCATCTCTACCTGGTTCTACTTCCTTTAAACTACTTCGAAGGAGTTTTCGGTACCCGGATTCTTCAACGTCGAAGAAACTCAAGAGCTTGATACGCAACAGAGACAACGTTCTCGAGTTCATGGACCGGATTGAACAGTGCCTGAAAAACACCAAGGAGTTCGATGAGCAGTCGGTCAACATTCGGTTAGAGAAACTCGAGCAAAAGTGGAATGAGTTCGAGGATCTACAGAACGACGATCTACAGAATCGAGAACATGGAGGACAATGAGGAGAACATGCCAGAGCACACTCAACTCAGGGCAGAATTCGAAGGGAAGTACTGAAAGGTAAGAGCACGAAAGTGAAAGTTGGCAAGAAAGGTACAGCAAGGTCAAGCGACACTAAACACATCGAATGCGCACACAAACCAAGTCCCAAACGTCCAAGCCTCCGTACGACTTCCACAAATCAATTTGCCGGAGTTCGATGGCAACTTTCAAAATTGGCTTCCGTTTCACGATATTTATGTAGCTTTGATTGACTCTTTGACAGAGCTCACGGACATACAGAAGTTCCATTATCTGCGTGCCTCGTTGAAAGGTGACGCTTTGAAAGTGATTGATTCATATGCGATGAGTGAGGCTAATTATAGGGTTGCGTGGGAGGTTTTGGTCGATCGGTTTTCCAACAGTTATCTCCTCAAAAAACGACATCTCAACGCGTTGTTCGAGTACCTTAGGATGAAGAAGGAATCAGCTGCTGGTCTGCACGATCTAATTGATTATATCGAGTGCAACACTAAAATCCTGAACCAGTTAGGTGAAAGAACGAGTGGTTGGGGGGCTATATTAGACCATTTATTGGTTTCAAAACTGGACGAAATTATTCGGAAACGGTGGGAAGAAAATGTGACGCCAGAAAAGGAACCGTGTTTTAGGTTGTTAGTCGATTTTCTCAAGAGGCAAACTCGGGTATTAGATGCGGTCTCGGTCGATCAGCGTATGTTTTCAACGGCAACGTCCAACGTTAGCAAATTCCGTCCCACGAAAGTTTCGGTCAACTCGGCGAATGAAACGAAGTCACCGAACTGCCTCGCCTGTAAGTAAAATCATTGGATTACTCAGTGCCCAACCTTCGCTAATTTAGGAGTGGACAAACGGCTGCAGCTCACCAACTCCAAGCGGCTCTGCAGTAATTGTATTGGTAGGAATCACTTGGCATCCCGGATAAAAATTTACAGTAACTTGTATGACATAACCCATTGAAATACAATAGATTGTGTGGCAAACAATACAAACTATTGTATGCTTATTGTAAAATGTTCACGGTTGTAAAAGATCTTTATTGTACGTACATTAAAATAACAATATATTTAAATGTTTCCGATATATTCTATTACATTTTTATTGTTCGCTTATGTTTAGTATTGCTCATCCAAAAACTAAACAATTTTAAAAAGTATTGGGTTGGATGATCTGAAAATCCATCTAATGTTATTGAATTAATATAATTTTGGAATATTTCATGGATTTATTATATTGATGAAATAACAGTTGAAAACAATAAAATTACAATAGCTTTGTTTGTTAAATAAATAAAAATGTTATACCGGTTCTCAAGTATATATTTTCATATTGCAGGTCTAGAAATGTTTTGCCGAGTGTTTTGCAATAAAAATTTGATTTCAAAAAAATGAAAGGGAACAAAAACTTTTGCTTATAATTTTACTCGGAGAATGGCTGGATTCATTTGAGCGTGTACAGTTTTGTTTATAATTAGTGAAGAGATGAAAATAATGAAACTGTATGGTGCAGAAAGTGTTTTTTTCATTGCAGTTTCTGCTGCTGGGAAAGCGGTAGATCACTATGGCTTCTGTACCGTGGTGAGTATCTAAAGTGTTGAAGCGCGTTAGAGCATCATTATCGGTCGCGAGCATTTTAATCACCCGCGCAGCGCTTTCATTTTAGTTTCGTCACTCGTTTCCGTATCGGTCACTATTTTCGGCTCTCAATTTGGTTGCTGTATTCCGTACCGGTGACGTTTGACAGTTGACAGTTCATCAAATAGCAGCGCTCTTATCGCGCTACCAAATTTGGTCACCTGTCAGTCGCGCTACTGTTATAGCAGCGCGTTTAGTAGCGACCGATAAAGTGTCAAGTAATGATACTGCGCTGCCAAACGGCTTAAACTCACCACCGGTAATCTTGCTCTTATACTACAAAAGTTCAATGTACATAATGAACGCAGTGGTTCATCCCGAACAAAAAATAAATGAAAATTTTATCATCATAATACCTGATGACATGCCTGGTAAAGGCGACCTTACACCTCGGGAATTTGGTCCGCTGATTTTTTCCCCATGTATTTTTACATATGCGATGTTTTCGGAATTTGGGCACGGAAAATCAAAATCCCGGCCCCCTTTAAAATACACGGGGGCAAAAATCCGGCGAAAAATTTTCCCGAGGTGTAAGGCAGCCTTAACATGTATCCTTGTTCCTTTACAGAAATGAAGCTTATGATAAATAAAATACTGCTGCTTGCTGGTCACTGATTGAAGATCGTTCAGTGGCTACCATTGGCCAATCTCACCAACGGGATATAATAAGAACTGATGCAGGTAATTTTTTCTTTTCTTCTCGATGTATTTTTTCTAATAAAACTGACATTCTTTTATAATTTACATTTTTCACAGGTTTATATCTATATGTATTGTCTATTCGGAACAAAGTTAGAACGCTTTTTAAACCGATGTTGGATTTTTCTCCAGATACAGGCAACCCACTTAACTTTGGAAGTAGTGCGCTGGATTCATCTAAAGATATGCTAAACAACCGAAGAAAAATAAAATAATTTGTAAAACAATTGATTCTATTGTATTTTTATTGTAATATTGGAGTATAATGTATTCTAAATCCTGTTGTAATTCTATTGTAAAACAATAGAAACAGTAATTGAAAACATTTAAAACACAATGTTTTCTATTGTTTTGTCGCTCGAAATCATCCCATTGAAGAACCGTAAAATCAATTGTTTTGCTCCGAATTTTGTATGGAAAATTTTCGATTTTTTTATTGTAAAGATACATAACAACCCCCCTTTTTAATTGTAAAAGTCCCATTTACCATTCATTTTATCGTGGAAAACCATTATTTCTCATGTGATTTTATTGTCAAACTTCCATTATATTCAATGGTAAAAATTATGTTTTAAATGGTGTTGTAACAATAAAATTTATGATATTTTAATGATATTTTTTATCCGGGATTGGACTGTCCGTCAAAATATCGTTGCAGAACGTGCTCGAAGAAGCACCATACGTTGTTGCATCCTGGATTTCCTGGTTCTGGTTCCATGGTTCTGGCAACGAATGAAAACCGAAACCCTTCAACGTCATCATGAAATGGCGGTACTTCGAACTCTGGTGAATCTGTTTCTAGTTCGATGGCACTAATTTCATCCAATTTGGCGATAGGGCAGTCAAGATCACATATATTTTTGCTCACGGTGTTGCTAAATGTAAAGGACGTTTGGGGAAGGAGACATCAGGCAAGGACGCTTTAGACTTCGGATCACAGGCCAACTTGATGTCGGCAAATCTCTGCAAGCTACTTTCACGACGGGACAAAAAGGTGGAAATAACTGGTATTGGTCGATCACGAAATCGCACGGCTTATGAAGTCTCCACTACAATTTTTTCTCGGACGGAGATTTTCTCAACTTCAATGGAATTTCTGGTGTTGAAGCAGCTCACTGACAATCAGCCATCATACTCGATTCCTATGCGAGAATGGCAATCGCTGAACCTAGTTTCAACTTTTCTGGTCCGATCGATTTGGTCTTAGTTACCCAATACTTTTACGAGTTCCACATAAGCGATGGTGGCCGGTTGTAAGCTCGTAAATTCGACAATACGCTCCCAGTATTTGTCATTACGGTATTCGGATGGGTAGCAGCTGGCGAGGTTACATGCATGGAAGGGCAGTCGTGAGTTAGTTGTCATATTGCGGAGGTGGAATCTTTGGACAAGGCAATCGAACGGTTTGGGGCAGTGGAAGAATTCACGGTTAAAACACCACGCTCACAGGAAGAGGAAGACTGTGGGACACATTTCGTTAACACAGTCTCTCGTGATCACACTGGCAGGTATATTGTGCGGTACCCTAAGCACATGAATTTCAACAGTATGAACGGAGAATTGAAACAGATGGCTCTCCGAAGATTTCATCACACTGAAAGACATTGAAACTGGACTGTGATCTGCGATCGCAGTACAGTGATTTTATGATGGAGTACATTGAGCTGGGTCATATGAAGTACATTGGATTGGCGGATGACTCAATATTGGACGAAGGCAAAACTGTGTGCTATCTTCCACACCATCCTGTAATCAAGGAAACAAGCTCTACGCCGAGGGTACGTGTGGTCTTCGATGGATCAGCGAAAACTTCACACACACTATTCGCTTAACGAAGCTCTACTTACAGGGCCAACTATTCAAGATGAACTACTTGAACTAATGATTCGGTTCCGGAAACATGCCATTGCCCTGGTGGCGGACGTTGCAAAAATGTACCATCAAATTCGGATCCATGATGACGAGCTCCAACGAATTCTTTGGCGATTCGATCCTTTGCAACCAATAGCGGTTTACGAGATGCAAACTGTCACTTACGGTTTGTCCCCGTTGTCGTTTCTCGCTCCTCGGGTGCTGAAACAATTGTCGTTGGATTTGGGAGAAAAATACGAGCATGCAGCCAGCTCCGTGGAAGAAGATTTTTATATGCATGACTTCCTGTCGGGTGCACCCACGGTGGAAAAGGCAATTCTACTGCAAAAAGAAGTGCAAGCGTTGTTGAAAGAAGGAGGTCTAGAGCTTCTGAAATGGTCTTCGAATAATCTGGATGTCTTGAAAAACATTCCTACCGAGGCTCTTGTTGGCGAAACAACTCTACAGTTTGGAGAAGATCAGAGAATAAAAATGCTTGGTATTGGATGCGAAACAAAACCAGACTACCTGTGCAACGAGGTTCAACCATCGTCAGAAGAATGTATTTAGACAAAACGCAAGATATTTTCTGCGATTGCCAAGCTGTACGACCCGCTTGGACTGGTTTCGCCAGTCATCGCATGGGCAAAAATCCGAATGCAGCATCTTTGGCTTACCGCTGTTGAATGGGACGATCCGGCTCCGGAGGAAATCGCAATCACTTTAATATCCTTCAATTTTCAACAGAATAAAGCGAAAATTAAGTAAACTCCGTGTGATTTGTGAAAATGCGGGCAGCAGGGACTATGTCCAAGGGCTTGACGATCCCTCCCCATCTGCGAGTTGTGGGGCTTGCCTAGGATGTGGTGGGGTTTGACAGTGGGCCCTGTTAAACCTCTATAAAAAGCTGCATGTATCCGCAAGTAGGCTCCACCAAAGCGACCGTGTGTCGCTCAAAGCGCACAAGCCCAAGTCCTGGTGTTAGGTGGGACGCTAAACAGCCCTGACACGACGGCCCTCCGACGAGACAGGAGGTTTGCGCAGGCCCAATAAGCCGCCTAGAAAACCAATCGTTACGAACAATATAAGAGATAATGCGACTCGATATAATCGGCAAAGACCTAGGCGACGAATACAGGATCACGATTGGAAGCTTGGAACATGGAATTGCAAGTCGCTAGGTTTCGCAGGTTGCGACAGGATGATCTACGATGAATTACATCCCGCAACTTCGACGTCGTGGCGCTGCAGGAGATTTGCTGGACAGGACAGAAAGTGTGGAAAAGCGGGCATCGAGCGGCTACCTTCTACCAAAGCTGTGGCACCACCAACGAGCTGGGAACCGGCTTCATAGTGCTGGGTAAGATGCGCCAACGCGTGATTGGGTGGCAGCCAATCAACGCAAGGATGTGCAAGCTGAGGATTAAAGGCCGTTTCTTCAACTATAGCATCATCAACGTGCACTGCCCACACGAAGGGAGACCCCACGACGAGAAAGAAGCGTTCTACGCACAGCTGGAGCAGACATACGATGGATGCCCACTGCGGGACGTTAAAATCGTCATCGGTGACATGAACGCACAGGTAGGAAGGGAGGAAATGTATAGACCGGTCATCGGACCGGATAGTCTGCACACCGTATCGAATGACAACGGCCAACGATGCATAAACTTCGCAGCCTCCCGCGGAATGGTAGTCCGAAGCACCTTCTTTCCCCGCAAAAATATCCACAAGGCCACATGGAGATCACCTAACCAAGAAACGGAAAACCAAATCGACCACGTTCTAATCGACGGTAAATTCCTCCCCGACATCACGAACGTCCGCACTTACCGCAGTGCGAATATTTAATCCGACCACTACCTCGTTGCAGTATGCCTGCGCTCAAAACTCTCGACGGTGTACAACACGCGTCGAAGTCGGACGCCGCGGCTTAACATTGGGCGGCTACAAGACGGTAGACTAGCCCAAGAATACGCGCAGCAGCTGGAAGTGGCACTTCCAACGGAAGAGCAGCTAGGCGCAGCATCTCTTGAAGATGGCTGGAGAGATATTCGATCCGCCATTGGTAGCACCGCAACCGCTGCACTTGGCACGGTGCCCCGGATCAGAGAAACGACTGGTATGACGGCGAATGTGAGCAGTTAGTGGAAGAGAAGAATGCAGCATGGGCGAGATTGCTGCAACACCGCACGAGGGCGAACGAGGCACGATATAAACAGGCGCGGAACAGACAAAACTCGATTTTCCAGAGGAAAAAGCGCCAGCAGGAAGATCGAGACCGTGAAGAAACGGAGCAACTGTACCGCGCTAATAACACACGAAAGTTCTATGAGAAGTTAAACCGTTCACGTAAGGACCACGTGCCACAGCCCGATTTGTGTAAGGACATAAACGGGAACCTTCTTACGAACGAGCGTGAGGTGATCCAAAGGTGGCGGCAGCACTACGAAGAACACCTGAATGGCGATGTGGCAGACGAAGATGGCGGTATGGTGATGGACCTGGGAGAACGCGCGCAGGACATAATTCTACCGGCTCCGGATCTCCAGGAAATCCAGGAGGAGATTGGCCGGCTCAAGAACAACAAAGCCCCTGGGGTTGACCAACTACCAGGAGAGCTATTTAAACACGGTGGTGAGGCACTGGCTAGAGCGCTGCACTGGGTCATTACCAAGATTTGGGAGGAGGAAGTTTTGCCGCAGGAGTGGATGGAAGGTGTCGTTGATCCCACCTACGAAAAGGGCGATAAGCTGGATTGTAGCAACTACCGCGCAATCACATTGCTGAACGCCGCCTACAAGGTACTTTCCCAAATTTTATGCCGTCGACTAGCACCAACTGCAAGGGAGTTCGTGGGGCAGTACCAGGCGGGTTTTATGGGCGAACGCTCCACCACGGACCAGGTGTTTGCCATTCGCCAAGTACTGCAGAAATGCCGCGAATACAACGTGCCCACACATCATCTATTCATCGACTTCAAAGCCGCATATGATACAATCGATCGGGACCAGCTATGGCAGCTAATGCACGAACACGGTTTTCCGGATAAACTGACACGGTTGATCAAAGCGACGATGGATCGGGTGATGTGCGTAGTTAGAGTTTCAGGGGCATTCTCGAGTCCCTTCGAAACCCGCAGAGGGTTACGGCAAGGTGATGGTCTTTCGTGTTTGCTATTCAACATCGCTTTGGAAGGTGTAATACGAAGAGCAGGGATTAACAGGAGTGGTACAATTTTCAATAAGTCCGTCCAGCTATTTGGTTTCGCCGACGACATAGATATTATGGCACGTAACTTTGAGAAGATGGAGGAAGCCTACATCAGACTGAAGAGGGAAGCTAAGCGGATCGGACTAGTCATCAACACGTCGAAGACGAAGTACATGATAGGAAGAGGTTCAAGAGAAGACAATGTGAGCCACCCACCGCGAGTTTGCATCGGTGGTGACGAAATCGAGGTGGTAGAAGAATTTGTGTACTTGGGCTCACTGGTGACTGCCGAAAATGACACCAGCAGAGAAATTCGGAGACGCATAGTGGCTGGAAATCGTACGTACTTTGGACTCCGCAAGACGCTCCGATCGAATAGAGTTCGCCGCCGTACCAAACTGACAATCTACAAAACGCTAATTAGACCGGTAGTCCTCTACGGACACGAGACCTGGACGATGCTCGTGGAGGACCAACGCGCACTTGGAGTTTTCGAAAGGAAAGTGCTGCGTACCATCTATGGTGGGGTGCAGATGGCGGACGGTACGTGGAGGAGGCGAATGAACCACGAATTGCATCAGCTGTTGGGAGAACCATCCATCGTTCACACCGCGAAAATCGGACGACTGCGATGGGCCGGGCACGTAGCCAGAATGTCGGACAGTAACCCGGTGAAAATGGTTCTCGACAACGATCCGACGGGCACAAGAAGGCGAGGTGCGCAGCGGGCAAGGTGGATCGATCAGGTGGAAGATGACTTGCGGACCCTCCGTAGCCTGCGTGGTTTGGCGACGTGTAGCCATGAACCGAGCCGAATGGAGAAGACTCTTATATACCGCACAGGCCACTTCGGCCTTAGTCTGAATAAATAAATGATTTGTGAAAAACATACCTTAACTTTGGTGTTCGAACCATTTTTTCACTTTGATATGAAAAATTTAACGATTTAAAAGCTTATGAATGAAGGAACCACTTCTTTTGAAGTCACCAAAAAATGTTGATATTTTGAACAGCATGTTTTCAAATGCGCAAAACTACCATTGTTTTTGGGTTGAAAAGCATGATAAACGCAATAAATGTTAGAAAATAAGTGTTTTTATGTAACAAAAATATTTCCGGTGTTATATTATTGATATCAAGCTAGAAATTCAATGTCAAACACAAAAGTGATCCATAATTGTGGGAGGAGTGTACCTTGACTAAGGTTTTATTGCAGTAGGATTCAAAAACTCTTGTAGTGGATCATAATACCTAAAATGTTACTTGGATGGGCGTCTTCTAAGCGATTTTCACAACTGTTTCACAGTTATCTGGAAGGTGTATATCATCTAGTTTCCTGTAGTTTGCTAGTTTGTTATGTTTCTGTAGATCTTATTTTTTATGCTAGATCAGCTGGATTACGGATGCTGTCATTTAGAATGCAGAAAACCTCGATTTACCAAATTCAATATGAATGAAATTTACCGATTAAGAAGAACTTCAAAACTGAAATCAACCCTGCAAGCCACCAAATCCGTTGCGTATTATATTGATTTGATGCACATGCTCTAGGTTCTGTAGCTTAGATCTAGGGCAAACAAAGCCTCAGAGCCCTTGCATGTTATGTGCAGTTCAAATTAGTTTGATCCAGATGTTTTAGGTTCTCCAAATTGTTCTGGAGTTCAGATCATTTGGTCTAGCTGGTCAACTACGCCTGGTATTAAACCAAAATCAACCTAGCATGTCCATACAACTCCCTTAAATCTTTACCTTTTATATGGTCAGGGCTTTGCTGAATCGCACTAAGCACCAACAAAAAATTACTTTTTCTGGTCAAGCATTCGTTTAACAGATTTAATTGATCACATGTCGTATCGGATGTCCCTCGACCACATACATGAGAATATCCTACTACACATATACATATTAATTGATATGAAATGATTTCCGTTTTCCTTTTACGAACAAGACAGTCAACAAGCCGCTTGGTGCGGTTTGGCAGAACCACGACCAAATGCAGTTCAAATTAGTTTGGTGCAGATGTTGTAGGTGCTCCTAATTGCCCTGGAGCTCAGATCATTTGGTCCAGCAAGTCAACTACACCTGATATCCAATCGGAATCAACCAAGCATGTACAGGCAAGCCCCTAAAGCCGTTGCCTATTATATACAGCTTAATTTGATGCAGATGTTCTAGGTTCTCCAAATTGTACTGGAATTCAGATCAATTGGTCTACGAGGTCAACTGCGTCTGATATCCAAGATGCAAGGCTTCGAAGATGCATCACCCTGATTCAGGACCATAAACGACATCTGCCATCCAAAACACTTGATTTCGAGCCACCAAGTGTTGCACGTATCAGCCTTATTACTTTCGCCGGAAAACCATATTCAAACGATATCTACCACAGCTCATTTCTTTTTATTGAGCCGTATGCTAATTTGCAGGGTTCGTAATGCTCACTCAATCTCAGGAGCACAGGATGCTCCCTCATGAAAATTTTCGGGGAGAAATCGCTTTTCGGGAAAGGAAAACAGCCTGGAGAGTGATAACCATTTTTCGCTCACTTCGATTGCCGCCAAACGTTGGTTCGCTCTTTTTATTTCATATTCGAGTATTTTCGTGGCATCATCAATGCAAATGGTAGTAGCTTATGTGGAACAAATAACTTAATGCTTTCATACAGATAACGTGATGGTGTGGCTAGTGTAAGCGAAACCCTACACAGTTAGAATTTTTGTGTAAAATTACGTTTATTTTGATGCACATATTTGGAGCATCAAAATACATTTAAAATTAAGTTAGACGTTAAATTTACACGAATTGAAAATTCAATCAGAATCGTTGAATTTTACACGTTTGATGTAATTATTGCATGTAAAATTAAATAAATTATTATCGCCCCCTTTTGTTTTTACCATCCTCAAAAATATAATCCAAATAAAATATGAAAAAAACTCTTTTTTATTTTTTTATTGTCAGCAATTTCATAAATTAAATAAATACAGATTCGATCTATTCATTTAATCATTATATGTGAATAACGTGATGCGGTGAGATAAGCTCTTCCGTGCGCTTTCATTGAATTAAATTGTTCATCCTGCTTCTCTGGAACAAGAAAGGAGACCCGGCACCATTATTATTATTTATTCAGACTAAGGCCGAAGTGGCCTGTGCGGTATATAAGAGTCTTCTCCATTCGGCTCGGTCCATGGCTACACGTCGCCAACCACGCAGTCTACGGAGGGTCCGCAAGTCATCTTCCACCTGATCGATCCACCTTGCCCGCTGCGCACCTCGCCTTCTTGTGCCCGTCGGATCGTTGTCGAGAACCATTTTCACCGGGTTACTGTCCGACATTCTGGCTACGTGCCCGGCCCATCGAAGTCGTCCGATTTTCGCGGTGTGAACGATGGATGGTTCTCCCAACAGCTGATGCAATTCGTGGTTCATTCGCCTCCTCCACGTACCGTCCGCCATCTGCACCCCACCATAGATGGTACGCAGCACTTTCCTTTCAAAAACTCCAAGTGCGCGTTGGTCCTCCACGAGCATCGTCCAGGTCTCGTGTCCGTAAAGGGCTACCGGTCTAATTAGCGTTTTGTAGATTGTCAGTTTGGTACGGCGGCGAACTCTATTCGATCGGAGCGTCTTGCGGAGTCCAAAGTACGTACGATTTCCAGCCACTATGCGTCTCCGAATTTCTCTGCTGGTGTCATTTTCGGCAGTCACCAGTGAGCCCAAGTACACAAATTCTTCTACCACCTCGATTTCGTCACCACCGATGCAAACTCGCGGTGGGTGGCTCACATTGTCTTCTCTTGAACCTCTGCCTATCATGTACTTCGTCTTCGACGTGTTGATGACTAGTCCGATCCGCTTAGCTTCCCTCTTCAGTCTGATGTAGGCTTCCTCCATCTTCTCAAAGTTACGTGCCATAATATCTATGTCGTCGGCGAAACCAAATAGCTGGACGGACTTATTGAAAATTGTACCACTCGTGTTAATCCCTGCTCTTCGTATTACCCTTCCAAAGCGATGTTGAATAGCAAACACGAAAGACCATCACCTTGCCGTAACCCTCTGCGGGTTTCGAAGGGACTCGAGAATGCCCCTGAAACTCGAACTACGCACATCACCCGATCCATCGTCGCTTTGATCAATCGTGTCAGTTTATCCGGAAAACCGTGTTCGTGCATTAGCTGCCATAGCTGGTCCCGATCGATTGTATCATATGCGGCTTTGAAGTCGATGAATAGATGATGTGGGCACGTTGTATTCGCGGCATTTCTGCAGTACTTGGCGAATGGCGAACACCTGGTCCGTGGTGGAGCGTTCGCCCATAAAACCCGCCTGGTACTGCCCCACGAACTCCCTTGCAGTTGGTGCTAGTCGACGGCATAAAATTTGGGAGAGTACCTTGTAGGCGGCGTTCAGCAATGTGATTGCGCGGTAGTTGCTACAATCCAGCTTATCGCCCTTTTTGTAGATGGGACACACGACACCTTCCATCCACTCCTGCGGCAAAACTTCCTCCTCCCAAATCTTGGTAATGACCCAGTGCAGCGCTCTAGCCAGTGTCTCACCACCGTGTTTAAATAGCTCTCCTGGTAGTTGGTCAACCCCAGGGGCTTTGTTGTTCTTCAGCCGGCCAATCTCCTCCTGGATTTCCTGGAGATCCGGAGCCGGTAGAATTATGTCCTGCGCGCGTTCTCCCAGGTCCATCACCATACCGCCATCTTCGTCTGCCACATCGCCATTCAGGTGCTCTTCGTAGTGCTGCCGCCACCTTTGGATCACCTCACGCTCGTTCGTAAGAAGGTTCCCGTTTATGTCCTTACACATATCAGGCTGTGGCACGTGGCCCTTACGTGAACGGTTTAACTTCTCATAGAACTTTCGTGTGTTATTAGCGCGGTACAGTTGCTCCGTTTCTTCACGGTCTCGATCTTCCTGCTGGCGCTTTTTCCTCCGGAAAATCGAGTTTTGTCTGTTCCGCGCCTGTTTATATCGTGCCTCGTTCGCCCTCGTGCGGTGTTGCAGCAATCTCGCCCATGCTGCATTCTTCTCCTCCACTAACTGCTCACATTCGCCATCATACCAGTCGTTTCTCTGATCCGGGGGCACCGTGCCAAGTGCAGCGGTTGCGGTGCTACCAATGGCGGATCGAATATCTCTCCAGCCATCTTCAAGAGACGCTGCGCCTAGCTGCTCTTCCGTTGGAAGTGCCACTTCCAGCTGCTGCGCGTATTCTTGGGCTAGTCTACCGTCTTGTAGCCGCCCAATGTTAAGCCGCGGCGTCCGACTTCGACGCGTGTTGTACACCGTAGAGAGTTTTGAGCGCAGGCATACTGCAACGAGGTAGTGATCGGATTCAATAATCGCACTGCGGTAAGTGCGGACGTTCGTGATCTCGGAGTAGAATTTATCGTCGATAAGAACGTGGTCGATTTGGTTTTCCGTTTCTTGGTTAGGTGATCTTGGTGTGGATATTTTTAGGGGAAAGAAGGTGCTTCGGACTTCCATTCCGCGGGAGGCTGCGAAGTTTATGCATCGTTGGCCGTTGTCATTCGATACGGTGTGCAGACTATCCGGTCCGATGACCGATCTATACAATTCCTCCCTTCCTACTCTGTGCGTTCATGTCACCGATGACGATTTTAACGTCCCGCAGTGGGCATCCATCGTATGTCTGCTCCAGCTGTGCGTAGAACGCTTCTTTCTCGTCGTCGGGTCTCCCTTCGTGTGGGCAGTGCACGTTGATGATGCTATAGTTGAAGAAACGGCCTTTAATCCTCAGGTTGCACATCCTTGCGTTGATTGGCTGCCACCCAATCACGCGTTGGCGCATCTTACCCAGCACTATGAAGCCGGTTCCCAGCTCGTTGGTGGTGCCACAGCTTTGGTAGAAGGTAGCCGCTCGATGCCCGCTTTTCCACACTTTCTGTCCTGTCCAGCAAATCTCCTGCAGCGCCACGACGTCGAAGTTGCGGGGATGTAATTCATCGTAGATCATCCTGTCGCAACCTGCGAAACCTAGCGACTTGCAATTCCATGTTCCAAGCTTCCAATCGTGATCCTGTATTCGTCGCCCAGGTCTTTGCCGATTATATCGAGTCGCATTATCTCTTATATTGTTCGTAATGATTGGTTTTCTAGGCGGCTTATTGGGCCTGCGCAAACCTCCTGTCTCGTCGGAGGGCCGTCGTGTCAGGGCTGTTTAGTGTCCCACCTAACACCAGGACATGGGCATGTGCGCTTTGAGCGGCACACGGTCGCTTTGGTGGGGCCTACTTGCGGATACATGCAGCTTTTTATAGAAATTTAACAGGGCTCACTGTCAAACCCCACCACGTCCTAGGCAAGCCCTACAACTCGCAGATGGCCTGGGGAGGGATGAGACCCGGCACCAGGCAGCTGTAAAATGAAAAATCGTTGAATATGAGAAATTAAAAATTAGCGCAAACCTGTCTTACCATACACGTAGTTGATCCATCGTTTAGTCTGAACTTGGTCATGATTTATTTGATATAAATTGAAGTTGCACTCTTCTTGAGAATATACTTTAAAACTTGCGAGGACGCCATATTGTTTCAACGTTCAAATGATGCCGATTTAAATTTACACGATCGTTTAAAATTAAAGTTTTATTGATGGAAGATTAAATGAATGTTGAATTATGTTTACAACAATTGAATCATTTGTTTGAGAAACTACATAAGTCCATTTTACACTATTTCGAGAAAACAACAAAAAACTGTTTTTGAACAAATTTTCACCGAATCTTTCGATTTCTTCGATACAGATCAATAGTTTTTGGCAAAACTCAACACCCTGGGGCACTTTCAGTGCAAAAAAATGTAAGCAGTACTTCACAATTCCTTTTCAAAGTACGTGGACATATGTAGTTTCTCAAACAAACGAAAAAAATTTCATACATTCCTGAACAAAAAATTTTTTTTCGTATTTTTTGCCAGAATACGTTTTTTTGGACGAAGATTCTGGATATATATAAATCTCATTTTTGCCAAAAATTTTACATATGCAGTTTCTTAAACAAACGGTTCAATTGTAAAATAAGTAATAATTCGTGTAATTTTAAATATTTTTTTTAATGTTCCAAATATGTGCATCGATTTTGATGGAAATTTAAATCAAAGAACAAATTCAATTACTATGATTTTACAACAGATCTTGTTTACACGTCGTTGAAATTTAAACATTTTTTTCTATGAAAGGCTATTATTGTTACTATTCTGAGTTCAAACCCAAGCGCGGCCATACAATTTTGTAATTATTTTACGATAATTATCGCGAAAAGTGATTAAGTAGTAAAAAAGCATAAGTACTAGAACGCTAGTGGCGCTGTAGCCATTAAATGTATTTTGCCAAATTATGCTTCAACCAGCTTCAATTTGCCATAATTTATGCATCATGTTGTTAGTGCATGTTTGATTCCATCACCAACATTGGTCTGACTTGTAGTACCGGTACTTTGGCTGCCGGATCAAGGTAACCTATATGTTGGTCACGCGAACAGGAGCGATAATAGCAATCTTATATTTTTGCATCAACTAGTAAAAGTGATGAAACGAAGAAGGATTTTCATCAAATAGGCAAGATTTTCGTTTATTTTTCAAGGCTGTTACTAGAGAAAAGATTGAAGGGTGAAAGATGATCCTCAACATAAGCTACGAAAAAAGATTCTCCCTTGACACGAAAAACGCTTGCTTTTGTCTCATTGAAACGAAAAGTCGAAACCCTATAGTTTTGAAACCAATGAAAAGATCCGGAAACTAAACAACCGATCGGTCGTTCATCTGCTATCATGAAAACCTACCTGGTACTGGCGCACTCTAGTCTATGCCCTTTCTTATTGAATGGCATAGGAAGCCATCCAACTAGCCGGAAGGCAGTTCTTCATACTCCCATATATTTTTTTAATGATGTGGTGGATCGATTGATGCAGCTATTCACTACCAAGTTTAAATTGCTCGACCGGGATCTCGTCCTTTAAAGCACCTTTACTGTTTTCAATTCATTTAGAGCCTTCGTAACCTCATCCAGCGTTGATGGCTTCACAGATTGACCGCCGTTGACTATGTACATCGTAGGCCTTCAACTTGTACCTGTCGCGAAACCTTCAAAAGTGGAAAAGCTCCTAGTCAGGTTGAACTTTCCAATATGCTGCATTGGGAGGACTGCTCTATTTGCGTTCCCGAACGCCGGTAGATGGCGATAATTCAAAAATGTCTGGAAGAAGGTAACTTCCCGAAAAAAGGTAAATTACAACAGCTTACAAAACCGCCCAGGGATCTCATTTGCCTGTTGGACATCCGCGAAAAATCTTGGGAATGCTTATTCTCAACGGACTAACAAAATACATGATCGTATGGCTTTTTCCTATATGTACTTAGTATAATTCTAGACAGGCAAAAATAAATCAGAAATATTTCAGCATGTAAATCATATTTATGTGAATCGAATCGATTTAACGACAAACTTTCGCACTATCAATCTTCCTTAATAAATTGGCAACTTATAATGAGAACAGCACAGTGACTGCGTTTCACCCGGCGTCTTGGTGAATTATTTTCCAGCGGGTACTATTCTGTATTCAGCTCGTGGTAGCAAATATATCCATCACAAAAATATATTCCTTCCATACAAAAGGTTCACATTTCGCGAATTTGCACCTCGGTATCGACGTGACATCAGTTGCTAAACGATGATGATGACACACGTCCGCACTCAGTTCCCAAAAGCGTTATTCTTTATGAAATATTCTGCACTCCGGAAGCATAAAAATATTTATTCCGTTCTTCGCTTTGCTCCCACAGGGCACCAGCAGCACGAGTTACAACAACAATAAGCATAAGTTGGTTCTGAGCAGATGGATGGTAACTAATCCATTCAAGAGTAGCTTCTGCTTGCACGGGGGGCGTCAGGGAATCTGTCAACGCGACCTCGCCGCTTGGGTTGCCACCCTTTTGTTGAGCAGCGTAGTATTTTCTGCTGCCTCGTGGAGTCATTCATCCGTCGGGGAATCCGTTAACTGTGTTTTATGTGATTGATGTAAATATTGTTATTGATCGCGCTCCCTATATATTGGTTCTGCTTTTCAATGCGAACGGTTTCTCCTATTTTTAAGCAGTGAGAATTGTTACCCTGACGGTAATTCATTCGATTGTGAGTGAAAATAATGTTCTGGAATTCCTTCAAGCAACTGACTGATGCTTCTCAAAGATTATGCTGTATTAATGACTTGAACAATTAACAAGGAACATAGCTGAAGCTGGGCGAAATGGAATAACTTTTTCCTTATATTTTCTGAAGCTATCTGACCCTAACAAATAACTGTCATAATGGTCAATATAGTCCTTCACTAATGTCAAAATCTCCTATCATATTTTTTTTCAGTTGTGCTTCAACTTGTTTTTCAAATCGATCTACGCTCGTATTCAATAAATCCCAAAACGCAGCGTAAATTGGCAAATGCTACTCGCTATTATTTTTTTATTCATTGATCAGAGTCATTTCACTGCACTTGTGATGATCTAGTGCGATTTTTTCCTAACAGCTTGTCAAATAGCATAAAATATTATTAACTGAGAGCATACCTTGTTCAGCACAACACGTGTATCTATTATAATGTTTTAGTAACCAAATTGTTTCCTCGAATCTGTAGCCCCAACCAAAGTGGTATAGTTAACTAATTTAAACGATCTCTTTCAACCGGTTTATAGAAGCTCCCAACGAATACGCACTTAAAATTAACCAATCTACCGGCATAGACTCTAATTTCCATAACCAACTGATATCGTGTATCGTTGTGGAAATGCAAATTGCTTCAACTCGGAGGCAACTTCTTGTTCGGAAAACTCATTAAGCCGGTGATTAAGCCCAAAGCAGCAGCGTGATAAACTTTAACTGTCCTCTTCACGTTGGAAATCTGCAACCCACACAAATAGACGCTAGTTTGGCCTCCGGGCTTTTCTCTTCTAAGCAATCGGCGCTATCTCGCCCAACCTTGAGCTAAATATGTATCAGTATACAATGAGAAAGTGGCTTGCCCTCTGCCTAACAACCCTTCGCCCTTCTGAAATCCGCCTTCTGGCGTATCGACTGTATGGATGATAGTCGCATACAAAACAAATCGAAACTCCATGCCATGGTGCTGCGGTGCGCACTGGAACAAAATAATCCTAACGTTAGTAAAATATTTGTAACTAAAACACATTCAAAGAGGTTGGCATATTTTTATTTATTCCTGTTATCTGATACCTTACTGTGATTGTCGTTATTTTTCATTAGCAACAGATATAACGTTTAGCTTTGATTGGCTACATGTATAATAAACTTTGGGAAACCACAATTCTGCTCCAGTGTGCAATTTCTGCTCCTATTGCAAGGAACAACGCTGGAGAGCAAACGAACAAGCCAGTGTGCGAGGCAATGTATGCGAATGTAATTTAAATTTAGCATGTCAAAAATTTACATTAACTAATTTCTCACTCCCGAGAGTGCCATTTGTTTGTGCAAAAACAGCATACTCCCTCCTGGTACTGTTACTGACTATGGCTTCAGTAGTGAATGGAAGTTCAGAAATGCTGAACGATTCCTTTCTGGTGCAAATTGGGTCGCTCGAGTTCTGGCATAATCTGCTGCTGTTACCTACATTCAAACTGTACGGCGATGTCCTGGTCCGGGTGGATCAACAGCAAACTAAGCTGTCCTGACTGCACACCAGTCCCGGAGTGAGTTTGCACAACTGGGAGCAGTTCGAGTGTGTCAGCTGGTATGCCGTTCTTCGGTGGGGTTGTTCGATTTGAAATTCAATTTCATAATCACTTTCTCTTTGTTCCTTGCTGGTACCATAGTTGCAGTATGATGTTCCTTACATTTTCAGGCGGTCGTGTTTGATAGCTTTACGTGTAATTGCTACAAAGAAACTCTGAATTATTTATTGTCCAAACTTAGACTTACCTTTACAGTCGTTGCAGTGTAACCTTACACTAACTAAAAAAGAGTACAACTCTATTGAATTTCACAGTTGTGCTTCAGATTTTTTTTTGTTAGTCAATTGGGTCACCCTAAAATGCCCCAATCTATGGGGTGAACCTTCTGGCTGGAGGTAATCCTAATATTAGACATCACTGATGCTAAGTTGCATAGGCATAGTTACATAAAGCTTTGTACAGTGCCAAAAATGTACATACCATTATCAAGGCTGATAATAAGTCTGGGGATGATGATTAGATCATTGCTCTCACGAACGATGTTAAGATTGGATAACAAAATCATTGAGAAAAGTTTTTTTTATTTAAGTTATCAAATGTAATCCAGATTTAAATCCCATTTTCTGCACTGTTCCACCGAATGGCATATATATTGGAAGAACTTCTGGAGGAATTCCTGGAGGAACTTTTGCAGGAGTTCCTGAAAAAACTTCCGGATGTATTCCTTGAGTAACTTTTGGAGGAACTCCTGGAGAAACTTCCAGAGTTATTCCTGGAGGATTTTAGGCAGAAATTTCGGAAAATCTCAAATGCGTTCTGAAATTAATCTATCACGCCGCGCCAATAAAATTTCAATCAGGTTTTATGCGAAACAACCAGCGATATGGGTGCTAGTTCCGAATTAGTGTTTACAAATTGTAGAGTAAAGGCTGTCCACAGTTAAATGTCCACAGAAAATATGTTGCGTCCTGAGTTGTCTATAACGAAATTTTGAGTAAGACGGCTTCAACATGTGTTATTTACATTGCGAGTTTCATTGTAAAATTTTCAAAAGTTACGAAAACATAGTCAAACGTACGCGCAAAAATGTCGTGATCGTGAAATTTCGTGCCAATGATTTCAAAATCACCAGCGTTGCTACCTATCGCAAGATATCGGGCTAGGAAACAAAACACGGAAGGATTGAAACACGATTTCATTACGAAACATAAACTGTTGAATTGACCTCTAGCGTCAACTTTTGACGTAGGACTACGTTTGTCTTTTCTATACAGGTATGGTATGTAAAATACAATAACTTTGGTTAGTTTTTGGCCAATTGGCTTTAAAATTTTCATGTAGACAACACAGTCAGATGAAATAAGCAAAATAAATAAATTATATTTCAAGCACTAGCGGTATTAAGGCCGTAACTAACAAGAGAGGATTCTTTTCACCGACACCACCGCATTGAAGTAAAAGTGACAAGATGCGGGTTTTTTTGCACTTTATTCCTTCAGGATGAAGGATTACATTGTTATCTGGCGTTCTGATAGAACTGAAAAATCGTTGAAATATTTTTTCGGATGTTCTAGGTCGTTCAAACTGTCCTGGAGTACATATCCTCGAATGTATAAGAAAATATGTCTACAAACAAACGGTTCTAAGCTGGAAGATATGTCCAAAAATATCTATGTAATCATAAGACAAGAATTGATCGAGTTTTGAAGAAACGTAAACTATTTCAGGGTCTCCAAAACGTCCTGGAGTTCAGAACATGTGATATACCCGATCAACCAAGCCCTGAACGACGTATTCGTGCATTGTTGAACATCTTAGCAGGTACATTGAGCGGATTTGATTTCACTCATTAATTTTACACGCAGCTACAGGCCTTACCATTTCTCCAAAACATCCTTGAGTTCGATACAGTTCAGAACATGTGATCTACCCGATCAACCAAGTCCTGAACGATGCAACCGTGCTAGAGCCATAAACCGTTTCCGTTTATATTCTATACCTTTGATTTGACTATTCTAGCAGTAGCCGCTAGAATTGGAAATGAACAAAAAAAAGATCGTTTCCTACATCCAATTAGAAATTCTATCAATTGCTTTCTCCCAACTACCACATTGGTAGCTCGTAAACCAAAAGGAACCTCTGCCCGTCAACCTCACCCGATAACTCCAATTAAATTCCGCTTTGGGCTTGCCAGAACTTGTACATTGAAGATGAGTGGCTAGTCCCAAGCAAACATCTGTTGGTTCCCTGTGCAAGAACAGCTGATCTGGTCATAATGGAGTAGCATCTACGGGCAGTCAATCAAGCTCAAGCTATAAGCATTTCCTCAGTTATTAATTGAAAACTTGTCTATGCCCGCCATTGCACGAGTATGTATCTTGTGGGGCAAGTACAAAGGAAATGCTATGCCTAGGGAATCTAGAATGTTTCCCACCTGAAAACATCCTAGACCGGACCGAACCTTACTCACCATCTCCGGATTGACAATCCTACGCTTACGCTCGCAAGGCTAACTGAAGACATCTTATGATCATGGAAATTAGAATCCTATGCTTTTTGAACTGGATTTGATACGTATTCCAGAAAATAGAGTTTACATTATTGGATATATTGAGTATATGTCAAAAATAAGAACATAGCAAAAACCTTGATTGATTAACCTGGCAGATTCCTTAAGCTGAACTCCAGAATGTTTTGGAGTACCTTGAACATCCCAAATTCAAGCAAATTCGATTTGCATGGTGCGTATATGCTTATTGAACCAGGTCTGGTACATATCGATGTTGAGGTCTTTGCAAAAAGCCTTGGTTGTCCGATAGATATTTTGGGTTGAACTTGGTAACGTTTTGGAGTACTTTGAACCGTACTTTGATACCGTAGACTGAAATCGAGAACGTATTGGAGGACCTTGAGCATCTCATATTCTAAAAAATTGATCACTGTCCTTACGATCAAGATGACTAAACTTGATTGAGTGTTTATATTTATTAAAGAATGTGATACAGGATCCTAATATTTAAGTTTAACCTGCAAGCTGTCAGAAGCAAAATTTTTCCAAGGTTTTGGATATCTAGGTCTTCATGGTATAGTCAAACTTGACCTCCAGTATTATTCCTAGGTAGCCGACATCCTGATGAAGATTTTCTTACGAAACTTCCATAAATTACGTCACGCTTTCAGTGGGAGGGGAATCATTTTTTTTTTGATATTTGGGTAGCCGACATCCTGAAGAAGATTTTTTCTTACGGAACTTCCATAAATTACGTCACGCTTTCAGTGGGAGGGGAAACGATTAAGGGATGACAGATTGAAAATTTATATTTTTTGCGTGACATAGTTTAAGGACGTTACGTTGATGTACTCCTTACTTGCCAGGACCCCCAACCAGTAACCATTGATGTTCAATATACAATAACTTTGGTCTCTTTTCACCCTTGTCTCCCACGAGCATGTTCACGTGGTTTATAGACAGTCCCTTAGCATTATAAATGTTAGAACCTGCAAATCCAACATTTTCCCAGCAATATATCATGTTTACTAAAATTTTAGCAAAAAAATCGTCGAAGAAAATTATTCCGATTTTGTCACTGTTCCGATTTTATCAACTGAAACGCACGGACCGTGTTGATAAAAACGGAACATAACTGTATTGGGGTAAACTTTACGATTGAGAAAATCAGGGAATGTCACGAAAATATGATAGACCTTGAACTTAAAAATCTCAGTCGTTTCTCGATGGATTTTAATTTATTTTTTGGACCATTCGATTAAGGATGAGTCAACGCTTCTTTGTATTTATATTAAAATACTGGTTTTCAACTTTTTATTATCGAAAATTGATAAAAAGTTAAGAAATAGGTAAACCAACCAATCACGTACATGTATCACTAGCACAGACATCAAAAATCAATCACTTGCGGGTTTGAATCTAATCCTCAGTTTGAACAAGATTTCACGCAGAGCGGACGCATCAAAGCGATCGCAGCGGAGCGGATACAGCATCACGGAGGCGCTGGTAACATTTTCAACGGAAATCCATCGCATTGATGCTCGGTGATCTGCAATTCAACCTCAACGAACCAGCATTTTATATGAAGAAAAAGTTGACTACAAAAATAGCACTGTTGCGATCCCGTGCCGCCAGTGGCGATGCTTTTATTACATTACATTTATTACAAATTGTGGTGTCAGTTAGTTGTTGAAAAGGCGTGTTGGGGAAAGAAAATTGGTTCTTCTCAGGACTAGGCGAAAATGGACTGTTTCGGTGGCATCGGCGTGTGGTGTGGAAGTTTGGTTTCTGTTAGTGATTATATTCATTCAAATTTACGGGCTTAACTTATTGAATACAAGAAAGCTGCTTTCCGGCGCGCGACCCATTTTGATCGTGATTCCGCAAAAAGCAGTTTAACCATTTATTAGACAGTGGCAACTATATTGCCACCAACAAATTATATGTTTTTCAGTTTATTAACAAGAGCGCTACTTATTATTTCCCAATATGAGAACGGTTTTTACGAACAAATCGTAAGTTTCGAGTGGAAGATGGATTTTCAGTTATAATTCGTTGAAAAATGACAAAGATATACTTTTTCCCATTGGTAATAATTATTTTGAATCTCATGTGTTAGTTTATGGCGTGATTAGCGTGAAAAATGCTTTGCTTTTATTGTATATTTGGTTTTTGGATTTTTGACGAAATTGCTTGGGAAAAAGGGCAAAACAATTTTTTTCACTTATGATGCGTTTTCCAACTAGGACTCTTCGCTAAAAAATGTAACGTGCCTTGTTCTGATTTGTTTTACGTAAAACCTAATTTTTGAAAAACTTTTATTCATTTTTGTTGCATTTTCTCCCACTTGCAAGGCAGTGGCAAATAACATTCTCCGAACGGTCCGTTGTCTGCGGAATCCCGATCAAAATCGCTCCCTTAAATCTAATGAAGTAATTCCATTAGCCCCGCCCCTTCATTAATCGTTATGAGTGCACATTATATTTACTTCCATATCAGATCACAAAGGGGCGGGGCTAACGGGCTTAATTTATTAAATACAAGAAAGCTGCTCTCCGGCGCGCGCAAGCCATTTTGATCGGGATTCCACAAAGAGCGGTTCGACATTTCATGCAGCGGAGCGGATACAGCAGCACGAAGGCGTGGGTAGCAGTGACAATGCTGAAAATTTATTCCAAATGATGGAGGCTTAGCGAAAAAGTTTCAACTCAAGGTGCCGACAAGCGTTTGGATGCAATTAGTTATTGGAAAGGCGCATTGGGAAAAGAAAATTTGTTCTTCTCATGACCAACATTTTATGGAAAGAAAGAGTTAATTGCAAAAATGGACTGTTTCGGTGGCACCCACTTAAACAAACGGCTCATATCAATGTTGATAAAGAGACACAAACTATGATGACAAATATCATCCATTTCGAATAGCTACGTAGTCCTACGTCACTTTTGCGTACAACCCGAATGGGCTGCACCTTTGAGTTTTTGGGCTACTGTGATGGCCCATTCAAACACCGTCCAAAGGATTTTCTATTTCACATCTCGATATTCCCGATATTCGGTCGACTGTCCTTTCAACATCGACTATTGAAGGTTTGACTGCAGATGATCTTGCTCGTTTGCGTTCAAACCAAGGTTTAAACTGTCAATAGTTGAGCAATTAGTCTTTGATTGAGCACATTGCTAGTTCGACTAAAGTGCGAGCATGATTGTTTTCGCCACAACGACACCTGAAATGGAAGTAAAGTTAATAAGCATAGTATAAAACAAATAGGAAAATTTCAACTTTGTGCAAATTCCTTTGTCGACAGAGAAATAAACAAATCAGTAGATATCGTTAGTAACGAGGTAAATCACCGTCTGCTTAGACGGAAATTTCAGTTCAGTGCTTGGAAACAGCTCTTGTCACACTATTCATAGCATAGGCCGGGTCCATTTAGCATAAGTTATTATTGTGCCTTGCAAAAAAATGACACCTCGTGGCGGCCAAATTTTCAAAATTATCAAAGCAGCGTTTTTGTTACAGTTATGTTTTTCTTAGGCGACTATCTGGCGTTTATTTTTGGTTGCGTCGAAAAATAAGCGGATGACTAGTTTTTTTTTATGCGCTGTACAATATGTTTGAAAGAATAGAATGTTTTTTTTTTTTATTCAAATAGTTTATTTTAGGCTCAGGCGCCGTATTCAGCTTTACAGAGCCGACAATCTAATTTTACAGTTTTCTGCGAACACTTTTTTTGGTATTATTATTTAATAAGGTACCCCGGGGCAAGTGAAAATACGGGGTAAGTGGGTACTATGGCTGCCGATGAATCGATGAACGTTTTTAATGGTAACAATGTTCTAGAAAGATGAAGCAGGACTATCAACGAATCCACCTGACACAAAAATATTTGGAATTAAAACCATTTGAGGCACCATGCTAATGCTATTGTTTGATCATGACTTAAAACTCCCGAGAAAAGCTATTACTTTTATTTTGATTCAATGGTTCTCCAACTGAATAGTCGTTCCTAAATATTTAATTGATGTGGAAAGTGAATATTTTGAGCAATTAAATAATTGTGTGACATCAAAAACGATTTAAAAGTTTTGATTAAAGTCCAAATCTGCAATTTTCACTTTCCCTCGATTTTTAACATACATGGGGCAAGTGGGACATATTTGAACAACATTTTCGATAGAACAATTTTAACTGCTTTTAGATATTTGTCTAGTGAAAAATAACTTTGCCATTCATATATCATATGGATCTGAATCAGATGTGGTTTGATATCATTGGTTTCGTTGTTAAAAAGTATTTTACAGTTCATTAACAGATGTTTATTTTACATTCTTAAAATTATCTCCCGAATGAAAAAGAGCAATGGTTATAACTATACGATATATTTCCGTTTACAGTGCAAATAACTCATTTATTCTGCAATAGGTCAGCAGGTTTTGTTTCGTGTTTTGTTATTTTTAAACTTTGCATCAGATTTACAGATTTTCAGATAAACAAAGTGCTTAACATATAAATTGGCAATTTCGTTCTATTACAAATTTAGAACACTGCGCATTGCCTGAATGAAAACTTTTCTTTTGAAGTATCTTGATTTATGTAATAATTCGTGTTCTAAACAGGGAAATATTAATTCGAATGGTGAATAAAGATTTACTTATTCTTCCCACTTTAAACATTTGGTACAAAAGTAAGCTAATAGAAAGCAAGACAAGAGACAATTGAACAGTGAGTCGGCTGTTGTCTTGTTTTCATTATAACATTATAATCCCTTTCTTGTTGCTAAAACACAAGTCCGACAAACAACCAACCTCCATCCATGATCTGAAAATATTACGACTCAGAAATAATATTAACATTATAAATTCCTTTAATTAGTTTCATTTGATAGTATAAAGCAGAATAGGTCCCACTTGCCCCGTTTGAAGGGGTAAGTGGGTCCTACAGGTGAATTTATTTCTTTCACTACCAATATTTTTTGAAATTGAATAAATGGCTTCCAACACGTCTACATCTCAACAACGGAAGCATATAATGATGTATCCCTGGTTAATGTTTTGAAATACCCTGTTTTCTAAGTATGTGTTAACAATTTCGCTGAACTAGCGTTTTTTTAGGTCCCACTTGCCCCGGTGTACCTTACTAAATTGTCTCGTTTCGACGGTCTGTCGACAACAGCTTTCTCCTGCTCCGTGCTTGGAGACCACTGGTGAGAGCACACTTTTTTGGTTTCATTGTCTACGATATGCCGCTTTGACCGCCGTCGCTTGTGTGTGACTTCGTTGTATTCATTTGAAGAGCTGGATGTATTATCCTCGATATCAGTCCATTCGTCATCATCGTCATCATATCGTCATCAGAACACTAAAGTCCACCACCAATGTATTCTTCCGCACGCTACACATTTTCCACGGGATATATTTAAAGCGAGATCGAGTTAAATGATAGAAACGCGTCCGACTTTGATGATGTCTGGCTGTCAACTGAATAGAATGCTTTGCCCGATATCTGAACGACGCGAAATTTAGAAGAAAATACCAAATTTGTATTGATAATAAATTTTGTTATTATTCAGTTATCAGTTAATCACATGATTGATAATTAAATATCAAGATGATAATAAGGATAACTAATCGGTGCACAGTGTTTTCTAACCCAGGAATTCGTGATCGAAAATGTTTTGGCCATGAAAAGTTGATTTTAGAGGCTCAGTGACTTCGGAGAAAAGTTTCAGTATGTTAGGCTCCATTTTTTGTAAAAAAAATTTTTTTTGGCTGATCCCCCTAAAAGTGAGATGGAAATTCTCTTTCCTCCAATTATGAAGATACGTCATAGGTGTCTTCGAAAAAGTTGTAGAAAAAGTTTCTACGAAAAATTTTGCTATATAAATTTTATTTCTATCTGCTATATAAGTCGAGATATGGGTTGTTATTTATGAACGACCACCAAAAAACAGGCTTTTCACGATACCTTTGTCAATATATTTTTTAGATTTTTCAAATGTTCTACAAAGATCTCCGTCGCGATAAAAAACATGAACCTTTCGAAGACAGTTTCTTCTTATTTTCAATATTGACGAAGTTATTGACGATTTTTTGTTCAAAAATGAGCATTTTGACATTAATTGCATACATGTAGGGGCAAAATGGGGCAGAATTTTAATTAGGAGATTGAACGTAAAACTCATGCACTAACGGTTGCATTGCAACATATATGTGACTTAGCTTTCCGTAAGTACCGTATGGATATGTTTTCTTCTTCTTCTTGTTATATATAAAAAATGAATTGGTCTGTATTCCGCATAACTAAGAAACGGCTGGGTTCAAATTTCTTCATCACAATTTCCGATGGGCTTACATAATATTTTCTTATGTAAAAGTCACGACTTTAACTGAAAAAATATGAAAAATTCAAATTAGAATTTGTATGGGTATTTTGTATAGGCATATCACAACACGCATTCTTACCTACTGTGCAAGACAACGTCTGCCGGGTCATCTAGTTTATGATAATATGCTCATTTTTGAACCGAAAATCGTCAATAACTTCGTCAATATTGAAAATAAAAAGAAACTGTCTTCGAAAGGTTCATGTTTTTTATCGCGACGGACATCTTTGTAGAACATTTGAAAAATCTAAAAAATATATTGACGAAAGTATCGTGAAAAGCCTGTTTTTTGGTGGTCGTTCATAAATAACGACGCATATCTCGACTACTATAGCAGATAGAAATAAAATTTATATAGCAAAATTTTTCGTAGAAACTTTTTCCGCAACTTTCTCGAAGACACCAATGATGTATCTTCATAATTGGAGGAAAGAGAATTTCCATCTCACTTTTAGGGGGATTAGTAAAAAAAAATGTTTTTCCAGAGTATGGAGCTTAACATACTGAAACTTTTCTCCGAAGTCACTGAGACTCTAAAATCAACTTTTCATGGCCAAAACATTTTCGATCACGAATTCCTGGGTTAGAAAACACTGTGCGGTGTATCAGATTCATATCATTTCAGTTATCTGCCTTTGCTCGGGAAGTGATTGATTTTTGATGTCTGTGCTAGTGATGCATGTACGTCACTGGTTGGTTTAACTATTTCTAAACTTTTATCAATTTTCGATAATAAATAGTTAAAAATCAATATTTTTAAATAAATACACTTGAAGCACAAAACAGACAGGCATCATAGAACAAACTGCAATTTTCAAAGTAGGCCTTTTGTGTATTAACAATCGACGAACGGCACTCCCGTATATCCAAGGGGGGCAGCAGGGACAGCAGGGACAGCATGGACCATGTCCAAGGACTTGACGACCCCTCCCCAGCTGTCTGTGAGTCAGGGAGAACTGCCTAGGGCGTGGTGGGATTTAGCAGTGGGCTCTGCTAAAATCCCTCCCAAAAAAACACAAGTGCCCGTAATCAGACTCTATCAAAGTGACTGTGTGCCGCTTCAAAAGCACAAGCCCAGGGAGTGCCATTTGGCATGGGGAGTGTCCCTACTTCGATAGGGTAGCGAGTGAGCTGCTTCGGCAGGGAGTGAGTGATCTGTTTGTGCTGAGGCAGGAGTGTCATAGCGCGTCGCCGCTATTGTCACCTCGAAGCGCAGCAGAAGTCTGAGTATGGACTGCACATGCTGAGGTAGGAGTCGAGGTAGCTATCGACACCTCGAGGCATGGCAGTGGAGTGTTAGAGTGAGTACCCGAATAAGGGTCACATGGAGCGTATGGTCTTTGGAGAAGCTGCTTCGGCGGCAGGGTAGTAGTGGGTTGTACCCACACACCTACAGTTGTGCACATGTGGTGCATGGGGAGTGTCCCTGCTTCGGCAGGGTAGCGTGTGGTCTGCTTCGGCAGTGGTGTGATTGATCTGCTCGTGCTATTGACACCTCGAGGCATGGCAGCGGAGCGCCCGGGAGAGCATCCAAGTAAGACTCAAATGGAGTGAATGGTGTGCGAGCACCCAAGTCAGTCTCGCGTGGGACGAGTGCCTGTGTGAGCGATAATGAGCGAGTACGCTTAGTACTGCCGTCCCCCCAGAAGTAGTACTGCGAGGTAGTTCCTGGGGGAAACGATGGTGGAGCCCAAGGGAGTTTAGTCGGTATTACCGATATGGTCGAGTCCGACACTCCAGTACACTTCCGTGTGATAGTTTGGCAACTACAATGCACGTGTACTGGGTTAGTGTGTAAATGCATTCTCCCTTGTAAAAAAAAAAAAGGTGAAAGAAACAGACAGCAAAGCATGCGATGCTGCTCTGTCTTATGCGCGTTGTTCAGTAGAGCTTGACTTCCACCGCTAGGTTCGCTAGCGTTTCAAAATCATGGATGGACCACATTCCACAGCAAAGATGCATATGTGCTGGCAGTGTATTGTAGTATTTGAGCCTATTTTGCTACTAAATGAGTGAGTTTTCTCATACCTGCCATTGGATAACAATATATTTGGAAAATTGTAAGTTTGTTTGTAAGTTTTTAAATAGAATAGACACAACTTCGGAAGAACGAATCGCGTGAAAATGTGGCCAATTCGCGGGTGTCACTACTTTTTTGTAACTTTTCTAAACCGGTTGAATACTTAAGAGAGCCACACTACTGCTCAATTGTCCCTTTATCACCCTCTTCCCGGAAATTAAATAGTAATAAAAATTATGAACAAATGTGTGTTTACATTCACATTTTTTTTGGTGAACTCTGTTAACTAAGTGACATTTGGGGCCATATAATCCATTGAACCAAACAACATTTTCGGCCGTATGACTTGGCCCTTATTCGGCTAAATGACTTGTTCAGCTGAATGGCTTTTTTGACCAAAAGTCTTATTAGACCGACCTAAATATTCAGTAAAATAGTTTTCGGCCTTATAACCATTATGGCTATTCGTTTGGCAAAACGGAATTCGTCTGCATAACTGTCGGCATAACATATTGATTTACCAAGTGTCCTTCGCTCAAAAGGATTTTGACTAAAAGACATTCGGCCTAACGACCGTAAATATGAACTACTCAAAATTCGGTAGAACCTACTTACTTTTATTAAAACTAGATAATGGTTTCGCTTGCTGTAAAATGCACTTAGAAAGATAGGTAAATTTGTTTCCCTCCAGTCCAATCAAGAAATGATGGAATGCCATTCATAATTTTCGTACAAATTCGTAGGTGGTACAAGCCCGATCAACAATGCATAACAAAATTTTAACTGAATTCTTTCAATGGTTGTTATTTAACCCTTAAAGGCGCAAGGCGATTTTTTTAGAATTCGTCGGAAATATTTTTAACGTAAATAACCATTGGAATTATTAACATTAAACGTATTTTCGGTTTGTTGTTTTAAAACAACATTGCGCATTTAAGGGTTAAAACAACGCACACTGGGGCAGCCCTTGTCCAAACATGGAAAAAACCTCTCAGTCATTGAAATAATGAAATGGACCATAGGTGTCTTCAGCGAAGTTTCAATATACATTAATGCTGACATTTTGGTCAATATACACAATTTTAAGCGATATTCACATAAAAGATCCATCAATGAAATTTGATTAGTAATTGAACTTTATCAACAATTTTAATGTTAAATATTATTCAAAATCAAGGATAATGACAAAATACACGATTCATTTTTTTGAGCATCGTGAGTATTTCATGGTTACTGAAGTTGTTACTGACTTATCACGAAGATTTGAAATCTATTCTCAATAATCGATATCCGCATTGCGTTTATGAAAGTTTCAAAATTATAAGGCTGTGCCTTTTTTATTTACAAATAAGGCTTAAAATAAAAGTGATAGCTAAAAAGCAAGTACAAATAGTCCTCCTAACCTGTAAGGTCAAACATATAAACTTTTTAAACAAGAACTTTTTTTTTCAAAATAACCGAAATTTAAGTTTTGATCAAACACAAGTACATCACATAATTAATTTATCTTCATCCTGGGCACTAGTTGCTAGAACTTAATGAAGAAATTTCTCAAGGAACTCGAAGAGCGTGGCATTCTCAAGAGTTTCTAATGGAGTTTATTGATGAATATCTTCAAATGTTTCAAATTATGATAAACAATTTCATATATTTTTTTCATGAAAACCGAATAATCTAAGCGGAATTGAAAGAATTTATGAGAAGGCTGTGGGCGAACTGGAACAGCTTTCGAACTATTTTTTATATATTATGTTTAAAAAAATCTTCTCAGGTAATTGAGAAAGTTTTAATTAATTTTGAGATTTTTTTTTAATCCAGGATATATCTCTTACATTTTATAAAGAAAATAAAGAGAAAGTTTCATAATTTTGAAGATTCTAATATTGCAATATTGGATGAAAATTTTCAAACTTTAAATGTGGTGAAAAATCGGCATGAATAAACAATCTTGAAAAACAAAATTCTAAAAATTCTAAATTTTAACGCACTAAGTAAGATCGATTTAAGAAAATGTTTTTAAATAGTGAAAACAAACATTTGGGTCTTAGAGGGTTTAAGAACATCATCAATAAAATTCTGCAGCAAATCCCAGGGATTCTAGGGTTATTCTTTGAAGCTTATTTGAGATTAATCCTGTCTTAATGAATTGAGAGGAAAATCTAAGCCTAAGTCACCTCAAGACGAAACATTGCTTCTTTTTTTTCGTATTTAAAGTTCTATAAAAATTTCTTGATTTATTTGATGGATTATCTTTATTCAACCCTAGCCCAGCAGGGTTAATTGGCACAACTTGCCAATGAGGCATGGCGCATGAAGCTTGAGATCCTGGGACTGAGTGAAGTCTGTTGGCCAAACTTTGGAGAACACAGAACGCCGGCGGGACAAGTTCTGCTATACTGAACACGCTCCCCGGCATCGCGGAGTTGGCTTCCTACTAAGCGCTCAGGCACACTCTGCGCTTATGATGTGGGAACCTATAAGTGAAAGGATAATTGTTGCCAGATTTAGAACACGGGTCCGAAACCTTACTATAATCCAATGTTATGCGCCAACCGATGCTGCCGACCTGCAAGACAAAGAGAACTTCTACAGTCAACTCAATGCCGTCGTAGATAGAATTCCGAAGGGTGATATTAAGATCTGTTTGGGCGATTTCAATGCGAAGATCGGATCCGACAACTCGAACCATGAGTGCATTATGGGACGCCATGGTCTCGTTGAAGAACTGGAGACGCGTGCTGCAGATATTCCGGAAGGTGGCAGCGTGGAAGACCAATGGACCGCCATCAAGAATGCCTTCATCGCCACCAGCGAGAACAATCTGGGCGAACTGCGCACCCAGAGAAAACAATGGATCACCGATGAGACCTAGAGGAAAATAGAGGAGCGAAGAGAAGCCAAAGCCACGATAGAGCGATCCAGAGCCAGAGGAGCCAGAGGAGCCAAAGTCTTAGTCCGTCAACGATACTCGGCTCTTGAGAAGGAAGTAAAACGCTCATGTCGACGGGACAAGCGAGCGTGGGCAGACTCTCTGGCCGACGAAGGAGAGAGAGATTCGCCGCAACCGGGGACATTCGCCTCCTCTACGATATCTCACGACGCTTAAGCGGGGCGAAGATGAATGCAACGATGCCTGTGACCAGCTGAAACGCTGGTTCGAGCACTTCGAACAACTTTTTCAAGTGCCAGCCAGGCCATCACCGCCTCGGCATGATCTGCCTAGGATCCGACGTATAACACGCGACACTCCGGCGGCAGCAAGCCGGATTCCGTGCCGGAATATCCTGTGTGGACCATATTGTCACGCTTCGCAGTTGATCATATTGTCACGTTGACCTTGAGCAGGTCAACGAATTCTGAGAGTCTCTTTACTTGGCATTTATTGACTACGAAAAAACTTTCGACCGTCTCAATCACGAGAATATGTGGGGCCCTCCTTAGCCGTGCGGTAAGATGCGCAGCTACAAAGCAAGACCATGCTGAGGGTGGCTGGGTTCGATTCCCGGTGCCGGTCTAGGCAATTTTCGGATTGGAAATTGTCTCGACTTCCCTGGGCATAAAGTATCATCGTGCTAGCCTCATGATATACAAATGCAAAAATGGTAACTTGGCTTAGAAACCTCGCAGTGCTTAACCTGTGGAAGTGCTCAATGAACACTAAGCTGTGAGGCGGCTCTGTCCCAGTGTGGGGATGTAATGCCAATAAGAAGAAGAAGAATGTGGGGCGCCCTGAGACGCAAGGGAGTTCCTGAGAAAATCATCGGCCTCATCGAGGCACAATACGAGGCCTTCTCGTGTAGAGTGCTGCACAATGGGGTCTTGTCCGACCCTATCCGGGTCGTAGCTGGTGTGAGGCAAGGATGTATTCTATCACCGTTACTGTTCCTCATCGTAATCGACGAGATTCTGGTAGATGCGGTTGACCGTGAACCAAACCGCGGGTTGCTATGGCAGCCTATAACCATGGAGCACCTAAATGACTTCGAATTGGCGGATGATGTTGCACTCCTCGCGCAACGGCGCTCTGATATGCAGAGTAAGCTCAACGACCTAGCCGAGCGCTTCTCTTCGGAAGGATTAGTCATCAACGTTAACAAACCCAAATCGTTGGATGTAAACACGGTGACTCCTTCCAGTTTCACAGTAGCCGGGCAACCAGTGGAGAATGTTGAAAGCTTCCAATATCTTGGTAGCCAAATGGCGTCAGACGGTGGTACCAAGATCGACATAGGCGAACGGATCAAGAAAGCAAGGGCTGCCTTTGCGAGTTTAAGAAATATCTGGAAAAACAGGCAGATAAGTGAACCAAAATACGAATTTTCAACTCTAACGTGAAATCTGTGATGTTATACGCTAGCGAAACATGGTGTGTATCAGTGGAGAACACTCAACGGCTGCAGGTGTTCATTAACAGATGCCTGCGGTATATAATTCGGGCCTGGTGGCCTCACAACTGGGTCTCAAACAACGAGCTCCATCGTCGTTGTCACCAGAGGCCGATAGCAACAGAAATTCGGGATCGGAAGTGGGGCTGGGTCGGCCACACTCTACGTAGGGGCGGAAACGAAATCTGTAAACAAGCATTAGACTGGAACCCAGCGGGACATCGCAGCAGAGGCAGACTCAGAGGCTCATGGCGGCGAAGCCTCAATAAAGAAATAATAGAAGTCGACCGAAATCTAACCTGGCAACAGGTTAAAGCGATAGCCGGGCAACGCTCAGGATGGAGATCTTTCAAGTCGGCCCTTTGCACCACCGGAGGTGTACAGGATCCATAAGTAAGTAAGTATTATCTTTATTAAGGTGACTTTGAGACTGGCTCATCTTTGAAGATTCTCTGTTCTAGAATTAGAATCCACAAGAAATTATTGTGGAGTCTAATTCCCTCGATTCCACATGTGATAAAACTGGAATTGATTCATACTGAACGGGTCTGAGTCGTCCCTCTAACAAAACAAACATAAAAATTATATGATTTTTTGTTAAGATCCGCTAATATGATATTTTAGTATCAGTTCCTCCAACCGGGAAATATCGGGAATCTGAAAATCGATTTTGAATGGACACCCAGATCATGTCGTTGGAGTATTTGTATGAAAGGGCATGAGTTTTTCTGTCCATTGCCGATTAAAATGCCTGCCCGACTCTGCCTCATCGCATAAACGATATATGTGAAAAATACTATAAATTTGCCCTTTTTCCGCGACTAATCCCAGAAATATTTTTTTCTAACTGCATCACCATCACGAATCGTGTATTTTGCCATTATCCTTGATTTTGAATAATATTAAACAGTAAAAGTATTGATAAAGTTTAATTACTAATCAAATTTCATTGATGGATCTTTCTTTTCGAAATAAGCAAATACACAGGATTTTGTTTTTACACGATTTTTTTTCGCTCGTATTTTTGATCGTGTGAATTCAATTTACCACCAACGGCCTTGCAACATGTTTCAAAAAATCCTAAATAATTCAAAGAAAAATCACATGGTAATTGATATGCGTTAAACATTTTGGATGAGTGCAAAATTGAGAAATAGCAAATCGTGTAAAAACTCTGAAATTTTGAATTTTTCAACTAGATTCATCGAAATTAAGTGACAAACAACTTCTCTGAAGAAATCACATTTAAAAAACGCTGTTTGACCGTTTTGGCGTATGAGACTTTTATGCGAATATGGCTTAAAATTGTGAATATTGACCAAAATTTCGGCATCGATATATATATTGAAACTTCGCTGAAGACACCTATGGTCCATTTCATTATTTCAATCACTGAGAGGTTTTTTCCATGTTTAGACAAGGGATATGAAGGTATCAACCTCTGATGTAATTGTGTTACGTCCAGAGGGGTTTTTGATACAATTTTTGTTATTTTAACAACTAACCAGCCAATCTCATAACATATCTTGTTACAATATTTTTTCTGAAATAAATAACTCTCCTTGTTATAATTTGGTTATGCATTGCTGATCGGGAGCCTGGACTATTGTATAAGAGTAGCATCACTCCCATCCGTTACCACAGATATTGATTTTGGACTAATCACTATCTCTTAGACAGAAGCAATGAACTCTCCAATAGTCGAGATTTGTCATGGCCACGTCCTTGCAAATGCTTAGAAAGGGATAGGGTGGTAAGTTGAACACCTTCTTATAAAAGATACGGAGAACTCTACGATCTCTCATAGGAGCCACGGGAGAGGTGTTGGAATTGTTAGTGTGGAAGGTTTATAACTGCACTAAGAAACTTTCCCACTACAATTTTCTGTAAAAATCCATTGGGGAAATCCATTTGAAAGTGTCAGTACGCGTACTTACCGGCTGTCTCGCACGGTTGATCGAAGTACAATGACTATTAATTTAAACCATGTCACCGATGCTTGATATTGTTGTTCAATCAACCGAGTTACTTCTCGTAATTAAATGTAAAATTACGCGCAAGTCATTATCCGAAATGAAAATTTTTGCATCCACATCCGAACATGCATCAATTTGTCGAGTGACTGTAACGCCGGAGCACTCGTAGCATTGCGTTCCCATCGTATGTGGGTGAAAGTGTGCCCGATGGCTCACTTTACCCACATGTCCAGTATATCTCGTTCAACTTCATCTTATCTCTCAAATTGGATGACTCGCAATAATCGGCTCTTCTCTTCCACCGCTTATCAACCCACGTTCACTCCCCCTTCTCCATGAAGTAAAACCAACCAAGGACAAGAACCGGTCGGACCGACCGGTGACGGGTTATCATCCTTTTCCATCGGCTCTATCCATCATCGGATTATACGATTAAAACTTTTCATACAAATTGATTTATGATAAAATTTACTCCAACAATGTCGACAAAGACCGACTCGGTAAAGGATTACACCGTTGCTTTCTCCAGTGTGGACTGGTCGCAATGGAGCCCGTCCGTGTGGCTCTTGTCGAAGGTGCCGCCCCAGTATTGAACGATGGCTATCTTGCAAGCATCAGAATGAGTTGACAAGGACGGTGTTATTCCCTGTCCGTAGATTCCAATCAAGATGGATGCGTCGATGCATTTAGATGAGTTGATGTGTTTTCCCAGCTGATTAATAGGGTCATATCTTTTGGATGTATTACTTCCGGATATTATTGAATTGGACTTGATTGGGATACTGGACATGAGCAAAATCATCACTTACAAGTACAATCCTTAATTTGTTTATTGTGCGGAATTCTCATTTGGACATTTTTACATGTTGTCTAGATATTTTCCGTGTGCGATAAACTTATAGAAACTTATAGATTTACATTGCAATGGGGAATCTCATGACACAGAGCCAATGTTACATTAGGTAACGTACAACTTTAGTATTTAAAGCATACCTACTTACAATGTATAAATAGCGTATGGAATTTATTTAGTTCTCTATATGCATAGTATTGCCCTGAGCCTGACCCGTTTCATCACGTCATGTCACATGCGGAATTTTCAATATCCATCTCGATTGGCACCCAGCAGTAAGTATGCATTACAACTGTAGTATTTCCATTTCGTTCGACTGCTGAAAATCACTGACTACACAGTTATACAAATCCGTTCGACGACGTTGAACTTCCTTGCATTTCCCGTTGCCATAATCGAACGGAAACAAGACAACGCCATCAGTGACGCGCGGCAATCAACCGGGTGGAAAAGTCGCATACGTTTGCCTTTCTGTGCTTCGTTTAATTCCAAGAAAACCCAGAGATTCCATTTTCTGATACAGCTTTCGGTCCTATACGAGAGCAGTGCCACTGTGTTGGACGCAATAATCTACTCTCGGTAGCCCGTTAAACGATACTCGCCGGGCCCGTTTAGTCCTTTGCTCGTTCTCTTTCACGGTGATTCTCGCAGCATCGAGCTCTGGTGCATTATTAAAGCAATAGTTTAGTTTCAATTTCCATAATATTGCTCCAGCCCTCTCTTTGTTTCCCGGTCAAAAATAGGAACTGTACTCTTGGGAAGCATTCCGAATTGGCCATCGAGATTGCTGAGCCTCCCAACGAGGGCCGCAAAGCTCTATCGTTGTTGGGCGAACAACCGGCCTTGCTGGTAGTCGCCAGCTTGTCGACGGACATATCGCTGAATGATGGTGGCGGTGGATGTTAGAGATCTTCAGTGGCATGCTCACTGGATAACATCAGCGAGTAAGAGTACACATAACATGGCACGAGGGAAATTCAGTCCAATTCGTGAGTAAAGGAAAGTCTTTAATGAATTTTATGGCCGATTAGCATTATCATTCACGTTTCTTTCACGGTTTTACCAGGTTGTACCACAGTCATGACCTTTATACTGGATCGCTTATTGTGAAGCGTCTTGGCAAACTAACAAAAATTCACTCATGTTACTTCATGTATACGAATGTTTCCACTGTGCTGGAAAGAATGTCAAATGTTCAATTTTATAACATTTATTTTCTTTTTTGGATGTTTTCTATCACTCAAGTTTGTGCGTGTTCTATTTTCCCTATTTCTGTAAATATTGACGCAACAATTTCACAAAACCCTACTTAATTATTTATGGAATTCTCCAACAACTACAACAACAGGCAATCGTCATTTACCACCGAAGAGTCCAGAGTATGACCTCCCACCGAACGATGAGGCATGGTCCAACTCGTTCTAACGAACCGGTAGGAGGAAACATGTCCCTCCAGCAATCGGATAGGATGCATATTATTGAATCGAACAAGAAATTCCTTTCTTCCAGATGGGAATTGTGCGTGTGCAAAATAACGTCCTTGTTAAGGCCAGTGCTTACATGATACCGTCCTGTTTCCATTTATTTCATTTGATGCATATTGATTACATGAATTCATTTGCGTACGATGTGAATTCTTTTGTTTATTTTATCGGATGTTTTGGAATAAAGAGGAAGAGAGATCTCGGTTGTTATCGGATTGTAGATTTGAGTAAGCTACAAGCGCATTGGGTAGGGTATAATGTCGAATGCTTAAAATGCCTACATTTTGTTTTGCAGGTGATAGAAATGTATTCAAGGTTTTGTTTTTGTTTATTTTTGTGGCTTAGAATTTCCACTGATATTAAAATACAGAGGCAATTTCCATCTCGACTACACGTCTGACATCTGATATTTCAAGAACAGCTGAAAATCTAATCAAGCTATCTAGAGTGAAAATTTAAAAAAAATCCGGTGAAAACTTGTTGAAAATTCGAAAAACTTGGAAGAATCTCCTGGGACAGTTCAGTAGATTTTTCCGGCCAAAAAATGGCTCGATTATCCGGAGGGTTCGATTATCCGGACTGAATTTTTTTTAACACTCCGGATAGCCATAAAGCCATATTAAGTCATATGATCATATAGTCATTTAAAGATATAGTCTGTAATGACTATACTCCTAAAGTCATTCGGCCGAAATGGTCATAAAGCCAAACAGGTGATTCGGACGAATGGACGTTTGTCCATTTCTCTATTTTAACAGTGAGAAGTGAAAAATAATGATTGGAAAGTTAGACGACAAATGACCCGTTCAATCAAAAATGACCTATTCGGCTTAAGTGTAGTTTGGGCTCCGTATCATGAAACACATGTAAACCGCATAGAATCAGTTCAGAAACAAATTTTACTTTTTGCGCTCCGAAAACTAGGGTGGACGTCTCTACCATTGCCTCCTTAAGAATCACGGTGTTTATTAATTAACCTAGAAGAACTCAAAAAACGCAGGGAATTCTCAATGATAGCTTTCATGAACGATATTATCGCACAAAGAGTGGATAGTAGTGAAATTTTGGCAAATATTAATTTTTACGCCCCTATCCGTCCACTTAGAAATAGAAGTCTATTTTATATCAATAATCAAAGAACAAACTATGGCAGAGTAAAACTAATCTAAAAAAAGTGTTCTTCTCTAGACAAGTTAGGTAATGACTGAAGTACACATAGACTAGATAATAAGTATTTATTGTACAAAGTATAATTGGTCTACATTTGATTGACGGCAAATAAATAAATAATGGCCTTTTCGACCAAATGACGTTTTCGAACAAATGACCGTTTCGGTCAAATGTCCTATTCGGCCGATGTGTTTCGACCTAATGGTTCGTTCGGCCTAGTAGCATTCGGCCGATTGAGTTTCGGCCAGGCCTTGGAAAATTCGTTCAAAAACGAACGAATGCTTCGTTTTTAGCCCGCAGTGAGGTTTTAATTTCGGTGCATCAATTGATGTGCGCTCGACGACGTGCTTCTGACTGCACGAACAAGGAAAGAGGCAAATACAAAGCATTCGTTTTATACATTGAAAGTGGGGAGTTTTAAACGTGGCATCTTCACAAGCTGAGTAGTGCCGAGGAGGCATCGTTCAGTAGGACAGTGTGAAATGAGGATGGTTCCTTCGTTCATCGGCAGTGTTTCAGATGCGAGTGAGTGTTGTGGGAATACAAAACCATATGTGGGAGAAAGAGAGAGAATGCATCAAATACCTCTCTTTCACACATTCATTCCGACTGAAATGCGCAACTCAATATAAGTGAGGCAAGAGAGGTAAATATTCTCTGCACTAGCGGGTGTTTGATTTCACTCTCCAACTGTTTCGTACAGCAGTGCTATATGGAGCGAGGAAACATTCTTCACCAAGCACTTTGAAGCTGTTCTCTCATGATGCTACCTTCCTCGGGAGTATATCTGGTGCTGAAGCATCGGTCCTCATCTTCATTGCTTCATTCATCCAAGCCCTTTTTTTTTTTTCTTGAGCAAGGGTAAACGGAAATCTGCAACCAGACACCTGAGGAGGTACTCAGGTAGTGTGGGGATGGGTATGTCATGTAACTCTTATCCGACCCACTAAAACCAAAACCCTTTCGCCAGTCCGTACCCCCGGCCCGCAATTAAGCAATACATCAGCGGGGGACTATTGAGAACGGTCACGCCTATGCTAACGCACTTGACGTCAATACACACAACATCGACTTCAAGGGTGGCTACCTCACCACCCGTCGATCGCAAGCTATGATAGTAACCTAACGGTCCGTATCATAATCTCACGTTGGAGACGAGCACCCCGACAACAACCACCGCGCGTGAACCGCAATGACCTCTATATCTACATACTGAGGTCCCCGCAGCCCACCCGCGACATGTTGGTTGTCGGGGTGAGCAAGGTGTTCACTGCATCACAGGTGCCCTTACTGCACTCGTTGGTTTTGTTCAAGACGCCACCACCGCTGCAGTTTCGACATGATCTGTTGAGATGCTGTGTTCACCGCATTCCATATAGCTTCTTCCCGGCACATCCTCTCGACGAGGTTGTCCGGGGTTGTATCCATACCACTAATAAGCAGCATGGTATTGCGTTCTACCTCGAATCGCGGGCATGCGAACATCACATGCTCTGCCGATTCTACCTCACCTACACATTCAGGACACTCCGCAGAATCTGCGAAGCCAAACCTGTGTAGGAATTTCTTAAAGCAGCCATGTTCAGACAACACCTGTGTTAGGTGGAAGTTGACTTGACCATGCTTCCTATCAACCCAGTTGGACACATCTGGAATCAGTCTGTGGGTCCAACGACCTTTGACTGCGGTGTCCCATGCTCTTTGCCATTTGAGCAACGAAGCTGCTCTCTTGACACGTCGCACTTGCACCGAGTCCCTTTCGTTGTAGCACTCCACATCCTCCTCTAGGAGTGTGTCGATCGGCATCATTCCAGCTATAACGCACACCGCCTCATATGATATGGTGCGATATGCGCTCGCGACACGTAAGCACATCAGCCGGTGTACTCTGATCAATTTCTTTACATTGTACTCGGCTTTTAGTGCTACGGCCCATGCCGGCACGCCATAACGGATGATAGACAATGCTACGCCAGCTATCAGCCTACGCACTTGACTTTGCACCGCCGATCTGTTGGACATCATTCGTGATAAAGATTTTATCGCCAATGAAGCCCGCTGACATGCATAATCGACGTGGCTCGTAAAATTGAGCTTATCATCGATCATCACGCCCAGATGCTTGAGAGACCTCACGGAGTTAACTGTGCAGGTCCCTACTCTTATCCTAGCCTGTTGCAACCCATGACGGTTATGAACGACTTCCGTCTTGTGGTGTGCAAGGGATAACCGTCTCGAGTTGAGCCATTCCTCCACTCTGCCAATCGCGTATGAAGCCTTCAATCTAACTTCGTCGAGAGTGTCACCTGCTACTTCTAGCATTACGTCATCCGCGAAGCCTTCTATCTTCACTCCGGCCGGGAGACTTAGGCGTAATACTCCATCGTACATAATATTCCACAGAACCGGTCCGAGGATCGATCCCTGTGGAACACCCGCTGACACTACGATCGACTTTCGACCGGCATCAGTGTCGTATAACAGCACCCTATTCTGAAAATAGCTTTTCAGTATCCTGCACAGGTAATCCGGGACTCTCAATCGGTGCAGGGAGTCAGCAATTGCTGCCCAGCTAGCATTGTTAAACGCGTTTTTTACATCAAGTGTAATCAACGCGCAGTACCTAATACCTCTTCTGTTTAAACCTCTCGCTATCTTGGCCGTATCCGTTACCGCTCGAATTGCTTCGATGGTAGAACGGCCCTTACGGAAGCCATACTGGTTGCTAGATAAGCCACCAGCACACTCTGTATAAGCCGACAATCTATTCAGAATGACCCTCTCTAGCAGCTTTCCAGCTGTGTCGAGTAGGCAAATTGGTCTGTATGCCGAAGGATCCCCCGGCTGTTTGCCAGGCTTCGGTAATAGCACCAATTTCTGCCGTTTCCATCGATCTGGGAAGTTTCCTTCGTCCATGCATCTCTGGAGGCAGCTCCTGAACATATCTGGATTGGCAAGAATGGCGTGTTTAAGGGCCAGGTTTGGAATACCATCCGGGCCTGGCGCCTTATTGAGCTTAAGTTTTCTTGCGGCTACGATAAGCTCTTCGTTAGTCACTAGCGGTACCACGTCGACTGACTCGTACGGTGTAGCGGGCCAGTCCGATGGTTCATGTGTCGGAAACAGTCCCTCTACTATACTGGCTAACAGCTCTGGGGATCTTTCAGGAGGTGTGCTATTGGTCCTAGACATCACTATCCTGTATGCATCGCCCCACGGGGTGTCATTCGCCATCCTGCACAGCTGTTCGAAGCAGGCTCGCTTGCTACATTTAATCTCGTAGTTCAGGGCTCTGCTCGCTGTCCGGAATACCCCTCGTCTATCGAGTCGCTCAGCGTCTGTTCTAGCACGTCGCAACCTTCTTTTAGCTTTAAGACAGGATCTACGAAGATCTGCAATCGTGTCAGACCACCAGTACACTGGTTGTCGATTTCCTGGGGGCTGGGTCTTCCTTGGCATCGCCACGTCGCAAGCACGTGTAAGTACTTCCGTCAGGTCGTTACCGCTTAGTCCTGTAGTCCTACTCTCCCAGCGCAGCGCCTCCACCAACAGCTCTTGATTGAACTGTGACGTGCGCCATCCGGGATCCGTTGCACCACCTCTTCTCGTCGTAGTTCTCCGGGTATACTCGACCATAAAACGTACTTCCTGATGGTCGCTAGAAGTATGACCCTCGTGGACCATCCATCTCGGTTCTTCAGTCCATCCTGCGCTGCAGAAGGTGACATCGAAACATTAATCACTGCTCGGTCCTCTGAACGTTGGCACTTGACCTTCGTTCAGCAGAACTACGTTCAATACCGCTAGTGACTCTAACAGGATATGACCTCTAGCGTTAGTAAACCGGGAACCCCAGTCCACTGCCCACGCATTGAAGTCACCTGCTACAACTACTGGTTTAAGGCCAGTTAGCTTCGCCGCAAGAGTATCAACTACCCTAGTGTACTGCTCTATACTCCATCTAGGAGGACAGTAGCAGCTACAAAAGTAAACACCGTTTACCTTTGCTATGACGAAACCCTCATCGTTAGGCGAAGATATTATCTTCTGGATGGGGTAGCGCCCACAAGTCCAGATTCCCACCATACCGGACTTGTCCGCAATCCAGCTGCCGTTTCCAGCAGGGATGCGGTATGGGTCAGACAGCAAGGCAACATCAGCTTTACACTCGATAACCGACTGTTGTAGCAGCAGCTGGGCCGCCTCGCAGTGGTTCAAGTTTAGCTGTGTTACTTGCATGTCTGGACCCTTCTAGAGGCCGGACAGGCCTGCGCACCGGTGAGATGCCTGTTGTCTGCCCCCGTAGGACAGATCAGGCATCTCGGTGCAGCCTGGCAGGTGCGAGCCTGGTGGTTTTCGGCTCCGCACCTACGGCACAGCTTACTACGGTCAGGTCCCTTACAGTCATAGGACTTATGACCGTGGCCAAGGCACCTGTAGCAGGCCTGATTGGGTTGGCTTGTGCTCAGCGAGCACACCGACCAACCACCTTCAGTTTACCTTATCCAGCACCTTCTTGGCCTCAGCCATAGGTACTTGGAATGAGGCAACCTGCATTCCCGCAAAGCCTTTGCGTAACCGAATCGCGGATTCCTGGATCTCGACATTACACTGATCCTTCAGTGCGTCTACCAGGTCTCCGGCTTCGGTTATTTCATCCATGCCCTTGCACTGGATGTTCAGGACTGGGCACAGGGCTCTAACCTGGACCCTGTCACCCAGGACCTCTTCCGTCAACTTTTTATACTCGGAACACTTCCGAGTAGCATCCCGCTTCAAGACGAGAATCATCTCGCCTTTGCGTGTGCTTCGGATGCAGTTGACATCCCTCCTAGACTAGAGAGCTTCTCGGTGCCTCTCATAGTTTTAGGACTTCGGCGTAGCTTTTATCGTCAGCCTTGACAATGATCGCTTCACCTCTATCCTTCCGCTTGCCACTCCCACTAGAAGGCGCACCCTTTTCCTCACGGGCTCTACCCTTCTTGGCGGTGGCTGGATCCTTTCCCTTGGTCGCACTCCTTGCGACCTGCTGGCGGCTTCTTTTCTCCTTTTTAGGATTCACTACCTTTGTCCATGGTAGATCTTCCTCCCGGCGGTCCTCTGGTATCTTCCTAGGTGGAGGTACCATTTTCCTCTCGGTCTCCACTCGGACCTTTTCTGCGGTCCGTGCCGAGGCTTTATTAGCTACTTTCAGGTCCGCCTCCTGCGTGACCCTACTAAGCTTAGGAGTTGCTCCGCTGTTAGCCATACGCCGTTTAAGTTCTGCAGTCTGGCTCTCTCTTCTTGGCTTGGCTAACCGCCAATTCCTTTTCTTCAGTAAGAAGACGGATCTTGTGCTCCGCCTCCTTACTGGCTTCCAGCAAGGACTTCCACTCCGACTTCGCCTCCACGACTAGAGCGCAGAGGGTTAGTACGGCCTGTTTTAAGTCCTTACTATAATTCACTCGGTTGTCCAGGAAGGACATGATTACGTCCGAAACGTCCGTAATCACCTCCATCGTCTGGACTCCATCCTCACCGTGGTTAGTCATCAACGAGTTAATGACTTTGGTCAGAGTGGGGCCGTCCATCTTAACATCCACCGGCACCTCTTCCGACCCACCACGTGCTCCGCCATCGCCTCCCCCCGGCGATCTTTGGGGTGACCGATCAAGGCCACTGCGCCTGGCGAAAGGGTTCTCCTTGTCGCCATTCGCCTCACCTCCTTCCTTCGTCGTTTTTGTAATTTTTAATGGGAAACTCATGTCTGTTGGGTCCCCCTTGCGGCTGCTGTCGAATCCTGTTGGTGTAGTCGCCTTCGCGATCCCATGGTTATCTATACATACCTTGCGGCATGCAGGGAGGCCATGCGAGGGTTGACACTTTCGTGTTCAGAGCCAGATCAGCGCTAGTCAGGAAGGAGCATCTGAGCCTACTCCCACTCAGCTACCAGCTGAGCCACAGGATTGTACCGCGTGCCACAAGGCCTGCCACGGTTTTAGGGGACGGAAGACAGCCTGGCCATTAGCCCATTCGCCGTTTCAGGTCGGTGTCACCCGGCCTTACTAAGAGAATAGAATAACCAGACTACCAGCCCTTGCGTTCACAATATCTCAATATCCAAAAACAAGACCAATAACATGCAACCAGTATACCATAATCAGGATCTTACTGGGATCAATCCTGATGTGCCAATGGCACTCCCTGGGCTTGTGCTTTTGAAGCGGCACACAGTCGCTTTGATAGAGTCTGCTTACGGGCACTTGTGGTTTTTGGGAGGGATTTTAGCAGAGCCCACTGCTAAATCCCACCACGCCCTAGGCAGTTCTCCCTGACTCGCAGACAGCTGGGGAGGGGTCGTCAAGCCCTTGGACATGGTCCATGCTGTCCCTACTGTCCCTGCTGCCCCCTTCATCCAAAGCCCTGGTTTCGGCCGAACGACCCCTACCACACATACGATGGGACGACAAAATAGTTACCGGCGACATGAACACTTAGGTAGGAAGGGAGGAAATTTGCAGACCGGTGGTCAGATCGGATAGCCTGTATGCAGTATGACAACGGCCAACGATGCATAAACTTTGCAGCCTCCCGTGGAATAGTATGCAGTCCGGAGCACATTCTTCTTTTGCAAGAATATTAGGGCCACGAGGAAATTACCTGTTTATGTTTTATGTTTATTGTGTAACATCATCTGACATTTGGTTGTCGCAATAAATAAAAAAATACCCAGATTAATCCACCTAGCGGTGATGGTGCCTTTCTCGTTTTTTTTTTCGAGTGAGTAATTTCTACGCACTACGTATGAAAAAAAATTTGGCCATAACTTCTAAGCCCATAGTCTGATCCGGTCCCATTTTCAATAGGAAAAAATGGGACACGATTCTGCGTCGAGTGCAACTTGTTGCGAGCAAATCGGCTGAGGGTAAGTACCTGAAAAATTAGTGAGAATTTTTCTTGTGGAAAAATGAATTTCTGCCATAACTTCGAAACCCATAATCTGATCTGTACCATTTTCAATACGAAACAATGGGACAAGATTCTGAAACTTGCGAGCAATCAGCTAAGAGTAAGTGCCTAAAAAGTGAGTGAGAATTATTCTTGTAAAAAAATATATTTTGGTCATAACTCCGAAGCCCATAATCTGATCTTACCATTTTCAATACGAAGGAATAAGACAAGATTCTGAAAATTGCGAGCAATCAGCTAAGAGTAAGTGCCTAAAAAGTGAGTGAGAATTATTCTTGTAAAAAAATATATTTTGGTCATAACTCCGAAGCCCATAGTCCGATTGGGTCAATTTTCAATACGAAACAATGGGACAGGATTCCGCGAGCAAATCGGTTAAAGATAAGTGCCTGAAAAATGAGTGAGATTAGTTTGCGCACACACAGACATCACTTCAATTCGTCGAGCTGAGTCGATCAATATATAACACTATGGGTCTCCGGGCCTCCTATAAAACATATAGCCTTTACGTATACTTTGTATACGAGAAAGGTAAAAAGGACATTTAGCTATTATAATTCTCTTAAAAAAGCGATCATATTAGAATTCAAATCAAATAACCAATAGACATTATTAAACCTAGCCCCTGAAGTCAAAAGAATTGCAGAACACCAGTTGTGTTGTCATTGATGAAAAGCGTGGACAGGAGAGGTCCGATATTACTTCCTAGTACTACACCAGACGCATTGGAAAAGCGTTCAAACTGCAACGATCCAATTTTCACAAACAGCAAACGGTTTCGCAGATAAGTTTCAAACCAGCAAATCAGATGGTGAGAAACACCAAGTTTTTCTAACTTTCCTAACAATATTTCATGGTCGACGCGGTGGAATGTTGCTTTCAAATCGGTGTAAACTGTATCCACTTCATGGTAGTCATACATTTGAATAACGTCAGGAGCGTCATCGAACGTGATCAGGCCCGGTAGTTCCACAACTATGTAAAGAGCGGGATGGCCAGTATCTAGGAAGATGTTTTGGCTGCAACGTTGGCGAGGACGAGATCTCGATCGATTATTTCTATTAGGAATTCCATTAATCCACCACCAGAAACCATCGACCAATACGGAGCTACTGGGAGACAGAGCGGACTGAGGGTTCACGTCTGTGGCGTAGCCAGAAAATTGGTCTGGGGTAGAGATGGGCGTTCAGATCCGGAACCGTTAAAAAGATCCGGATCTCTGAAGTGAGTGAATGATTCGTGGATCATTTTTTTAAAGATCCGGTTCACCAGTTCAGCAAATTATTTGACCATTTGTATGTAAATGAGAAATAAAAAGTTCATTGTTTGTACTTCATACGCTAGTAAACAACAAAGGGTTAAGAAATTTTCAATACGGTTCAAAAGTATAAGCCTGAATGACTAACGCTTCAATATTTCGCATTATCCTTGCATTTTGTTCTAGGGATCCGATTCGGTTGAAAGATCCGGATCCTTAGAATGAATGATCCAGATTTGATCCGTTCATCAAAGTGATCCGTTTAGCCCATCTCTAGTCTGGGGGGGTTTTCAGAACTTTTTTTTTTTTTTTTAAAAGTATCTCCTAAACAAATTGTCTCTGGGGGGGGGGGGGGGGTTTTGCCCAGTGGCTACGCCACTGGTTCACGTACAAACACCCGTCTTCCAACGCAATCCATTCTAGGCTTGGTTAATTATAGTCTCAAAGCTGCAAGGCGAAGATTATTGAGGCCCAGATAGAATCAATAGCGTTTGGATGATCCTGAATGCTGTTCATATCGCAACGCCGATCTGTAGGTTGATGTAGTACTCCAATCGATCTGTCGTAGATTACTGTTCTAACGCTGTGCTCGTCAACGTAGAATCAACATAGCTGTTCCAACGTGATAACACTGTTATTATAACACCTTCCCCTCGAGACTTGGTACTGTTGATTGAATTACGATATGTACGATGAACAACAAACTTGAAGCCGAAAAGCTGTAAGCTGAAGATTTGTTCGGCTATCCAAAGTCTCTGTTAAAACGATAACGTCGTAGTCGCTAGCAGCCAGAAAGAAAGAGTCCACTTTGGTACGGAGCCCACGCACATTATTATTATTATTTATTCAGACTAAGGCCAAAGTGGCCTGTGCGGTATATAAGAGTCTTCTCCATTCGGCTCGGTCCATGGCTACACGTCGCCAACCACGCAGTCTACGAAGGGTCCGCAAGTCATCTTCCACCTGATCGATCCACCTTGCCCGCTGCGCACCTCGCCTTCTTGTGCCCGTCGGATCGTTGTCGAGAACCATTTTCACCGGGTTACTGTCCGACATTCTGGCTACGTGCCCGGCCCACCGCAGTCATCCGATTTTCGCGGTGTGAACGATGGATGGTTCTCCCAACAGCTGATGCAACTCGTGGATCATTCGCCTCCTCCACGTACCGTCCGCCATCTGCACCCCACCATAGATGGTACGCAGCACTTTCTATTCGGAAACTCCGTGCGCGTTGGTCCTCCACGAGCATCGTCCAGGTCTCGTGTCCGTAGAGGACTACGTACTACTGTCAGTTTGGTACGGCAGCGAACTCTATTCGATCGGAGCGTCTTGCGGAGTCCAAAGTACGTACGATTTCCAGCCACTATGCGTCTCCGAATTTCTCTGCTGGTGTCATTTTCGGCAGTCACCAGTGAGCCCAAGTACACAAATTCTTCTACCACCTCGATTTCGTCACCACCGATGCAAACTCGCGGTGGGTCGCTCACATTGTCTTCTCTTGAACCTCTTCCTATCATGTACTTCGTCTTCGACGTGTTGATGACTGGTCCGATACGCTTAGCTCTTCAGTCTGATGTAGGTTTGCTCCATCTTCTCAAAGTTACGTGCCATAATATCTATGTCGTCGGCGAAGCCAAATAGCTGGACGGACTTATTGCAAATTGTACCACTCGTGTTAATCCCTGCTCTTCGTATTACCCCTTCCAAAGCGATGTTGAATAGCAGACGGCTTTCGAAGGGACTCGAGAATGCCCCTGAAACTCGAACTACGCACATCACCTGATCCATCGTCGCTTTGATCAACCGTGTCATTTATTCCGGAAATCCGTGTTCGTGCATTAGCTGCCATAGCTGGTTCCGATCGATTGTATCATATGCGGCTTTGAAGTCGATGAATAGATGATGTGTGGGCACGTTGTATTCGCGGCATTTCTGCAGTACTTGGCGAATGGCGAACACCTGGTCCGTGGTAGAGAGTTCGCCCATAAAACCCGCCTGTTACTGCCCCACGAACTCCCTTGCAGTTGGTGCTAGTCGGCGGCATAAAATTTGGGAAAGTACCTTGTAGGCGGCGTTCAGCAATGTGATTGCGCGGTAGTTGCTACAATCCAGCTTATCGCCCTTTTTGTAGATGGGACACACGACACCTTCCATCCACTCCTGCGGCAAAACTTCCTCCTCCCAAATCTTGGTAATGACCCAGTACAGCGCTCTAGCCAGTGCCTCACCACCGTGTTTAAATAGCTCTCCTGTTAGTTGGTCAACCCCAGGGGCTTTGTTGTTCTTCAGCCGGCCGATCTCCTCCTGGATTTCCTGGAGATTCGGAGCCGGTAAGATTATGTCCTGCGCGCGTTCTCCCAGGTTCATTACCATACCGCCATCTTCGTCTGCTACATCGCCATTCAGGTGTTCTTCGTAGTGCTGCCGCCACCTTTGGATCACCTCACGCTCGTTCGTTAGAAGGTTCCCGTTTATGTCCTTACACATATCAGGCTGTGGCACGTGGCCCTCATGTGAACGGTTTATCTTCTCATAGAACTTTCGTGTGTTATTAGCGCGGTACAGTTGCTCCGTCTCTTCGCGGTCTTGATTTTTGTGCTGGCGCTTTTTCCTCCGGAAAATCGAGTTTTGTCTGTTCCGCGACTGTTTATATCGTGCCTCGTTCGCCCTCGTGCGGTGTTGCAGCAATCTCGCCCATGCTGCATTCTTCTCTTCCACTAACTGCTCACATTCGCCGTCATACCAGTCGTTTCTCTGATCCGGGGGCACCGTGCCAAGTGCAGCGGTTGCGGTGCTACCAATGGCAGATCGAATATCTCTCCAGCCATCTTCAAGAGATGCTGCGCCTAGCTGCTCTTCCGTTGGAAGTGCCACTTCCAGCTGCTGCGCGTATTCTTGGGCTAGTCTAGCGTCTTGTAGCCGCCCAATGTTAAGCCGCGGCGTCCGACTTCGAGGCGTGTTGTACACCGTCGAGAGTTTTGAGCGCAGGCATACTGCAACAAGGTAGTGGTCGGATTCAATATTCGCACTGCGATAAGTGCGGACGTTCGTGATGTCGGAGAAGAATTTACCGTCGATTAGAACGTGGTCGATTTGGTTTTCCGTTTCTTGGTTAGGTGATCTCCATGTGGCCTTGTGGATATTTTTGCGGGGAAAGAAGGTGCTTCGGACTACCATTCCGCGGGAGGCTGCGAAGTTTATGCATCGTTGGCCGTTGTCATTCGATACGGTGTGCAGACTATCCGGTCCGATGACCGCTCTATACATTTCCTCCCTTCCTACCTGTGCGTTCATGTCACCGATGACGATTTTGACGTCCCGCAGTGGGCATCCATCGTATGTCTGCTCCAGCTGTGCGTAGAACGCTTCTTTCTCGTCGTCGGGTCTCCCTTCGTGTGGGCAGTGCACGTTGATGATGCTATAGTTGAAGAAACGGCCTTTAATCATCAGCTTGCACATCCTTGCGTTGATTGGCTGCCACTCAATCACGCGTTGGCGCATCTTACCCAGCACTATGCAGCCGGTTCCCAGCTCGTTGGTGGTGCCACAGCTTTGGTAGAAGGTAGCCGCTCGATGCCCGCTTTTCCACACTTTCTGTTCTGTCCAGCAAATCTCCTGCAGCGCCACGACGTCGAAGTTGCGGGGATGTAATTCATCGTAGATCATCCTGTCGCAACCTGCGAAACCTAGCGACTTGCAATTCCATGTTCCAAGCTTCCAATCGTGATCCTGTATTCGTCGCCTAGGTCCTTGCCGATTATATCGAGTCGCATTATCTCTTATATTGTTTGTAATGATTGGTTTTCTAGGCGGCTTGTTGGGCCTGCGCAAACCTCCTGTCTCGTCGGAGGGCCGTCGTGTCAGGGCTATTTAGCGTCCCACCTAACACCAGGACTTGGGCTTGTGCACTTTGAGCGGCATGCAGCTTTTTATAGAGGTTTAACAGGGCCAGAGATGCATCTGAACACGAGAACGCGTGTTCATGTTCAAAAAGTTCTGAACACTGCACACTGTTCAAGAGCACTGACCTAACTTAGCAACTTGTATCCTAGGAAAACAAACTCAAGCGACGGCATGCTACTCATTTTTCGGCTAGTAATGGAACACGTGGGCATCTAACGGATATAAATCAAGCATGCTCGTATGTTTTTGCATAGTTCCAAATCTAAGGAATCTTAGTTACCATGATCGTTTTGCTTGCGTACCAACCCAGTGCACACTGAACTGTGTTCAGAGTTCAAAACTTAGAACACCAAGGCGCGCTCTTGGCTCATGTTCTGTTCAGGATGCATCTCTGAACAGGGCCCACTGTCAAACCCCACCACATCCTAGGCAAGCCCCACAACTCGCAGATGGCCTGGAGAGGGATCGTCAAACCCTTGGACATAGTCCCTGCTGCCCACGCACATTCTGATACTAGATACGCAGGGTTTGAGCAGGTGATTCACTGGACGAAGTAGGACCATGAATCAGTGAGCAATCGCTGGGAACGGTGGTAGATCTAATAGCAGACTGCTCGAAGTTAGAATCGGCACCGACTGGCTGGAAACTGGAAGTAACAGACGTTACCGGAAGAGAATAGTTCGTGACGAGATCGCACTTGCCTGCGCAAATGGTTTGGAAGCCATCCATGCCAGACTCAATCACATGACCGGGATGACCTCGGAGCGCTGGCACAGGACCGGAGGAGTGGCTCGACTGATATGAGCAGATTTAGGGCTTCCTTTAGGCCTGAGGCAAGTTTGCGTCCCGATGATCCGATAGCGGCTTCTTTGAGGCTTGTGGCAAATTTGCGACCCGGTGTAGAACAGAAACAGAGCATTGTTTGGGTTACTCCTCTTCTAGACTGGTCGAGATCTGGTCGCCAACATCTCTTGCAATTCGTGATACATATAACCAAAACATTGGTCGGGCTGGAGGAACTGTGGAAATTTCAACTGACGGATACAGCGTGCTGCCCGTTACAAGCACTGTAGGCTGTTTCGAATTTGCTTTTGTAGGGTAAGGGAGGTATTTTGGACCACCAGTTCGACGGCTCATATTTTGGACCACTGAGTGCAAATTCCTCTTGGTGGTCCAAAATAAGAGACCCGGAAGGGTGGTCCAAAATACATCATTTACCCTATTTGCTTTAATTCTCGAATGTTCCTCTTGAGACTTGCAACCCCCACATTTGCATTGAATTCAGCTGCACGAAAAGAATATAAAGTCACGATGTGACTTTGATGCAATCAACGCTAGATTAGCTGCATTAGACTGAACATGTTTGTCAAACCTCGACTTTTTCCAGATTCGACTATTTGGGACCGACACCAGCAACATGTCATTCGTAGCGTTCAAAGTTGGTCTCGATCCTGCACTGAAAAATAATGCTTTTTTTAACTTTATATACTAAGTATACGTAATGGCTATAGTATTGCTTCAGAACAGAACTTTTGATAGAAGGCTCGGAGACCCATAGTGTTAGCTCAACGAATTTAGGTGATGTCTGCGTGTATGTGTACAAAAAATGTGAGACACACTTTTTGGCACTTAGCATTATCCGATTTACTTGCAACAAGTTGCATTCGACGCGGAATCCTTCCTCATTCGCTTTTGAAAATTGGCCGGAGGTTAAAAAAACCATTTTTTTTTTCATTTTTCATTTTCAACATCGATTTTTTCTTCAAAAACTGCTGCAATGCATTCAAATGAACTCAAATAAATGTGAATTGATAAAAATAACTGAATCTAGGGTAAATCACTACTTGGGCCTATGGACCCGGTTCCCGGCTCACTGCACAGAAAACTAATGATTTATACTGTTTGGAAGTCGAAGGTTTATGGTTGATAATTTTTAAAAAGTCTCCCATTTATTTTTCACAATACTCAATATTTTTCAATCACTTGTTTTACTCCTAATTGATCCAATTGTAGAAAATAAAAATGTAGATTTCAAAATTTGCTCTCCGATGCCACACCACTGAGCCGGAGTGATTCTTTCCACTTTTACAAAACGGTATCATCGAATAAACACCTACCTGAAAATCATCGCAGTGCTCGATACAACCATTGCTTGAAGCTGTTAATCACCACACCATAATTCTAAACACACGCACTTCAATTATTCTTATTTGTTCGTTTTACTAGAACTTATTTAAACATATTAGAATACATTTTAAAATGTATTCTCAAACCGAACAAAAATTCTCCTCGGCCCAAGAACTTCTAGCCGCACCTTGATGCCAAAAGACCAGGATTATAAAAATGATCCTTCATCGTTAATAGGAAAACTGTCTAATACGTTGACGCTCTCATGTTATTTATAATTCTCTCGATTTTAAAAGGTGAAAAAAATATTGTTTTTAAGTATATGGAAGAAATTTGGATGAGTAAATATATCTTCTCAACCAAATAAGAATGATTATGAATAATACCATCTGGCATCTTGTTGTCGTGGAACGTGCATATTTTTGTTTACGTCGCATTTTCTACCGTTTCGAGAGAGAATGAGAGTAAAATGTTGAGAGATTGAGTGAAATTTTGCTTAGGCCGGGAACTGGTTTTTTGTATGCCGGAATGGGAATCGCTAGGACTGAAATGAGTGCTGCACCTCGTTAATTTAAATCAAATAAAAGCTTTTTTGAACGATATTTAGCACGAATATCTATTTTTTAAGCAGAAGTGAACCCCAATGCAGTATTTTACAGCCCACAAAATTCGGGAAAAGTTGCTTTCTGTCATAAATATCAATTAAATAATGCAGTCGTACGCATGTTAGGCCGCGAATGGGGTAAGAAACCCTATCTCCCTAAAGTTTAGTTTTGATATTCCTCATGTGCTTTTCTTCTTACTCTTATGTGTTTTCTTGTTTTATAATACAGGCACCATCACCGCTAGGTGGATTATTCTGGGTTTTTAATTTTAGATTAAGTTCAACACCGGAAAAAATAATGCTCTGATGGAGTAATGTTCCGGGAGTTTAAGGACTACAGCTCAAAAAATATCGGAAACCCCCCTCAACCAACCTGGTTAAATCACCTGTTGTACCGTCACCTACAATAGCAACTAATTACCTTTTGCTCATCAGTATCCAGTATTAGCAGGGAAAAGAATAGGGAAGGGAAGGGCAAAGCAGGAAAGAGGTCTTCCAAAATGTCCTCGCAGGCAAGTACCCTAGCCGTTTTTTTCATTTTCTCTGCCTGATGTACTGATTGCAAGTACATCCTCCGACGTCGTCAACATTGTTGTCCACTAGTTTCCTGTCAGGAAAAGTACGGATTTAGCTGAAGCCCAACTTAAAATATACTACCAGAACGTTAGAAGCTTACGCACTAAGATTGATGACTTCTTATTAACAGCTTCGGATGCATTCTACGATGCCATAGTCCTTACAGTGACATGGCTTGATGACCGCATTTTCTCTGCAACTGTTCGGTACCTCGTATACAGTTTTCCGAAATGATCGCAATCAACGAGACTGCGCTAAATCATGAGACGGAGGCCTAAGTAATTGTCCTAATTGCCGTATAGACGCGTTTAAGGTCTGAGGGAAGGGTTTTCCGTTAAAAAAGCACGTGGTAGCACTCTCTGAGAGAGAAAATTGCCCAATTCAGCCCGCCAGAATGATGCTGTCAGTGTCGCCAAAATTATTTCATCATTATGCAGTTTACAATTGCTTGAGAATTTGCCGTAAACGGAGAACAAAAGGAATTGGCAACAATGGGGAAGAAATTTATCACTCATGCAGTGGTTCGGCGAGAGAACAGCAGCAGCGCCGACCAATCACGCAATAAGAGATCAAAATAAACAAACTCCAGCTGGTTTTGGAAAATGAAAACATGAGCCGTTTCTAGAACAACATTAAAAAATATCTTAAGAGGATTTCTGTACAAGGTTTCCACACAAGCTTTGAAAAGGATTTGGGTGATAACAGTGGTGCTGGTGTAAGTAAGACAAATAAGACAAATAAGACAAATAAGACAAATAAGGCAAATAAGACAAATAAGACAAATAAGACAAATAAGACAAATAAGGCAAATAAGACAAATAAGACAAATAAGACAAATAAGACAAATAAGACAAATAAGACAAATAAGACAAATAAGACAAATAAGACAAATAAGACAAATAAAGACAAATAAGACAAATAAGACAAATAAGACAAATAAGACAAATAAGACAAATAAGACAAATAAGACAAATAAGACAAATAAGACAAATAAGACAAATAAGACAAATAAGACAAATAAGACAAATAAGACAAATAAGACAAATAAGACAAATAAGACAAATAAGACAAATAAGACAAATAAGACAAATAAGACAAATAAGACAAATAAGACAAATAAGACAAATAAGACAAATAAGACAAATAAGACAAATAAGACAAATAAGACAAATAAGACAAATAAGACAAATAAGACAAATAAGACAAATAAGACAAATAAGACAAATAAGACAAATAAGACAAATAAGACAAATAAGACAAAATAAGACAAATAAAACAAATAAGACAAAAAGACAAACAAAACAAATAAGACAAATAAGACAAATAAGACAAACAATACAAATAAGACAAATAAGACCAATAAGACAAATAAGACAAAATAAGACAAATAAGACAAATAAGACAAATAAGACAAATAAGACAACAGACAAATAAGACAAATAAGACAAATAAGACAAATAAGACAAATAAGACAAATAAGACAAATAAGACAAATAAGACAAATAAGACAAATAAGACAAATAAGACAAATAAGACAAATAAGACAAATAAGACAAATAAGACAAATAAGACAAATAAGACAAATAAGACAAATAAGACAAATAAGACAAATAAGACAAATAAGACCAATAAGGCAAATAATACAAATTAAACAAATAAGACAAATAAGATAGATAAGACAAATAAGACAAATAAGACAAATAAGACAAATAAGACAAGACTAAGAAGAAAAATAAAGAAAGTTCCTCCAGGAGTTCCTTCGGAAGTTCCTCCGGAATTTCCTCCAGCAATTCCTTCGGAAGTTCTTCCAGGAATTGTCTACGAAAGTTCCTCCAAGAAATCTTTCAGAAGTTCCTCCAGGAATTCCTCCGGAAGTTCCTCCAGGAATTCCTCCGGAAGTTCCTCCAGGAATTCCTCCGGAAGTTCCTCCAGGAATTCCTCCGGAAGTTCCTCCAGGAATTCCTCCGGAAGTTCCTCCAGGAATTCCTCCGGAAGTTCCTCCAGGAACTCCTCCGGCAGTTCCTCCAGGAATTCCTCCGGAAGTTCCTCCAGGAATTCCTCCGGAAGTTCCTCCAGGAATTCCTCCGGAAGTTCCTCCAGGAATTCCTCCGGAAGTTCCTCCAGGAATTCCTCCGGAAGTTCCTCCAGGAATTCCTCCGGAAGTTCCTCCAGGAATTCCTCCGGAAGTTCCTCCAGGAATTCCTCCGGAAGTTCCTCCAGGAATTCCTCCGGAAGTTCCTCCGGAAGTTCCTCCAGGAATTCCTCCGGAAGTTCCTCCAGGAATTCCTCCGGAAGTTCCTCCAGGAAGTTCCTCCGGAAGTTCCTCCAGGAAGTTCCTCCGGAAGTTCCTCCAGGAAGTTCCTCCGGAAGTTCCTCCAGGAAGTTCCTCCGGAAGTTCCTCCAGGAAGTTCCTCCGGAAGTTCCTCCGGAAGTTCCTCCAGGAAGTTCCTCCGGAAGTTCCTCCAGGAAGTTCCTCCGGAAGTTCCTCCAGGAAGTCCTCCGGAAGTTCCTCCAGGAAGTTCCTCCGGAAGTTCCTCCAGGAAGTTCCTCCGGAAGTTCCTCCAGGAAGTTCCTCCGGAAGTTCCTCCAGGAAGTTCCTCCGGAAGTTCCTCCAGGAAGTTCCTCCGGAAGTTCCTCCAGGAAGTTCCTCCGGAAGTTCCTCCAGGAAGTTCCTCCGGAAGTTCCTCCAGGAAGTTCCTCCGGAAGTTCCTCCAGGAAGTTCCTCCCGAAGTTCCTCCAGGAAGTTCCTCCGGAAGTTCCTCCAGGAAGTTCCTCCGGAAGTTCCTCCAGGAAGTTCCTCCGGAAGTTCCTCCAGGAAGTTCCTCCGGAAGTTCCTCCAGGAAGTTCCTCCGGAAGTTCCTCCAGGAAGTTCCTCCGGAAGTTCCTCCAGGAAGTTCCTCCGGAAGTTCCTCCAGGAAGTTCCTCCGGAAGTTCCTCCAGGAAGTTCCTCCGGAAGTTCCTCCAGGAAGTTCCTCCGGAAGGTCCTCCAGGAAGTTCCTCCGGAAGTTCCTCCAGGAAGTTCCTCCGGAAGTTCCTCCAGGAAGTTCCTCCGGAAGTTCCTCCAGGAAGTTCCTCCGGAAGTTCCTCCAGGAAGTTCCTCCGGAAGTTCCTCCAGGAAGTTCCTCCGGAAGTTCCTCCAGGAAGTTCCTCCGGAAGTTCCTCCAGGAAGTTCCTCCGGAAGTTCCTCCAGGAAGTTCCTCCGGAAGTTCCTCCAGGAAGTTCCTCCGGAAGTTCCTCCAGGAAGTTCCTCCGGAAGTTCCTCCAGGAAGTTCCTCCGGAAGTTCCTCCAGGAAGTTCCTCCGGAAGTTCCTCCAGGAAGTTCCTCCGGAAGTTCCTCCAGGAAGTTCCTCCGGAAGTTCCTCCAGGAAGTTCCTCCGGAAGTTCCTCCGGGAAGTTCCTCCGGAAGTTCCTCCAGGAAGTTCCTCCGGAAGTTCCTCCAGGAAGTTCCTCCGGAAGTTCCTCCAGGAAGTTCCTCCGGAAGTTCCTCCAGGAAGTTCCTCCGGAAGTTCCTCCAGGAAGTTCCTCCGGAAGTTCCTCCAGGAAGTTCCTCCGGAAGTTCCGCCAGGAAGTTGCCTCGGACGTACCTCCAGAAAGTTCCCCCGCAAGTGCCTCCAGTAGGTTCCTCCGGAAGTTCCTCCAGGAAGTTCCTCCGGAAGTTCATCCAGGAAGTTCCTCCGGAAGTTCCTCCAGGAAGTTCCTCCGGAAGTTCCTCCAGGAAGTTCCTCCGGAAGTTCCTCCAGGAAGTTCCTCCGGAAGTTCCTCCAGGAAGTTCCTCCGGAAGTTCCTCCAGGAAGTTCCTCCGGAAGTTCCTCCAGGAAGTTCCTCCGGAAGTTCCTCCAGGAAGTTCCTCCGGACGTTCCTCCAGGAAGTTCCTCTGGGAAGTTCCCCCAGGAAGTTCCTCTGGGAAGTTCCCCCAGGAAGTTCCTCTGGGAAGTTCCCCCAGGAAGTTCCTCTGGGAAGTTCCTCCAGGAAGTTCCTCTGGGAAGTTCCTCCAGGAAGTTCCTCCAGGAACTCCTTCGGAAGTTCCTCCGGGAAGTTCCTCCGGAAGTTCCTCCAGGAAGTTCAGGAAGTTCCGGAGGAATTCCGAAGGAATTCCTCAGGAATTCCTCCAGAGGAATTCCTGAAGTTCCTTCCAGGAATTCCTCCGGAAGTTCCTTCAGGAATTCGAAGGAACTTCCGGAGGAATTCTCGAAGGAACTTCCGGAGGAATTCGAAGGAACTTCCGGAGGAATTCCCGAAGGAACTTCCGGAGGAATTCGAAGGAACTTCGGAGGAATTCTGAAGGAACTTCGGAGGAATTCCTGAAGGAACTTCCGGAGGAATTCCCGAAGGAACTTCCGGAGGAATTCTGAAGGAACTTCCGGAGGAATTCCTGAAGGAACTTCCGGAGGAATTCGAAGGAACTTCCGGAGGAATTCCTGAAGGAACTTCCGGAGGAATTCCCGAAGGAACTTCCGAGGAATTCGAAGGAACTTCCGGAGGAATTCCGAAGGAACTTCCGAGGAATTTCGAAGGAACTTCCGGAGGAATTCTGAAGGAACTTCCGGAGGAATTCGAAGGAACTTCCGGAGGAATTCGAAGGAACTTCCGGAGGAATTCGAAGGAACTTCGGAGGAATTCGAAGGAACTTCCGGAGGAATTCCTGAAGGAACTTCCGGAGGAATTCTGAAGGAACTTCCGGAGGAATTCGAAGGAACTTCCGGAGGAATTCCCGAAGGAACTTCCGGAGGAATTCTGAAGGAACTTCCGAGGAATTTCGAAGGAACTTCGGAGGAATTCGAAGGAACTTCCGGAGGAATTCTGAAGGAACTTCCGGAGGAATTCGAAGGAACTTCCGGAGGAATTCGAAGGAACTTCCGGAGGAATTCGAAGGAACTTCCGGAGGAATTCGAAGGAACTTCCGGAGGAATTCCCGAAGGAACTTCCGGAGGAATTCTGAAGGAACTTCCGGAGGAATTCGAAGGAACTTCGGAGGAATTTGAAGGAACTTCCGGAGGAATTCCCGAAGGAACTTCCGGAGGAATTCCTGAAGGAACTTCCGGAGGAATTCGAAGGAACTTCCGGAGGAATTCGAAGAACTTCGGAGGAATTCCCGAAGGAACTTCCGGAGGAATTCGAAGGAATTTCGGAGGAATTCGAAGGAACTTCCGGAGGAATTCCCGAAGGAACTTCCGGAGGAATTCGAAGGAACTTCCGGAGGAATTCTGAAGGAACTTCCGAGGAATTCCGAAGGAACTTCGGAGGAATTCCTGAAAGAACTTCCGGAAGTATTCCTGGTAGAACTTCCAAAGGTATTCCTGGAGGAACTTCCAAAGGAATTCCTGGAGGAACTTCCGATGGAAGTCCTGGTAGAACTTCCAAAGGTATTCCTGGAGGAACTTTCAAAGGAATTCCCGAAGGAATTCCCGAAGGAACTTCCGGAGGAATTCCCGAAGGAACTTCCGAAGGAATTCCCGAAGGAACTTCCGGAGGAATTCCCGAAGGAACTTCCGGAGGAATTCCCGAAGGAACTTCCGGAGGAATTCCCGAAGGAACTTCCGGAGGAATTCCCGAAGGAACTTCCGGAGGAATTCCTGAAAGAACTTCCGGAGGAATTCCTGGTAGAACTTCCAAAGGTATTCCTGGAGGAACTTCCAAAGGAATTCCTGGAGGAACTTCCGATGGAAGTCCTGGTAGAACTTCCAAAGGTATTCCTGGAGGAACTTTCAAAGGAATTCCCGAAGGCATTCCCGAAGGAACTTCCGGAGGAATTCGAAGGAACTTCGAAGGAATTTCGAAGGAACTTCCGGAGGAATTCCCGAAGGAACTTCCGGAGGAATTCCCGAAGGAACTTCCGGAGGAATTCCCAAAGGAACTTCCGGAGGAATTCCCGAAGGAACTTCCGGAGGAATTCCTGAAAGAACTTCCGGAGGAATTCCTGGTAGAACTTCCAAAGGAATTCCTGGAGGAACTTCTGAAGGAATTGCTGGAGGAATTCCCGGAGGAATTCCTGGAGAAACTTTTTTGTCTTATTTGTCTTATTTGTCTCATTTGTCTTATTTGTCTTATTTGTCTTATTTGTCTTATTTGTCTTATTTGTCTTATTTGTCTTATTTGTCTTATTTGTCTTATTTGTCTTATTTGTCTTATTTGTCTTATTTGTCTTATTTGTCTTATTTGTCTTATTTGTCTTATTTGTCTTATTTGTCTTTTTTTGTCTTTTTTGTTTTATTTGTCTTATTTGTCTTATTTGTCTTATTTGTCTTATTTGTCTTATTTGTCTTATTTGTCTTATTTGTCTTATTTGTCTTATTTGTCTTATTTGTCTTATTTGTATTATTTGTCTTATTTGTCTTATTTGTCTTATTTGTCTTATTTGTCTTATTTGTCTTATTTGTCTTATTTGTCTCATTTGTCTTACTTACACCAGCACCACTGTTATCACTCAAATACTTTTCAAAGCTTGTGTGGAAACCTTGTACAGAAATCCTCCCACGATATTTTCTAATGTTGTTCTAGAAACGGCTCATGTTTTCATTTTCCAAAACCAGCTGGAGTTTGTTTATTTTGATTTCCTCATTGCGTGATTGGTCGGCGCTGCTGCTGTTCTCTCGCCGAACCACTGCATGAGTGATATATTTCTTCCCCATTGTTGCCAATTCCTTTTGTTCTCCGTTTACGGCAAATTCTCAAGCAATTGTAAACTGCATAATGATGAAATAATTTTGGTGACACTGGCAGCGTCATTCTGGCGCGCTGAAATGGGCAATTTCCTCTCTCAGAGAGTGCTACCACGTGCTTTTTTAACGGAAAACCCTTCCCTCAGACCTTAAGTTGTTGCATAGATCCTACACCGGTCCATGACACCCTCAAACAACTATGGATCAGGATTAATATCATCACTGGTATTGCTAGTATAGGAGTTCTCTACCTATCGCCAGACCGACAACAAATGTCACTGATATTAATAATCATGTCGACTCTATTCGGGCAATTCTTTCGAATTTGAATGATTTGGACGTCGCAGTTCAGCCTCGAGATTACAATCAATCCAATTTGGTGTGGTCTACTCCGAAGAATGCGTTTCCGGTCTTGGATGTGCACCAATCGCACCTCTCGGATTCTAGCTCAATTTTGTTGGATTCAGTTTGAATGGCCTTAAGCGAATCAACCCGATTGCGAATCACAATTCCCGTATACTGGATTTGGTTTTAGTCATCGACAACATCAAAACTTAAGCTTCTGTTTTGAATGCTACGGAACCTTTGTTCGACCTCGATTTGAACCATCTGGCTGTTGAGATCACCATTTAACTGAAACTACCAACGGTGTACGAAGATGTCGCTGATCGACATAGCCTGGATTTTCATCGCGCCGATTAGGTACACTACTTTGTGTGAGACACAATCTCTGCCATTGATTGGCATACTTTTGAGACGGCAGCTTCTGTGGATGACGCAGTGGATTACTTCAGCGAGCACCTGAATCAAGCCATCTTTGACTGCGTTCCTCTTCGACGACCTGTCAATATTTTTTCTAAACCTTCTTGCATCGAATTAAAACTTATTATTTCGCACAGGAAAAGTATTACGAAACCTACTCTTCCCAGTTATACTGCAAGATGATGTCACCACAAAAATCCCAAGACATGAAAAACTAAATCCGAGAAACAACCACATAAATGGAGTGCTTGATTTATTTATTTTTGATTGAATAAGTCGTAAGTCGACAAGCTGAAAATACACACAATGAAAAGATATATGTCTTTCCCACAGAAACTATTTTTATGTACTCTTCTAACACACGGAAACAAATCGGTTACTGTTTTCATGATTTTAAAATCATGAATTCATGAACCGTCTTATTTCATGAAATCATGATTATGACTCATGATTTCATGAGCAAATTTACTTAAATCATGAGTCATAACAACTGCAACCATGATCATAATTCATGATTGCAATAAGCGTTACCTTTACGGCCGTATCTGTCAAACCGCGGCCCATTACGTTAAGCGGTCTTTCTTTTCGATTATTTAAATTGTTCTGTGAGCAATAAGCTTCTTGTTCAATTGTATTCAAATAGTAAAGTGCTTAATGTGAATATGGGCATAGAAGGAAACGTGAAGAATCAGCTAAAATAGGCAAGTTTAGTTTTAGATTACTGCAGCTTAATGAAGGCAACTACCTTTCCCAAGTCACGTGAAGTTTTGGGAAAATAAACCAATATATCATCGGAAATGCATCTTTCAGGCCATCAGACATTCTACATCCATGGTTGGAAAGTTTCGTGGTTGAAAGAAGATGTCTAATCTTAAATGCATTCGTAGGAAAACTATATAAGGTAATTTTTATTTTCATTTTAGTACATCTACAACTCGATCACCATGTCAAATGGCCACGACTTTGCAAGCATAATATTCTTTTTGCAGATATGAATCAAGATGCTAGTTTTTGCAAAAATTGGTTCATTGGTCGTACTCATGAGCCCATGAATTTGCAAAACTTGTGCAACAATGCACAATTATTGATTGTATTGATTGTTTCAATTTTCAAAACGAAATTCCATACATGTGTCGAGATCTCCATCATGCAAGAAGCTCCCATTTTCATGAATTTGACTCATGGTTTCGGATCGAGTGACTCATGATTTCCAGAATAGAACTCCCATTTTCATGAGTCTAATTCATGATTTCAGGTTGGATGACTCATGATTTCATGAGCCGTCGCTATGATTTGCCGTTGGTACCACAAAACGTAACGCACCAACGCGTTATGGGTAAACAGATCATAAAACAAATCATGAAATCATGATTCATAATCATGGTGTATTTTCATAACATGAAATCGTGCGTTTAGATTCATGAAATCATGAGTCATATTTATCATTTTCGGGAATGGATTTGTACCCGTGCACGATTATTAGGTAAATGTTAATTTGTGTGCGTAACATTCATTCTTCATCGAGTTATTTGAAGTACCATGCACCTCCATGTTGATCAATTCGTCCCAAACCTTGGGGTAATGAAAAGCAAATTTGAACTTTTACTAAAAAGGATCAAAACAATGTGTTTAAATTCGGAACGAAGTAGAAATTTCCCTCGGAATAATGTTATGTGATCTATATGAACCGTTTCACCAGTAAATGCATTATGAACCTGCATTTAAAAAAAATGTTAAGCCACCCATAAGAAATATATCAATAAAATAATTTTGGATAGTTTCAATAGCTTAAAGTATATTTTTTAGACTTCCAAAGCAAATTAATTGCTTATAAATCGGGTTTAAATTAATCAAATTTGATGTATTTATTTCAAATTATCTTGGAATTTGTGGTTTTCTTGTATGACTAATGTTAAGACAGTGGCTGTTTTAGAATATCGTTCCGGCAAAAACACTGTCACGAAACAGTTTTCTTACAACTTGGTTTAGTGGTTTAGGTGATAACTGTAGAAGTGCTTTATGAATGGCCCTAACCCATTTGTGCGATGCTATACAAGTAATGAAAACATTATTTCTCAATTATTAAACATCACATATGTTGATGAGTGTGTGCTCAAAATCACATTGATTCATTTTACTACACCGGTGCGCCTTGAATCCATTTTCCTTGAGACTTTATTACATTCGTTTCCATAGGAATGTGTTGGTATGTCTATTACCAACAGCCGCCTTTATTCGCACTTTCATGAGATTACTAAACAACCTCTGGATAATAAGCCTCAAAGTAGCTTATTAAAATATTTTCCACCGGATTCCGTTGATCTCAGATGAAAACGCGTCGCAAAATATGATGCAAAAAATTTCCTCTACGCACATCTAATGTTGTTGATCTTGGTTTATATTTCCTTTTCTTCCGCCAACCTTATTACTTTCCATCATGCTTGTTAAACCCGCCAAGGGAACCATCCCTTATCAGAAAAATCTGCCTTCAAGTAAGCGGAAGGAATTCCGCTACCAACAAGACGAGTGACGACGACGAAACCGAAATTGAGCCCGAAAAAAAATCTTATTATATCTAACTTGCCTGAAAAACATGACGAAGGTGCGATAGCAGTCAGTCAGCGAGGCTACTTGCGCTGACGACAAACAGCTCTCGCTTCACTTTTCCAGTGAAAATGAACAAAACAACAACAGGAAGGCTGATCTCAAAATGTCAAAAGTTAGCATCCATGTCTGAAGTGAAACTTTAGCGCCGCCCGGCACCGTTTCTGTGCTTGGAAAAGTTTTTCGGCTCTTGGTGTTCAAGTATTTTTTTTGTGATATTCAAGCTTGCTTTCTCTGGTTAATCACAGTTGTAATATGCCTCATGGAATAGAAAATAAATTTCTAAACTAACAGTTTACAGCAACGAATTATTCTTTTCTTTAGGCGAATGCTAATACTAGGCCAGAAAGCTACATCATTTGGCCTCTTAGTGGCGGCTGCGATATATAAACGCGAAATCGCTCACAGGCCACCACACCCGTGAGTCGTGAGATATAGGTTGGTTTAAAGCCGGTTCCATTTCTGACACCTATAGAGCCGTCGTCATTGGTTCCAGTATAGCTTAAAAATCACAAAAAAAACTTTCACAGTTATTAACTGTCAACTGTTCTTCATATCGCAGCTTGATGTCTTATATTCAAAGAGAATGTTTGGACCAGAAAGTCCATTAATGTGGATTGAAAGTCATTGCTTTGTATCTTGCTACGAATTGTTCCCATGTTCACATTGAATTTATGCAAGATGTATTTTTTCGAACCACAACAAAACTGAATGTAACAATTTGCGTAACGATTTCTAAGACTCGCTGTACCCGATATAATCTAATGCATTAAACTTTCAAGGAAATCTCGCCTGCATGGCGTCTTCCGAGGATGTTCGTTTCTCTACATTCTGCTCCACTGCGGTCCAAGTGTTCTGGAGATTGTATCCACCGGGTTCCCATTCCGGTGACACAAATCCATCGTGGTGTGAAATTTCAGACGACACAGCTCCACCCGAACGGCACAGCCCGCACTACCCCCCACTTGTCGTGAAGGGACATTCGTTGTATTTTCCGCTCTGAATCCGAATATATTATTTTCGGTTGACGCTACCACACTATGCACAGTTGGGTGGAAACAGAGTTGGACTTGTGGATACGTTTCAAATGCATTTTAGATGGTTTTTGCAAGTATTCTTTTACATCAAGTTAACTCATCTAGAATATTAGATTCCTGGTCTGCAAATTTCCCAAATTTACAAATTGAAAATATCATCAAAAACTCAAATAAATTTATTTAACATTTTTGGTGCGTAAAATACAATTTGAAGAATTTCTAAATGCAGTCAAACTGAAACAACATTTTCTTTCTCGAGTTTTGATGTTGTAATATTTACTGAAACCAGCCCTGCGAATGATGTTTTCTCAGCGTTCGCTCTTTGCTAGAGACCGATGGCGATGGACACAGTCTTGCTTTTCGCTCAAAGCGATTTGCGAGAAGCTGTCAGATAGTCATGTACACTTTTATACGCCGGACCCCGGGTTTGGGAGGGGTGTATGTGGAGGCCCTCCTGCTACATGTATGTGTATATTATGCTAAAATATTTAAATCGTGCCGAAACTCCTGGCATTTCATCCAGGAGCAGTCAGTGCCTGTGGTGCCTTTCCTGTAAATTTAGAGGATGCCTGCCGGTGGTATTCGTCAGCCACTACTTTCATCTCTAGGACCCTCGCCGGAGTGCTGGATTATGATTCCCGTTTGTTTAATTGAATTTGAAACAATTTGCATATTATTGTTTAGTTTATTATTCCGAATAATAGTGTGGCTCATGGCTAGGTAGCCATGAAACGTATTCAGATGACAAACAGTTGAAGGATAACCGGAAAAGGGTGACTTTTCATTCCAGCAAGCAGAGATGATTATGCAGGGCATGTAGTAGCTCAGACGCTTTTTCTTCTGCTTATTTTTTGCTGATGTGGAATAATGTATTATGCTCATCAAACACAATATAAAATTCCAAAGTAATCTAAATAACCATCACTAGGTAGTATTCGCCTCTTTCATAGGAAGTTGGGAACAATTAGAACGATGTACGATGTGCGTAACAGAGTGAAGTTTTTGGATGAATAAATCAAAATCATCACAAGGATATATATATACATGGTATGATGCTTCTCAAAGCATGTAACTCATTGATTGCTGGAGAGTTTTCAAGTCGATTGGTAACAAAATTTCGAACATCCATTGTAACCTGCTTATGCTATTAGCGCGCCAAATCTGACCATTTTTCGTGACAGTTTCATTTTTGGAAATTCCCATTTGATATCCGTTCCTTCCTTTCTGACGTAATTCACGCCAGAATAACTTAAAAGTCTACCTCATAACATTTTATCTGCAACTAATTTCAACTGCACGATCGCCAAAGCATGCACCATACAATACCATGCAATACGCCAAGAAACGCCCTTATCAGCATAGTTTTTACCTTTGCCAGCGTAGGAATGCAGCAGCAGCAGCGCCAGGTGCAAAGCTCATTTGGCATTTCCGGTTTTCCTCCCACCATCAGCTACTAACTCATTGATCCACCCGCCGACACCGACAGACCGTTCGTCGACGTTCTCACACGTAGCGCTCGTTTATTAAACATCCATTTTAATTGCAATTAGCTTCTTTTAATGAACAACTTTTGAATCGTTCGAACGCCAGCGCCTCAGCACTTCTGTCTCGAATGGTGGAGCTGAAAATTGCTGCTTCTCGCCTCGACTTTCCTCGCTATTAGTGTGGAAGGGCCTAAAACGCACTAGTGGGATGAAATGGTATTCTTGACAGAAATTGGTATCATGTTCGGCTTCCATTTATAATAATCAGGATTAGAAAAACCCGTTGGTTTGACAAGTGTTTTTTGTAACTTTTTCATTGTCAATTTCCATGCACCTATGGTAAAACGCGAGTCCACATCAAGCATATAAACAATTTAAAATCAAAATTAACTGATGATACCATCTAAAACTTATACAGCTGTGTTTCAAATGTTTTTGAATGAGCGATTGAATCAAACATGCTACTAGTATGGTTGGCAAAATTGCCGTTTAGTTTGAATCGTTTGGATATTTGAATATAAATTGGATGGAGCATTAAATAAGCTTCAGGGTGCATTTCATGTTATCATTCCCTATCTAGCTTTGATGGTGAAGTGGTAAATTTGGTTTCACCGAAAATTGGCGAAGAACGGGACTGGTGGCACCGGCTGCGGCGTAGTTACTCAAAGAGTCATGTCTTCGAGTCGTTTCTGGAAGAACAATGCGGATTCTCTTCGGCAATGAGTTGGAAATTTTAGGACTTTGCAAGGCTGTTTTCAAGTATCGTTGTGAGATAGTACTTTATTGAATTTAAACTAGTTTAAACAATTTCTAGGAATTTTAAGTCAGTAGTGAAGTTGTGTTTAACTAAATTCAAACTGTTTCGATTCTAATCCAAACATGGTCGAATAACGTATTTTAACACTGCAAGTACAAACCCCTGCAAAAAGCGTGGAACGGCAACTTTGCTCCGATATATATCAGGTGTTTCTAGTCCAATTGAAATGATTCTTTCCAGTTACAAACTGTAGGATATCAGGATTTCGCAAGTGACTACAGATTGTAAATCCGTACATTGGCCGCTGAGAACCAGCCGGAATGTTCCGTTCCACGCTTTTTGCAATACTTACAAGTCGCAATATGTTGCTTGCAAGTCGTACGCACTGCTTGTATGTAAGCCGTTCGAATTGAAACCATCAAACATTTTATGCCAAATGAAAATTAACATTATGTTTCATCACTAACTATTGATGAAACATAATGTTAATTTTCATTTGGCATCTGTGTTCCTAAAAATCCAGTTTGTGAAAAATGAGCAAGAAAAATAAATAATTTTCTTATACCGAGAAAACGGGATTAGAATTTGGATGATTTGTTCAGTTGATAAGATTATGGTCACTGGGGGAACATTTTGGAATTTAGGAATTTAAAATTTAGGATTTTTTTAGGGATTTATATTGATTTATTTAGTATGAGGGATAATCGATAAACAATAGTTATTATTTCAAAATCAACAGATTGAAAGCCGTTCGCTAGGGTACGAACTTGTATGAAGCGACAGAATATGAATGGGAGGCATAGCCATTTATTGAAAAGCACGCAATCGAGGCGTGAATCTTCTTGCCAAACGTCCTGATTGTGGGTAGCGACGAATTTAGGAACTAAAGAACTTAGAGATTTAAGAATTTCGGAATTCATGAATCTTGAAACTAGGGAAATCACGGTCTTAGAAATTTAGAAATTTGGGAATTTAGCAATTAGGGATTCAGGAACTCATGAATTTAGGAATTTGGGAATTTGTGAGTTTAGGAATTTGAAAATTTAGGAACCCCCGTTGAATAGCTTCTAGTGTTCTTCCAGAAACCCATCGTGGATATCCTCTAGGATAGAATCCCACAGAAATTACTCCAGCAGTTCTTAAATGAATTCTTTCTGGAGTTCAACCAGAAATTCCTCCTAGAATTTCTGAAGGAGCTATACATAAAGATCTTAGAGACTTTACACATAAAATTTTTCTACAGTTCCTCCACGAATATCTCCTGAAGTTCAGTCAGAAATTCCCTCTGAGGAGCCCACAGCAATTTCTCCTTCAGTTCCTGCACAATTCCACTCTGAAGTTCTTCCACAAAGGTGTCATGAAGTTCTTCCAAGAATTCCTTCTCGAATTCCACCAAAATTTCTTTCCTATGACAACTCCACCTAGATATTTCAGAAAATCATCCTAGAACTTCTCCACTGAATTCCTGGATGAATTCAAAATGAATTCCTGGAGGAATTCAAAATGAACTCCTGGAGGAATTCAAAACGAATTCATGGAGGAATTCAAAATGAATTCATGGAGGAATTCAACACGAATTCCTGGAGGAATTCAGAATGAATTCCTGGAGGAATTACGAATGAATTCTTGGAGGTATTCCGAATGAATTCCTGGAGGAATTCAAAATGAATTCCTGGAGGAATTCAAAATGAATTCCTGAAGGAATTCAAAATGAATTCCTGAAGGAATTCAAAATGAATTCCTGGAGGAATTCAAAATGAATTCCTGGAGGAATTCAAAATGAATTCCTGGAGGAATTCAAAATGAATTCCTGGAGGAATTCAAAATGAATTCCTGGAGGAATTCAAAATGAATTCCTGGAGGAATTCAAAATGAATTCCTGGAGGAATTCAAAATGAATTCCTGGAGGAATTCAAAATGAATTCCTGGAGGAATTCAAAATGAATTCCTGGAGAAATTCAAAATGAATTCCTGGAGGAATTCAAAATGAATTCCTGGAGGAATTCAAAATGAATTCCTGGAGGAATTCAAAATGAATTCCTGGAGGAATTCAAAATGAATTCCTGGAGGAATTCAAAATGAATTCCTGGAGGAATTCAAAATGAATTCCTGGAGGAATTCAAAATGAATTCCTGGAGGAATTCAAAATGAATTCCTGGAAGAATTCAAAATGAATTCCTGGGGGAATTCAAAATGAATTCCTGGGGGAATTCAAAATGAATTCCTGGGGGAATTCAAAATGAATTCCTGGAGGAATTCAAAATGAATTCCTGGAGGAATTCAAAATGAATTCCTGGAGGAATTCAAAATGAATTCCTGGAGGAATTCAAAATGAATTCCTGGAGGAATTCAAAATGAATTCCTGGAGGAATTCAAAATGGATACCTGGAGGAATTCAAAATGAATTCCTGGAGGAATTAAAAAAGAATTCCTGGAGAAATTCAAAATGAATTCCTGGAGGAATTCAAAATGAATTCCTGGAGGAATTCAAAATGAACTCCTGGAGGAATTCAAAATGAATTCCTGGAGGAATTCAAAATGAATTCCTGGACGAATTCAAAATGAATTCCTGGAAGAATTCAAAATGAATTCCTGGAGGAATTCAAAATGAATTCCTGGAGGATATCAAAATGAATTCCTGGAGGAATTCAGAATGAGTTCAGAATTCAGAATTCATTCTGAATTCCACCAGGAATTCATTCTGAATTCCACCAGGAATTCATTCTGAATTCCACCAGGAATTCATTCTGAATTCCACCAGGAATTCATTCTGAATTCCACCAGGAATTCATTCTGAATTCCACCAGGAATTCATTCTGAATTCCACCAGGAATTCATTCTGAATTCCACCAGGAATTCATTCTGAATTCCACCAGGAATTCATTCTGAATTCCACCAGGAATTCATTCTGAATTCCTCCAGGAATTCATTCTGAATTCCTCCAGGAATTCATTCTGAATTCCTCCAGGAATTCATTCTGAATTCCTCCAGGAATTCATTCTGAATTCCTCCAGGAATTCATTCTGAATTCCTCCAGGAATTCATTCTGAATTCCTCCAGGAATTCATTCTGAATTCCTCCAGGAATTCATTCTGAATTCCTCCAGGAATTCATTCTGAATTCCTCCAGGAATTCATTCTGAATTCCTCCAGGAATTCATTCTGAATTCCTCCAGGAATTCATTCTGAATTCCTCCAGGAATTCATTCTGAATTCCTCCAGGAATTCATTCTGAATTCCTCCAGGAATTCATTCTGAATTCCTCCAGGAATTCATTCTGAATTCCTCCAGGAATTCATTCTGAATTCCTCCAGGAATTCATTCTGAATTCCTCCAGGAATTCATTTTGAATTCCTCCAGGAATTCATTTTGAATTCCTCCAGGAATTCATTTTGAATTCCTCCAGGAATTCATTTTGAATTCCTCCAGGAATTCATTCTGAATTCCTCCAGGAATTAATTTTGAATTCCTCCAGGAATTCATTTTGAATTCTTCCAGGAATTCATTTTGAATTCCTCCAGGAATTCATTTTGAATTCCTCCAGGAATTCATTCTGAATTCCTCCAGGAATTAATTTTGAATTCCTCCAGGAATTCATTTTGAATTCTTCCAGGAATTCATTTTGAATTCTTCCAGGAATTCATTTTGAATTCTTCCAGGAATTCATTTTGAATTCTTCCAGGAATTCATTTTGAATTCCTCCAGGAATTCATTCTGAATTCCTCCAGGAATTCATTCTGAATTCCTCCAGGAATTCATTCTGAATTCCTCCAGGAATTCATTCTGAATTCCTCCAGGAATTCATTTTGAATTCCTCCAGAAATTCATTTTGAATTCCTCCAGGAATTCATTTTGAATTCCTCCAGGAATTCATTTTGAATTCCTCCAGGAATTCATTTTGAATTCCTCCAGGAATTCATTTTGAATTCCTCCAGGAATTCATTTTGAATTCCTCCAGGAATTCATTTTGAATTCCTCCAGGAATTCATTTTGAATTCCTCCAGGAATTCATTTTGAATTCCTCCAGGAATTCATTTTGAATTCCTCCAGGAATTCATTTTGAATTCCTCCAGGAATTCATTTTGAATTCCTCCAGGAATTCATTTTGAATACCTCCAGGAATTCATTTTGAATTCCCTCTGGAATTTATTCTGAATTTCCCAAGAGATTAATTCTGACTTCTCCCAGAGATTCATTCTGAATTCCCCCGGGAATTAATTCTGAATTCCTTCGGGAATTGATTCTGAACTCCTCCAGCAATTCCATCTAAATTCTTTCAGGAATTCATTCTGAACTCCCCCAGGAATTCATTTTGAGCTTTCACAGGAATTCATTCTGAATTCTTCAAGAAATTCAAACTAAATTCCTCCAGGAAATCATTCTGAACTCCTCTAGGAATTCATCCTGAATTACCTGGGAATTCATTCTGAATTCTTCCAGGGATTAATTTTGCTTCCCGCTCGGAATTGATTCTGAATTTTCCCAGCAATTCGTTCTGATTTTCGCCAGGAATTCAGTCTGATTTCTTCCGGGATTCTTTCTGAATTTCCTCAGGAATTCATTCTGAATTCCTTCAAGAATTCATTCAGAACTCCCCCAGAAATTCTGTCCGAATTCCACCAGGAATTCATTCTGAATTCCCCCTGGAAATCATTCTGAGTTCCCCTAGAAATTCATTCTGAATTCCCCAAGGAATTTCTCCAGGAGTTACTTCAAGAATGCCTTATTTGAGTTCCTTAAAGAAATCGCAAAGGAATTTCTCCAAAAAATCTTCTTGAAGCTCCACCAGACATTCCTACTGGAGTTTCTCCAGGATTCCCTTCTGAGTTTACCAAGAAATTCCTCATAGGATTCCTGCAGGAATTCTATATAGGGTTCATCCAGGTTATCTTTTTGGAATTCCTACTGGAATCCTTCCTGGAGTTTCTTCAAAAAAACTTGTTAGAGCAGAAATTACTCCTGGAATTCCTTCTAGAGTTCCTGCAGGTATTCCTCCAGGAGATCCTTAAGGATTTTTCAGGGATTCCGCCGAGCGTCTCTTCGGAAAATCTTCTTCGTTTTCCTTCGGGAATTATTCTTGAAATTCCTTCAGGAATTCTACCTGGCGTTTATCCAGTATATCTTTTTGGAGTTCTTACGGGAATCTTCACTGATGTTCCTCCAGAAATACTCCAGGATTTCCTTCTGGAATTTCTTCAAAATATTTCAACTTTAATTTTCAGGAGCTCTTTCATGCTACTGAATTGCTACTACTCTTAAAGTTTCTTTTTGGAGTTCTCCAGAAACTTATCTTGGAGCTACTGTTCTTTTTTCTCTGAGAGTTCCACCTGGAACTGCTACAGGAGTTATTCTTAGACTTTCTTCAAATATTCCTACTGGAATTCCTGAAAAAACTTCTTATGGAAATCCTCCTGGAATTTCTTTTGGAATTGCTGCAGGAATTCACATATTTTTCCTAGAATTCCTTCAGGTACTCATCGACGATTTCCTGCAGTAATTACTTCAATATTTCCCAAGAATTCCTTTTAGAATTCTACTAGGTTTCAGGGGCATCACCTACTGCATCTTCAATGGGAATCCTTCCAAAAAATCAACTGAAAACTGTTCACTGGAAGCCCTCCTGTCTCAATAGAACACATTCCCCATAATTTCAAAAGCAACACCATCAAATCATCAGAACAAACAATAAACTCGCCAGAATTCTAGAAGGAACCCCTCGGCCCTTAGAATTTACTCAGAAGATTTTCTAAAATTACTTCAGGATTTCCGAGAATTCTTGTAGAAGCTTTTTGAATTTGGCTTTTTCCGTGTTTTCAGTTTTTTGGGGAGTTTTGAGATAGGTACGCTCGAAGCAAAATTTAATGAAAATCCAGTGAGTGGAATTACAACAAGAACCCTTCAAATTTATCTCAGACTGATTATTTATGTGCAAAATGTGGTAGCTTTCAACAAATTATGTATGTGCATAGCAGCAGTTTGCTGTTTGAAATCGAGAAGTCTAAGTGCAGGAATAGACATGATATATTACACACACTAGGCTTTACTCACGTGATGTTAAACGTAAGGTTACGAAGCCATTGATTACAATGATTGGTTCTGCTCAAGGACGGAAATCTTCGTTTTACTATCAGTTGCATCGATGCTCAGTAGGCAGCTTCGTCATTGATTCGTGTTTGTTTTGATCAGACGCTCGGCAATGCAGGCACGAACATCTCGCAGCATGCTGTCAAACTTCCATACCAAATTGATAATCGAGCGTAAAAAATTAAGGTCCCTCCTGACGGAATCCAATTTTCAAAGTACTCGCGTTTTCAAGGGCACACCATTCGATACGGAAGCAACGCACAACTGTCATTTTTATTTTTTCACGCATGCTGCGACGCAGCAAAGCTGAAAAAATAAAAATGACAGCTGTGCGTTGCTTCCGTATCGAATGGTGTGCCCTTGAAAACGCGAGTACTTTGAAAATTGGATTCCGTCAGGAGTGACCTTAATATCTACCGGGGCTGAAATAAATATTTTGAATTGCGGTTAATTTGCACCGATAAATGATGATTATTTGTACTTTATATAGTAAATAGATGCATATATTTTAGGAATCAGACTTCAAAATGTTGAATCCATATACCGCAGTATGAAATGATATTCATATTTTGAGATTTCAAATTGAATATCAATGTGCCAAGCTGAAGATTCATTTTGACACCACACAAAACAACGCTGACACCGAGAGTCGACGCTTGCTGCTGTTCGTGCACATGCCATCCTATTCATTCGCACATTCAAATTCGGGAAGGACTAGCAACTTGATTGTGTGTTGGATGTCAGCTGTTTGAGTGTAGTTGAAATGACTTTTTCTGTCCCTGAGTTCTGCTTATAAAATGATGCCTCCTGAAAGGAACTGTTGGATACTATTGTGGCCCGAGGCAAACAACTCTTGAGGGAAATGTGAGATGATGTGGTCTATATGTAAGCTATTTATACTTTTTATTTATATACTTTACTAGCAGATCGGACGCTGTGTTGCCCGGGATCAACACTTTTGCTTTGTAAATGTCAAATATTGCTTCAACGCACTCTAGATCGATTTATGTAAAATCGTTTTGAATTTCTTCACAACTCAACAACTTTTAGCATATTATTGATTTTGGAACTATCCCCGTGAAAATTCATGTATTTTTCTACATATAAACACAGCTCATTCTAGAACGAATCGAACCGTGCATAAATCATACTAATCGGTTCATTCATTCGTGAGTTATATTGCCTCAAAGGAAACGTAAACTCATTTTTATATATAGAAGAAGAAGATGAAAAAAAAGAAGATAGAAGAGAAGAAGATTATACATTTTTGCATTATCTACACACCAAAAAATTATTAATGTTACAGGTGACGTAATGGAAAAAACTGACACAATACCACAAGACGTAATATGAATTGAGATGTACAAAGTAAACAAACTGAAATTTACATCCATCGAACCCAAAGCACAGCAGCCGGTGCGATGAACGTATGAAACGACAACACACGCACCCAACAGCCAAGCAGCCGACGGGTTGATGCAATGAACAGAGCATGCGCAGAAGAATGTTAAACTTGTTTCACCAGGAACTCTACTTCTTCATGCAGCGGTGCTGGCTGTGTGGTAGCGTGAGTGGCGCTCACGCAGTGAACCAATGTTCGATTCCCGTCTGGTACTTTATCATTTTTGTTGAAATAATACAGCTATGTAAATTTAAAAGTGAACTTAGTTTCACATTTATCATGAGTCATGACACAATTTCGCATCAATAATGATGCTCGTGGGTGTCGGTCTCGAAGCATCTAAAGTTACATGGCTTTTTCGAAGTGTGATACTTTTCAAAAATTTTCTTCAGAGGCTCTAAGAATATGTTTGGCTTTTTTTGGCTTTGGCTGAATCGATCCCAGCCACCCTCAGCATGACCTTGCTTTGTAGCTGTACTGCACGGCTAAGGAAGACCTTGCAACGTAATGTTGGTACCGAAATAAACAATTATTTTTCAGATTTTCGATTCTGTAAGCAATGCAAAATTGAGTAGCATGATGAACTAATTGTATACTAAATTTCCTCAATTTATAATAAAGGGTTTTATTCCTTTTTTTGCGGTTCGCTATCATATTGTACTCATTCAAAAATTGTTCTTTTCTGCATAATAAAGAAGGATCTATAACGTATATCACGCGAATATTGGCAATATTCAAACCGCCGCCTCCCTTCGTCACGATCTTTGCATTGAACATCTAAAATCGTCATACTTTTAGAAACGCTTTAGGCTTTGTTTTGAAAGGATCCACACCCAACCAGAGACTGCAACATTTTATTACAATCATGCATTAATTCCGCGTACAGTTTGCCATATTTTGCGACATATGCACAGCTTGTATTAAGTCAACGGCAGACCCTTGTATTAGGTACCCGGTCACGAGAAAATAAGAACTGGTTGTGTTAGTGTCTACATTGAATCTAATTTTACAATCCCCCATCGAGGAGTGAAATGCTGTATACCTCGACAACATCAGCAACCATACAAAAAAATTCGGTCAAAGACGGGAATTGAACCCGGACCCTCCACACTTAGCACATCTAGAATGACGCGCTAACCATCTGGACTATTTACCAGATGAGGAACGACGCGACCAAAGGCAATCATAATCCACGTTTCATGCTATGCGGATGTGACAAGTGGAAGGGTAACAGGGATAGCAATGAGTGATACGAGTGGAATAAGCACCATGCATATTTGTGTCCTTTTCCGTTATCAAGCTAAATGGAATCGGGAAGATTGTGTGGGTTAAAGTTATATTGCTGTACACGATTCATATACTTGTTCTAGGAGGAGCCAACCAGATTCGTTTGGATGTATTTATCGAAACCAAGTAAACCGACTTAATGCAATGAGCTGTATTAACAAGGATGACATTCTCTGATCGGTTTGAATGCGAGATTTAATACAAAATGCTTAATACAAAGAATGTCACACAGAATTGTTTTGGGTGCAGGATTGAATTTTTCGGAATTTTAGTTTCCGCATATTCTTCGAAATCACAAAATAATCCTTAGATTTTCATGGCTGATTCATCCAAACGTTTCTCCATATAATTTTACATAGGGACACGGCAGGTATTTTCGTCCATCGTCGTACGGGCTAAAACCAACGAAAGCAACGTACATTTTCTAGAACTCCACTATAGCAGAACGTTTCTCCTGAGCTGACGATTTGGTACGTATGAGTTTTACAAAAAAGCGTCTCTTTTATTGGTTTTCGAGACTAAGACCAACAGACGAAAATACCTGCCGTGTCCCTACAAGCAGTGTGGTACGACTTGTATGCAACATGCTGGATGGCCACAAACAGACTGCAAAAAGCGTGGAACGGAACTATCCGGCTGGTTCTCAGTTCCCGTTACTTGAAAATGTAATCTGTCTTCATTAGCCCATTTCTGAAATCCCACAGATTGTTCTGTGGAAAAAATCAAAAGATTTAGTTGAAAAACGGCTGAGATCTGGGTGCTCAAAGTTGCCGTTCCACGTTTATTTTGCGAGCTTGGTACTTTACGTTACAAATCTTGGCTCGGTACTTGTAGTGTTAATGTTCAATAATAACAAGCAAAATACATTTGACGCTTTTAATCGATTTATATGACTGTACGCAATTTCCACCGCATGTGTTTTAGCACCTATGTCTTGTTGAACATATTTGCTGCTCACCATTCACATAAATACCTACTTGTCACTTTGCAATTTAAACAATTCCAATTAGCGATCAAAAGCATTTAATCAGTCAAACAATTATTATTTATCAGCTTGAACAATTGCGTTGTGGAATCCTTTTCTAGTTTTCCTGTCACGTGCCATAAGTAACGAAAGGTTGTTTGTTCACTTCGATATTGATTATTGTAGAAGTCATTACAAGTGATGGCGCTGGATGAATTCTGGTAGTTGCTGTGTTTTAGTTTAGGCAGAATAGCTCGCTCATGTTAACCGATTTTTAGAGCTTTCTTATAGAGCGTCAGTCAAGGCATATGAAAATTTTCAATTTGTTGAAAAGATAAAAAAAGTCAACGGAAAAGATATCGTCATAATAAAGTGGATTTATCATTTTTGAATAACATTCCTCGAACGTTTTCCGAACATGTTCATGTTTATAATTAATATTTGTACTTAAATATTTTGCTTTTTTTTCAATGCCATTAAATCCAATACCAAAATAGTATTCAATTACCTTCTTCGACCTGTGAAATTAATCCAGACTTGGCAAATTTGCGAATCACTGTGCTGCTCGATGCCATACAATATCAGCCTGGTTAATCATTTAATTAATCATCAAATCGATGCGCTTTCCATCTCACTGTAAGCGAAATGTACCACATAAATAATCTCTTCCAGGCGAAATCACGATAACCAGTAGCAATCCAATAATGCATACAGCCAATGAGGGAGCGACCGCCCGTCGTTAACCCCATCCAGAGGAGGAAGGGAATCGAAAAGCCAAACTGCCTACGTCAGGTAGTGAGCCCCTTTGTCATGCTTTAGAAACGCTATTCGACTGAAGTGAAAGCTCTTCCCCCACGCCCTAAATGCAATAAGCAAATAATCTATGATTCGTATAATCGTTATCGATGAGCTCAATCTTCCGGATTCATGTACGGAGTGGCCCACCCGGTTGAGGAAATACAGAACAACGTCTACGACGAATATCGCCGGGTTCAGTGGGAGCTACTGGAAGTGACGGCGGAGAATAATTTATCCCCCGAGTAGTAAACGGAGACAGTTAATTTACACTTTCGTATCACATGCTTCGTAATATTTGGCATATGAAGTTTCAACAAGTTAGTCAAATCGTTCAAGAAAAAAACCTTGGTTCTCAAATAACTCTTAATATTGTCGAAAAACATCGGTGCTCTTTTGCTCGGGTCACCCGGCCTAGTTACGTTTGACCATGGTGTGCTCGGAAACCTGATGAATACCCTAAGGTAATCTGGAGTGCACCATCGCCGCCGACACACACTCAACGACGTGCGGCCTAGTGGGTATGTATCGGATGGGGGAGTGCACCCCGCCAGCGGACAATACATGACTTTGAATACAGAAGCAGGAGCAAAGGATAAGCAATATGCATGTACACGTACGACCTGTCTTTCTTATCATCGTTATCGTCGTTCCCACATCTACATTATGCGACGTGTTCTCATAAATTTGTTCTCGTGCACGTCTCAAGCAGTATCGATTGGCAATAAGCACCAGAACATGGCACAAAGCTTTGATCTTGACATGCCCGTGTAATGTGGATAAATTTATGAATCCTGCGGCCATGCAACTGAAGCAGGAGATGCCAACTTTATTGCATACATTCTTATGGGAATGGAACAAACAGCAAAACTAGAAATAAAGAATACTTTTTATCACTAATGACGGTACAGTTTTTTTTCATAATTTACGTGGCGCATGTATGGTAGAAGGTTCTGAAAGCGTAGATTTTGAACAGGAGACATGGTAAGGTGGTTTTGGGATATCCCGGATCATCCAAACCGTCATTGAGTTCATAACTTACGATCTACAACCACCACTCTATTCACTATATTCAAATATTCATAACATATTCATGAAGAACAGAAAACATGGTCAGATGGTTTTTGGACATCCTTTTTTATCCGAACCGTCCTTGAGTCCAGAACTTGCAATCTACATCCACCACTCTAGCTTTTTTTGTCGCTCCAAGCTTGGATATGTATTCAACCATATCCATAATACATTCCTGAAGATCAAGGGACATGGTACGATGGTTTTGGGATATCCTGGGTCATCAAAACCGTTCTTGATTCCAGAACTTGCTATCTACAGCCACAGCAGTTTTTGTTAACAAGAGCTTCTCACGTCGCTGGTGGGATAATTTATGCCCACCCACGCAATCCAGCGCCATTTAATGAAAGAAGAGTATTCACTGCTTCCATCGGTGGTTTTGGATTGCGTGGATGGGCTCAAATTTGCCCACCAGTGACGTGAGAAGTTCTTGTTTACAAAAGCAATTTCACCCTTGTGAAATGTTGCTGTCGATATATTCAACTTTAATAATCACATACATATAGCAACTTTGAGAAAATATTACTTAGCAACTGTAGATTTTGTAGCCCCGGATAAAAGTTTAGTTTGGATGAGCCAGAATATCTTACGATGTCTGTAGATTTCCAGGAGACGCAATGGAAAGAGTTGAAAACGTATCAATATTTTGAGTAATGACAAGTAGAAGGTTGTATCCGAGACACGACCGCCAATTGAACGTAGGATTACGTGAAGTGTAAAAGATTTTATTTTGAAATTCTGAATATGTTCCCTGGCGATGATATTGCGGTATTGCGGACTGTGCCCTTGTTATGTTGGCAGTGCCCATGCATTTAAAGGTATTGTTTAATCCTTCCGATACCCGCAGCCGCATGATTTTCATGACCATATACAAAATATGCTCCGGTCTCGCAGTAGCCATCATGAACGCTGTCACATGGACTTCACGGTTGAAGCATCTCGGATGTCCAAGATAAATATTGTCTATCCGGAACAAAGTTAGAACGCTTTTTATACCGAAGTTGGATTTTTCTCCAGATACAGGCAACTTTCCCAACTTCGGAAGTAGTGCGCTGGATTCGCCTAAAGATGCGTTAAACAACGCATCAATTAGTTTGACATATAAAACTTCGGAAGAAAGTTCGGTTCGGAAGTCCTGACCTCCGAATTCTAAGTTGGTGCTACACCGACAATATCGGGGAAAGACAGTTCCTCAGCAAACTCATCATAGATAATGGAAAGCGGTTTCTGATTTTGTGCCGGTGCAAGTTCCAGACACTTGTCTTCATTCCACATGAGTGTATGTTGTTGTCCAATCATCATTTCTACCTCGTTCATCTCGTCGACGACTTCAAGGTCTACTGCCCTACGTTCCTCCGAAATATCCGTCTGCTCTATTTGTCCAAGCGCAGCCAAGTTTTCTTCATTGAAAACAATTCCATTTCGCCTGTAGAGCGGTGTAGTAACCAGATAGTTCAGCCATGCTTTAACGGTACCTTTCTTCACGTAGCCGGACAAGTAACTTGATTTGTGTAATATGAAGTGTTTCTTGATGCACACGTTGATAGCATAGTCGTCATCCAGTTGGCGAGGAAGTTTGCCTACCATCTGGGCCACGTCGACTGGAATGTTGATAATTTGGCCGATAATTGCCAAACTACCGGAAACATGTTGCATGTTAATGAAAATAGATTAGGAAAATCATATATTTATTTGAGGTAATACATTTTTAAGTAAAATAACTTTTCCACAAACCTGCAGTATGCCGCAAACGACAAAACTGCATGAAATTGATCCTGGGATACACCAGTCTTGTGGTGAGTAAGTCCAGCGGACGCAAATTAGACCGAAACTTGGGATATGTAAAGCCATTTGATTGCGACAATGTGGGAAGTGATCCGCGGTTCAGGATTGTTCGACACGTAGCACACGCCGAAAATCCTTCCACGGTTTCGAAATAATTTGTCGTAAGTAACAAGGCAGCATTTAAGCTGGAGATTGGTTTCAAATCATTTCTGGACCAGATTCTAGCTCACACATCACATGCGCAACCAAAATCGTTTTCCACGAATCGTTTCTGGAACTCCCGATCAGCCCGGTCGAAATTGGGTTTGTCATCAGCGACAGCAGACACGTTTTCTTGAACGTCACCACGCTCATCATCGACATCTGCTCTTGCGGACTGCATCACAACATTTTCACCGGCGTCGGAATCTTCATGATCAGATTTAACAACTGTATCAGCACGGATTAAGTTGAATTCTATTCGAAGAAATTGTAACACGGGAACATTAATCCTCATTGACAGACAGATAGGCTAGATGTACCAGTTGTGGCTATAGCACCAGTTGTCGCACTAGTGCTTTATATGCCAAATGGCCAATCAAATCACCGCAAACCAAGTTAATAAAGATAAAGCGTATTCATATGATACGATAAAACCTTTGATCTCTTCCAAAACAAGCAAAGCATAATTGTAAAAAATTTTGCTTAATTTTTGACGTCCTTTGCACCAGTTGTCGCAATAGTGGTCCCTATTTGGCCAATCGTATAAGAAAACAATGGAATTTGCCAAATAGGGAACCAAAAGTAAGAATAGTGCCACAACTGATGCATGCGTTCCTATTATGGATTAGTCATTTTTGATGATTATAACAAATTTTATTGTGGTTTTCACAGCTATTCCAAGGAGCAGGAAGTAAAACCATTCGCTTGATATATTAAGCCCACCCACATGTCTTTTACTTATTTAAAAAAAAAATAGTTGTTCTTATGTATGGCGACAATTGGTACACCCACCATATACATAATTGACAGATGCATTCGCATTTAAAATGACTGAACCAAGTACAATAAGACATGTAAAAACATAAAAGATTTAATGAACAATTATGACTAAGCGTACTATAAACAACAATAGCATAATAGTATAAAATTCAAGTAGCATGTGATTAGGATATGTTTATACAAAACACACTATCTCAGTCACAGCTCAAGCTTCTCCCATGTAATATGATGGTTATGATAAGAACCAATTTCTTTTCCACAATACGCCTATCCAATCACAAGCAGCAACAAAGCTTATGATTTGTACATTGAAAAATATTTGTCTCGGCTCAATCTTCTCTTGTGTGAAATTATGATTCTGAAAAGAACCCATTTGTTTTCAGTAATGCACCTTCCCAATCACAAGCAGCAACAAAACCGAAGCAGAATCTAGAAAAAAAATCATTTCATTGCTACCGACCCCAATGTCAGCCGCTCGATAGGTTACCGCTAAAACGCGATATACGCCATCATGCGAATCAATTTTCGCAGCATCGAACGAAAGAAAGGCGGAGCAAGCAAGCCGATGCCAATGATACGGCTCCCAAAGGGGCGGGCCTCGGACTCCATGCAAACGTATTCTGACCAGCCGAAGTCTGGTTTTCTCGGAAAATCGGCAGGACAATTGCATCGCAGCGCCAACCAGACATCACCGGCGGTGGAAAGGCTGCGGAGAAGGCAACAGCAATGATGGTTGCTACGGGCGGTGGCAGCAACGATAATTGCTACGAGCGGCGGCAGCAAGGCTCAGAGAAACATCATCAAGGGCGTCTCATCGAAGGCGTCGAGCATTATAAACAGCCTCGTAAACGACATCTTCGTGCGTGTCGAGCTAGCCAAGCCCGCAGTTTCGGAGGGTTCCAAAGTCGTCACTAAGTAAGTAAGCTCGTAGTGAATGAACGAGGAAGTAGTTTTACTTAAAACGGCCCTTTTCAGGGCCACAGTCCCACTCAAAGAGGAGAGGAATTTTCGTACCGCGCACGGCAGAAATTAAAATTTTGAAATGAATTTCCACTACTGAAATTACTGACGTCATCCATCCTAATACATTGTTTTGCAACGTCTCCATACAAGGAGCGCATGGGCTGCTACCGACAAAGAATTTTGTCCATCACCAAGTGATTATGATTTGCATTTTTTTGCAGACTTTTGTCTCGGCTCAACCTTCTATCGTGTAAAAAGATGATTTTGTTTCCAATGACGCGCCTTTCCAATAATAAACAGCAAGTATACCGAAATCAGAATCTGGGGAAAATCTCATTTGACTGCTAACGCAACTCAATGATGTGAGACGTCATCATTGTTTACTTCCCGCACTTTTACTGCTATCTATTCCAACTTTCTACCGTCGCCAAGCGGCTATGATGTGCACTTTGAAGAAAATATGTTGGCTCTACCTTCTCTTGTGTACAATGGTAGATTTGACAAGAATCGATGTTGATCCACAATGCCAAGTACAATAGCAAACAAACGATAGTCCATATCTTGCGTAAAAATTTCACTTTTCTGCTAAATAGCCACTATTCAGAAAACATTTTTAGTGGCGCCACTGGTATCCGGGGACCGTTTTTCTTTCCAAAATGCGCACTAGCAGTAACTAAACGATAGTCCGAAGATTGTTGCTTTTGGCGATGGCCTCTTGACGTTCCACTTTCTGCTGAGACTGCTGCTACGGGCGTCATCGTTGTGCCCGCTCTCCGAGAAAATTAAATTGAACTGAGGATTGGAGTCGAGCCCGTAAGTTGCACGATTTTGATGTCTGTGCTTGCGATGCACATACGCGATTGGTTGGTTTACCGATTTTCAGTGCCTAGTAAAATTCAATTTTTCAATAGTTTAGCACCTTGAATGCATTTTTTCGATAGTTGAGCAAAATCTTGAAGAGTTCGTCAAAAGGTCGAAAGGGACAAAAGGTCGAAATAGACAAGAAACTGAGACAGAGAGAATCAATCTCGCACAATACAAGTTTAATTTATTTCTTAAATCAATAATCTTTTTATCTCTAACATAATATTGTTTCGTAGTACTCCTTCTTTGAAAATTGCTCATTCTTCAACTTTGATTGATGAGATAAGTGTATTACTTCCACTTGAACTTTGGAATACACTCAACTTGTTATCAACTTGTTCTTGATCGTTTTTTTGTCCCTTTCGACCATTTGTACTTTTCGACCTTAAGTCTTTTTCAACCTTTTGTCCCTTTCGACCTTTTGTCTCTTTCGACTTTTTTCCCTTTAGACCTTCTGTCCCTTTCGACGTTTTGTATTTTCGACCTTTTGTCCTTTCGACCTTTTGTCATTTCGACCTTTTGTATTTCGACCTTTTGTCCCTTCGACCTTTTGTCATAGATTCCATTCAATGAACGTAACTGTGTACATATTGAATCTAAGGATAGCAAAGCAGCAAATTAGTCTTGCGGAGTTCAAAGTATGTATAATTTCCAACCGCGATGCGTCTCCGAATTTCTCTGTTGGTATCGTTTTCGGCGGTCACCAGTATGCTCAAGTAAACGAATTCTTTACCCTTCTCGATTTCGTCATAACCGATACAAGCTCGGGGTGGGTGGCTTACGTTGTCTTTTCTAGAGCAATTTTCTATCATGAACGTCGTCTTCGACGTTCCAAGTCCAAGTCCAATCCGCTTAGCTTCCCTCTACAGTCTGATGTAAGTGTTCTCAAAGTTACGTGCCATAATATCAATGTCGTCGGTGAAACCAAATAGCTGAATATACTTCGTGAAAATCGTACCACTTCTGTCAATCCCTGCTCATAATATTGCCCTTTCCAAAGTAATGTTGAATAGCAAACACGAAAGACCATCACCTTGCCGTAGCCCTCTGCGGGTTTCGAAGTTACGTGCCATAATATCAATGTCGTCGAAGAAACCAAATAGCTGAATGAACTTCGTGAAAATCGTACCACTTCTGTCAATCCCTGCTCATAATATTGCCCTTTCCAAAGTAATGTTGAATAGCAGACACGAATGACCATCACCTTGCCGTAGCCCTCTGCCCGTTTCATAGGGACTCGGGAATGGTTCTGAAACTCAAACTACGCACATCACGTGTCAGTACGTCCCTCTTTTGACGACACCTGACGTAGAAAGAATTTTAATTATTGACTAGCAAAAGTATATAGGTTAGAAGGCACTATTAGAAACCAAAAAAAACTTTGCATTCAACAAGTGTTGCATTCCAGGTCATCCGAGAATTCCCTGGAGTCTACACGCGTAACCCATGGCCCTCCCGTAAAGCTGGTAGATCACTTGCGTAGTGTTTTACGGTGTGAGGTTTATTTACCGAACCAAGCCCTAGCTTAATCCATTTTCAAATTGGGGCAATAAGTTGTGGTATTTCAAGGATTCATCGTATTTAGTCCTCTCTAAGAATTGCAGTTTTTGAATTATAAAAAAATCAACTTTTTTTTTGTTAAATATCTTGGCTGTGCATATGCACAGCACATGTTTCGAAATGGACAAATTGATATGAAATTTGCGAAAAAGAATTCACGTGTCTTGGAGGGACTCGAACCCTCAACCTCCTACTCTCTAGATAGGCGTGATAACCCCTACACAACAAGACCACTTAAAGGTCACGTTTGCGGAAAAGCCATCAGAATCCGAGTACCAACCTCCACCGCGGTTACCTCTCTTTTTTGCAAATTGAATATCTTTCGGATGCTTGATTTGACCAATCTCCACATGTGCTTTACTGTTGTATATCCACAGTCAAGCGAGTGCACATTGTTTATAAAACGAGAGGATCGCACTCCATGCCCCCCAACAACGGGTTGGGCGGGAAGGTATAGAATGCGAATCAATCGCACTCTGCTGTGCCAAAGGCTTGCTTGGCTAAAGTATTTGATGAGTTTGATTGCCTTACGTCAGCACAATCAGACTCATCAAATGCTTTAGCCAAGCAAGCCTTTGGCACAGCAGAGTCCGATCGAAGCCAACAGAGTACATCTTTGGAATCCAACCAGAAGATACGCTGACTAATGTTGATAGAGAGTGACTTTGATACGATGTCTGCAACCCGGACACCAATAATAGCCGCTTGCAGTTCAGAACGAGGGATCGATAAAAATTTGAGTGGTTCAACTCTCGTTTTAACACCTACCAAAGTGCATTCGACAATATCGCTTTTTTCGAATCTCAAATATACAGCCGCGGCGAACCCGTTCTCACTTGCATCGACGAATGTATGCATTTGAGTGACGGTGCCTTCTCCCAAGGGCGTCAACATCCGGTAGCAACGTGGAATTTCGACGGTTGTAATCTGAGGAAAAATAGCCAACCATTGCAACCACTTCCTGAACTGCGGTTCTTCGATTGGGTCGTCCCAGCCTACAGGTGTTCGCCATATTTCCTGGAGCAGTACTTTTAGGAACATCAAAACGACTGCTATGAGCCCTAACGGATCAAATACCATCATTAGCGTTCGTAAAATTTCCCTTTTTGTTGGTTGACGGTTTCCAGATATCAGCTCCTCGTCGTATCTTCTGGAGATCTTATACGTGAAGTAATCCTTCGATGTATCCCACCACATGCCTAGGACCTTTTCAGTGGTACTTTCTTCGCCGATATCAAGATTCTTCTCATTCGTCGTTTCTTCACTAACAGCAGCCAAAACTTTCCGACAGTTTGAAATCCAGTTTCTCATTTCAAAACCAGCGGATGTGTGGATTCTTTTAACATCTCGTACAAGCTGAATTGCTTCTTCTGTAGATTCGACACTCACGAGCATATCATCCATATAATACCGTTTGACGATTGCGTTGGCTGCTTCCGGATGTGTTCGCTCATACTGTTTAGTGTTCATGTTTTTAACGAATTGTGTAGTACTAGGCAAACAGCAGCCCCAAACGTCATCACCTGTACCACATAGACACTTGGCTCGGATAATCGATCATCGTCCGCCCAAAAGAATCCCTGACAATGTTGATCCTCTTCTCGTATTCTTATCTGGTGAAACATCTCGCGGATATCACCACTTACTGCTATTCGGAACTCTCGAAATTGCACCAGCACGGAGAGTAGGGATGTTAGCTGATCAGGGCCTTTTAGTAGGAACGTGTTGAGAGACACTCCGTGGACAGTGGCTGCAGCATCCCACACTAGCCTAGCCATATCGAGTTTTTGTTTCCAGGAGCGCTTGTGCTCGTTGGTCCTGATGCGATATTAGGAGCTTGTCTGGTTTTACCACCCCAAGGCTATCTAACGGCAGGCAGGATTTGACGACCTTGTGCAAGTCGTCATCTGGTTTGCATTCGTAAGTCTGCACACAGTGGTAGTTAACGTATCGCTCAGATTTCTCTTTGCCTGTGCAATTTCCGAACACCATCCACCCAAGCCGGGTTTTGGCGGCAATGGGTTCATGGTCGTTGCCTTCACGACTCTTGATGACATGGCCAAGTTTAGCGTGATCTAGGCCTATGAGGATTCTAGGACTAACTTCACGGTACGGCTCGAGGGGCAATCCTTTTAAGTAAGGATATTTCTCTTGGATTTCGGTTAGCAATAACGTTTGTGGACGAATTTGTAGTGATGGCATCGTACAGACACCTGATAGCTCATACTTGGTAGAATTGTGTACGCCAGAGATCTGAAGGTTGATCTGCTGGGATCGTTGCTCTAACTTCTGGGTACCGCCGGTCCATCTCAGACACAAAGACTTTGTCGGCCCTTGCACACCCAGCTCATCGGATAGGCTCTGCTCTATCAGCGTTAGTTCAGACCCATCATCAACGAACGCGTAGGTGCGTATCGCTTTCTTTGGTCCGTACAGCATGACTGGAACTATTCTGAATAAGATCTCCGATTGCCCTTGGTGAACATTACAGCTGAGATCCGTTCTCCTCGTATCTGGTTGTGAAATGTTGGTATTTACTGATGTCCGCGGAGAAGGCCTTGGAGCTTCATGCCTTTTGGCGTTGTGTAACAGAGGATGGTGAAGAAACTCACATCCATTCGTCCCACACGGCTTCGACTGCTTACACGAACCATTATGCTTACGCAAACATTTCCGACATAGCTTACACTCTTTTACCGTTGCCCACTTAGAGTCGTAGCTAAACTCTGCGAATTGTTTGCACTTAGCAACTTAGCAACTTTGCATATCACGCATTGTTCTTTGGTACACACAGCAGACGATTTTGTCTTAGAAGATGTTTCGGGAACCGTTGACTCCGACTCGGAATGGAAATTCTGAAACCCAGATTGCTTGCCTTGCCGAGTACGCTGCTTACTGCTGCTGCTACAGATCATGACTGTGGTACATCCTCAGCGGTGATGTTCAGCCACGCGCTGAAATCAATGAGGGTTGGATTCGGTTTTTCACGCGACCATCGGGCCCAGTCCATCTTGAGTGACGATGGAAGTCTTTCAACCAGTTCATACCTTAGCGAAGTATTGTAAACAAAGTCGCCAACCTCGCACGCTTGGATCGTAGCGACAAGGTTCTCTACCGTGAGTGCGAAATTCACGACGGTCTCTAGCTTTTCCATATTTGGAGGAGGTAATGATCGAACCTTCCGAATTATGGCCTGGATGATAGCTTACGGTCTCCCGTAGAACATTCTTAGCGTCGACAGCACTCCTACTACGTTAGAAGGATGGAGCAGTCGACACCTCACAGCTTCTAATGCCTTTCCCTTCAGGCACTTTCGGAGACGCAACATCCCAAGTAACATTTCAAGTTTTATTCCGCTCTAAGAATGGTTTTCAAGATCAATTTATAAGATCTAACAATAAAACCGAATAATACACGGCAACCTTATGATGACCACTATAAGAGTAAGATATTGCCAAGTGGCCCTCTCCAGATAACCACTATAAACCTATTATAAGAGCATTTAGAAACCCTTTTTAAACCACCCGCAAAAAAGAGAATTTGGCTGCGGCAGCTGACAAAATGTTGCTTTGAAAAAAGAGAAACAAAACTTTGCAGAAAAATAATAATAATAATATGGATTGCTGATGAAAATTATGATGATGACAACAAAATAATTTCAGGTTGTTTTTAAGATTCAGTACCATTGAAAAGGAGTGCGCGTTCGGTTTTATGGGCAAAGCTAGTGAAAAAATAAGGTTGAACACCACGCGCCGGCAATATAACGTGATTCAATGAAATAAAACGAAAATATTTATTACCACAACGTCTAGGATGCCCACTAAATCGATTAGTACTTTTGCCCAAATTATTATTAAGCAGAATTATTTTTAAGAAAAAGTATGATACGCGTTGAAAATGTCGTAAAATCATGAATTTCAGTGATATATTTCACTGACTGCGCAATGCTTTTTCATTTTCAATATGGCCATCATGGAATTTGATCAGAAAAAATTTACTTTTATTGAACACCGTCATAAACTCAATGCAAATATTCTCATGGGGGTAATTCATTTGGACCACATTATGACCAAAATTTGAAGGATAATTCGAGCGTTGAAAATTTGATTTATTACGCTCTTCAACACAACCATAGATCTATTCATATGGTCCATTGGCATTTGACGTTTGAACCTTTTTTCAACAGACTTATGAGAGCTTTATTGATAGCAATAAGAGCGCCAATAAAACTGAGCTATTATCTTGGTGAATGCTGTCATAAATCCGCAATAAGAATTAGATAAATCTAAGAAGCATGGAAATTGTTACTTGGGATGTTTTCCTCATTTGAGAACCCACACATTTGGGCTGAAGAATTGAATACAGAAAAGAAGAATGGCCAATCTTCCGGGTTCCCACTGAACTCTGGCAAATCCTTTGAGACCGCTTGGCGCGCAGCAATTTGGCTCCGATTCAGGATGCACACTGTTTGGTCAGTTGGTGCATGTAGAGGTAGTCGATGAAGCGGAGTTGATCGTTGGCCGGGAACGAATTGATCACCACCTACCAATGCACAATGGGGAAATCCGTTTTCAAAGGTGGAAAAAATTGATAACTTTCTTCACGAATAACTTACAGAAGAGATCAAGAGCTTATTCGAAAGGGAATTCAGTGAGGGCTGTTTCATGGACGTGGGACGCTTCTGTATGTAGTTATTGAGCTCGTTTTGCCCTAATGCCCCATAAATCGCGAGTTTCCAAACTATTTGTCATTTTATCTTTAAAACATTGTTCTAAAATTGAGTTTAGCTCTTCACTATGGATCCACAGAAGGGCACTAAATATATTTTGTTGGTAAAAGTTGGAAATTTAAGGGATTTTGGGGTCAAATACGCACAACATTTAGTGCAACACACAGTGCAACACACAACACAAGTGCATTTTATGTGAAATTTTCATGTATTCTGTAAGAAATAGTAATATTTACAGATAAGTGTTGATATTATTGTCTCAAAGTGTTGCACGGATATTGACAAATGTTTACCGAACAAAAATTAATGAAATAAATCGTTTCACAAATGTTTTATTTGGTTATTTATGGAGTAAAAACGATTTTAAAACTTTTGAATAGCACCTATGCCAAACATTTCCAAACCATACCCGATAGCACAACTAGACAAGAATAGTCATATGTTATGAGTCTTGATGTGATCATAGATAGGAGGTGATGGGAAATACTCTTTTTTCTTACCTTTTTGCCCAAATTCTATGAAATAATATAGCTCAATGATTCTGAGCAAGAAAATGATGTTGTAATGTTTATTCAATTGATATTTTCCAATGATATAATGAAAATAACTAATAATCATATGAATCATTAAAAATATTGAATTATAGGGGATTTAGGGTCATACAGCTCATTTAATGTAACTTTTATACAAAATACTATAACTTTTCTCACGAGCGACTCACAGGTAAGGTTAAGGGCTTATTCGAAGCGAATTTTCCTAGAAATTCAGTGAGTGACGTTTTATAGACATGAGACACTTCTGTATGTAGTTATTGAGCTGGTTTTGCCCCAATGTCCCATACATCAAAATTTTTCATATTTTGGTACTTTTATCTTTCAAAAATTACACTGAAATTCTGTTTTCCTCTTCATTGTAGAACCATTGTAGATCCATACATAGCACTATACATATTTTGTTGGAAGTTTAAGGATTTTGGGGTCAAGTAATCATCAAACAGCATCTATGTGAAGTTTTTATGTATTCTGTAAAAAATAATAATATCCAAGAAATCATTTAGACTATATTACATAGAATAATCATTCAGGGTTAATATACGGTGATTAAAAAACTTGTAAGCATTGATGTAGCTCTACATATAGTCAATTTTGGCTACTGCCTATTGATTATTCAGATATTTACAGATAATAGTTGATATTATTGTCATAATTTTTTAACAAAATTGATACCATAAAAAACATGTCATGAGAAAAGAATATTTCCTATCTATTCCTATCTATTATCACATCGACTAATATTTTTACTCTCATCTAGTTGTGCAAACGGGTGTGGTTTGGGAATGATTGGCATCGGAACTTTCAGAAGCATTTAAAAAATTGGGTTTTACGCAATAAATCACAAAACAAAACACTTGCGAAATTATTTACTTCATTAGTAATTGTTTCGCAAACATTTATCAATGTCTGTAGAACATTTTGGGAGAACAATAATATTTCTATTAATTTTCACAGAATACATAAAAAATTCACGTAAAGTGCAATTCAATACTTATTTGACCCCAAAATCCCTTAAATTTCCAACTTTTACCAACAAATCATGTATAGTGCTTTTCTATGGATCTATAATGAAGAGGAGAACACATCTTTAGTACAATACTTGGAAGATAAAAGCACGAAAAATATGATAAACTGTGATGTATGGGACATTAAGGCAAAACGAGCTTAATAACTACATACAGAAGTGTCTCACGTCTATGAAACATCTCTCACTGAATTTCTTGGAAAATTCGCTTCCGAATAAGCCCTTAACCTTATCTGTGAGTCGCTCGTGAGAAAAGTTATAGTATTTTGAATAAAAAGTTACATTAAATGAGCTGTATGGCCCCTAAATCCCCTATAATTCAATATTTTTAATGATTCATATGATTATTAGTTATTTTCATTATATCATTAAAAATATCAATTAAATAAACATTAAAACATCATTTCCTTGCTCAGAATCATTGAGCTATATTATTTCATAGAATTTGGGCAAAAGGTAAGAAAAAGAGTATCTCCCATCACCTCCTATCCAGGATCACATCAAGACTCATAACATATGACTATTCTTGTCTAGTTGTGCTATCGAGTATGGTTTGGGAATGTTTGGCATCGGTGCTATTCAAAAGTTTTTAAAAATCGTTTTTTACTCCATAAATAACCAAATAAAACATTTGTGAAACGATTTATTTCATTAATTTTTGTTCGGTAAACATTTGTCAATATCCGTGCAACACTTTGAGACAATAATATCAACACTTATCTGTAAATATTACTATTCCTTACAGAATACATGAAAATTTCACATAAAATGCACTTTGATGCGTATTTGACCCCAAAATCCCTTAAATTTCCAACTTTTACCAACAAAATATATTTAGTGCCCTTCTGTGGATCCATAGTGAAGAGCTAAACTCAATTTTAGAACAATGTCTTAAAGATAAAATGACAAATAGTTTGGAAACTCGCGATATATGGGGCATTAGGGCAAAACGAGCTCAATAACTACATACAGAAGCGTCCCACGTCCATGAAACAGCGCTCACTGAATTCTTTGCAAAATTTCCTTTCGAATAAGCTCTTGATCTTTTCTGTAAGTTGTGCGTGAAGAAAGTTATCAATTTTTTCCACCTTTGAAATCGGATTTCCCCATTGTGCAATGTTCCTGGATTAATCTAAGGGATGTTTGGGGAAATTAGGGTGGTGCGTATGTGCACGCTGCGATGGCTGACATGTTCGGTGGTGATGAATCGATAGTCGTTTATTAATAGAAGTTAGACTCGGAGCTGGCTGCTCCTGCGGCTGCCTCGAGTTATCCGATGCTTGTCCATTCACGTCTTCTTCAACTAAACCGGAGTCGATTTCCTCACCATGGCGTTCAGTGAATAGTAATTAAGATATAAGGGCGTTTTTAACTATTATTTTAGATTTAGCGCGATCCCTTGATCCAATTCACGTTTGTAATACCAGGTAGTCGTTTTGTTTACATTTCATCTTCGCGAATCGTTCCTGCGCAAGCAGGCCGGAGTGGTTTCAACATCAGTAGCGTACGTTGCCAGTAGGGGCTTTGCTACCAATCGACGCACGGGGCGTAGTTAACAGTGCCCTATATAAATTTTGTACCTAATTCACTACTGGATAAATATGTTATAAATATTCATATTCTTTGCTGTATCTAAACATTCTTTGCTATCATTTTCCTTTAAAAATTCATATTTTCCAGGGAAAAATTGCATTTTGGATTTTTTTTTTACTCGCGAACCACTGTGCCACTCCAGTATACAAACCGTAGTAGGCTGCTAATTCTGAATTGTGTGGAATGGCCAGCATCCCATTTCGATAGAAATATACCGTTTTGACTCAAATCCCGACCATGACTCATCTTCCGAACACTGGCGTTTTAGCGCCCTAAATCTAAAGTTTTAATCGGTATTCCGTTCCTCAGTACAGTCAAGATTGCAAAAGAATTCAAGCTTCTATGGAGAAAATTACATAAATAAAGCCAAAATGTTCGGAATGTTAGTCAGATCGGTATTCATAGAGCTGCAATGAGAGAGGCCTTGCTTAGAGACGCTACCCTTTCTAAGCAAGGCCTCTGAACCTTCTGATCAAATTTAATCGTTTTGGATCTCAAAATCTCAAAAATTCTTCAAACTTTGCCACAGCAATATTATCAACCTTATAAATCTTCAAATATGAAAAACTGATTATGTGGAATGTTGATTTAAAGTAGCTTCAACTGTATGCAATGTATGCTTCAAACTTTCACATATTGTTCTGAAATATGTCTCTTTAACGCTCTATTCCTTACGCACATAGTAATATTTTCAAAGTTGATTCATCACTTGCAGCAACACATTTTAATAAACTTTGAACAATTCATACACCGACAACTACTGCATACCATAGCAGGTAGCCATTCTTTAGATAATCCATTACCACACAAACAACGAACGGTAGTTCCCACTCAAGTTATGCAGAAATTCCAACAAAAGTCGAAGTGCAAGAAATGAAACTTTCTCGTTCCTTGGCAAGTTCTTTTTCCTTTTCCATTTCAGCCAACTCACAGCCTGGAGCCCCCCGGTACCTGCCAGACATTTAAAGAACCCGGAGTGAAAAACGGGGCCAAGGGGGGTAATGAAAAATGACTTTCAATGGCATACCATCAGCTACGTACCTTAAGAGTTGGCACTGATGGTGGTGAGTACTTTTGCGTGCGATTTTCCTTCACTTCTACAACAACTATGAGCGTGCATATTCCCGTACTTATGGCTATGTGACTGTACAACGATTTTGCATAAAGCTGCCAGCTTATTGTACATGTGCACGTGCACCCCACCTTGATGCTGCCGGCTCCGCTCAGTAACGGCGACGACGGCCGAGGGGAACTTCGTATAAACCCTGTTCACGTAGACATAAAAGAAATTAGTGGGCTAAAGGTACTTAACGCTGAATAAATTTGCTTTTACTTACACGCTTTTCCACGGCTGAGTGGAAAACGAGCTTTGGAGTGTCCCGGTGCTGCACATGTCATTCCGGGTTCATTGAGTCTGGAAGTTGCTTCTGGCAGTGCGCTGCATTTGAAACTGAATTTTCATTTGTTCATGACACAGTTTGTGGGGAATGTTTGTCATTTGGATCAAATAGTTCTTTTCAATAAAGGTATTGGTAAATTGATAACTTTCTAAAACCATTTTCTTAGCTGTTGATAAATCGAATTTGTATTTTTCCATCTTTCAAATGAAAGATGTTGAATCAGAAATGATTGAATTGAATTTTTGCACGGGCATTTCTTTTGATAAATAATCGGTTTTCCTAATTCGTTTTAATTACTTCATCATAGTATTTGGGTTGTCGGAAAAACATACGCTGTATAAAGAATAGTTTGTGTCATAGCTAAAAACAAATGTAGCTGTGATTAGGGCTGAAAACCTCTCAAATGAAGACAAAAAAATGTAGCTGTCACACTATAAGCTTAATTAGAGCTATGATGGCAAAACGGAATTTTGGTGGACAATTGAATTTTAAACGTTTGTGTCATCTGCATCTAATCATTTTTAAATTATTCTGTGCTCGGAAAAGAAAATTGAAGCCATTCGGGATAGATTGAATTTGAAAAAACTAACCATGCAGTGTATTTTATTCAGACACACTCCCTTAGTTTTATTGAATTCGGAACGGGTACTACCATCCGGAAACACTTTTTGTTATTAGGGGGCAAAGTTTACGCAATTGTCGACGGTAAGAAAGGATTAGGTAAAATTATTCTAAAAGTTTGCTAACATTCGTGCAGCTCTGGTATGTAAAATGTCATAAACCATCTAATTTATGAGCCATGAAACTCGGCAACGATTTTGCAAAGTTAATTGTTTATTTATTCAAAACAGGCTCATAAACTGTGTTTTATTCTGGCAGGCAAAAGCCTTGTCATTATTTTAATTCCCTTGCACCTCATAACACTCTAAAAGTCAGGGTAGAATAAAGTACTCACCATCTCTAACACTTGTTGCCCTTTGGACCAGAACTGCTAAGAACAGGCAGATCACCTGCACTGGAAACTCGATGAAATTCGCCATCTTTGCACCTGTTTCTTTGCCTTCTTTGTCTTTGATAGGTTGAAACTTTTATCCGAAGATACGAAACGGTTGTTCTTTGCTTGCAATTTTTGTTCCTTTGGTTGGACCAGCACCAAAGCAGATGTTGCATTAGCTTTGACTTAACAACTCGAATTCATGTTCCACCGTGCTGCTTGCAAAGTTTTCGGACCTTTCATGCTTCTGGGACCGGTGAATTACCATAATCAACTTTGATCGTCATCTGCGCCGAAGGTGAAAAAAAAACACCGAACGCATCGAAGGATCTAGAAGCCCAAACCTCGCTTTCGTTAGGTGTTATATTTCGAAACTTTTTTCCTTACTCACACACATAATTCCAATATTTTCCCATCTAGTCTAGAGCGTGAATGTTTCAGTTAAGGATAATCATCCCTTTTCCGACTGCTCTCGAAACGCTTTCCTCCCCAACAGGTGATTAAATTTCCACCGTAGTACTTTCTGCAACGTTTCACATAAAATTCACGGCTATTTCACCCTTTCGTTAACTTCTCTTATGCTGGCTTTCGGTTCTCTCGACATTCGTCCACCATTTTTGCGGCGCTGAGACCTGCAGGCCCCGGTGAAGCGGATTATTTTATTATAAATTATTCCAATAGTACCATCACTTGCAATTTGGTGCTTCAAATTTGTTAACCTCTCGTGCCGCAGATACTGTCCCCCATCCGCTTTATCACACCTCTATCGTCGAAAGGTCCTTCCACTTGGGTGGCCGATATCCGAAGCTCAGCGGTTCAAATGAAGCTGCCCTTTTTTCTGCTGTCGAGTTCGTCTTTCGACGGGGATCGTCATTTGCATCTCCCTCTCGAGGGAGTTCCGTGAGCACAGAACCCGCACGTGGATCCAACGGGAAAGTTTTCCATAATACGTAACACCTGTAAATTGATAAACAAGAATAAAAGAAGAATGAAAAAGTTGCTTCTAGGTGTTATTGCTGTTGCTGTTGGAGTAAGGGAGAAAAAATCACATTTTACCCCACAGAGTGCCCTGAGCGAACTGGGCGGCGGCGGGTGATGGGTTACACAATTTGCATGTCCCGCCAGTGCAGGAGCCAATCCAGCCAGACTGGATGGTTCGAGATAGCTCCCAGGTTCGAAGGTAGGCAGTCCCCGTGACTCTCGGGGGAATTTCACGGTGAATGATTCGAGAACTGTTTCGGATCATGTCGAGAGCGCTTGAGAATGCAAAGTGACACCGAATGCTTCGGAATGTGGATAGGCTCCGTCATGACGATACATTTGCTTCTGAGATCTTCCCGGAAAGAGCATTAGGCGGCGTTTGATGACGAATTAAATTGCTGTTGCGTCTGTTCTAATGAACAGTCACTCTAATTTTCATGAATATATTTACAGCATATTTTAGAATATAAAACATTGTGTAAAATTCGGCAACTTCACGAAGCAAATATTTTGAATATATCTTTTGGTCAGTTTATTGTTGATCGAATCCTGAAAGTCATAAATTAGAAATACAAAGGTACTGTTGATATACCACGTGGACAGGTTTGGCAGGGATTCAGATACCACTCTCCTCCAGCGTGGGCAATTGCCTATATAAGTTTTCAAAAAATGAGCCATGAGCATTAGCCATACCCCTCCTCTCCCCAAAACTGGACAGCCCCAAGCTAGTATGACGGATAGAACAAGCCGTAGCCTATGAGCAATGAAACGAATTTTGGTGTTATGGGGATATAAAAGCAAGTAAAAAATGCTAGGATGAACGTGAGTGTCACTTTATTCTCTGTTCTAATGACAATACTCCAATGCACAGAACAGTCTAGAAAATTCACAACCCGAAAGTTTTCATTGTTTTGTTTTATAGCTTTGCATCTTCCCACTAGAACAAGGATGGACCTTCACCACAATGATTCATTACCAAACTGCAACAAAAGATTGGGAAATAAGATTCAAGTTATCCATACCAAATCACCAGGCGTTCACCATTTATTTTTAATGCAATTGAGTCATTTGCACCACCATTCGGGCGTTTTGCCGCAGGTCTGTTTTGAAAATATTTTTTTTAATCTGTAAGGAAGATACAAAGCACCCTGTTGTGTTCAATAGGAGATTAGCATGAGCATTGAGCACTTCGCACAAATTCGTAGGTGGTACAAGCCAAGACTATTGTATGAAAGTAGCATCACTTTCATCCGTTACCACAGATATTGATTTGGGACTAATAACTATCTCTTAGATGGAAGCTATGCACTCTCCAATAGTCGAGATCTGTCCTGGCCACGTCCTTGCGAATGCTGAGGAAGGGGAAGGATGGTTAGTTGGACACATACTTAAGAAAGATGCAGAGAACTCTACGACCTCTCATAGGTGCCACGAAAGGTTTTTGGGATTGTGTGGAAGGTTATAACAGTAGGGATCGTTTTGGTAGAACTTGAAACACAGAAAAAAAACAAAGATAGAAATACAAAGTAGGAAAAAGACTCCTTTCAAGAGGCTCGGAAGCTTCCTTTCAAGAGGCTCAGAAGCCTCCTTTCAAGAGGCTCGGAAGCCTCCTTTCAAGAGGCTCGGAAGCCTCCTTTCAAGAGGCTCGGAAGCCTCCTTTCAAGAGGCTCGGAAGCCTCCTTTCAAGAGGCTCAGAAGCCTCCTTCCAAGGGGTGCGGAAGCCTCCTTTCAAGAGGCTCGGAAGCCTCCTTTCAAGAGGCTCGGAAGCCTCCTTTCAAGAGGCTCGGAAGCCTCCTTTCAAGAGGCTCGGAAGCCTCCTTTCAAGAGGCTCGGAAGCCTCCTTTCAAGAGGCTCGGAAGCCTCCTTTCAAGAGGCTCAAGCCTCCTTCAAGAGGCTCGGAAGCCTCCTTCCAAGAGGTGCGGAAGCCTCCATTGAAGAGGCTCGGAGGCCTCCTTTCAAGAGGCTCGGAAGCCTCCTTTCAAGAGGCTCGGAAGCCTCCTTTCAAGAGGCTGGGAAGCCTTATTTCAAGAGGCTCAGAAGCCTCCTTTCAAGAGGCTCACAAGCCTCCTTTCAAGAGACTCGGAAGCCTCCTTTCAAGAGGCTCGGAAGCCTCATTTCAAGAGGCTCAGCCTCCTTTCAAGAGGCTCAGAAGCCTCCTTTCAAGAGGCTCAGGAAGCCTCCTTTCAAGAGGCTCAGAAGCCTCCTTTCAAGAGGCTCAGAGCCTCCTTTCAAGAGGCTCAGAAGCCTCCTTTCAAGAGGCTCGGAAGCCTCCTTTCAAGAGGCTCAGAAGCCTCCTTTCAAGAGGCCCGGAAGCCTCCTTTCAAGAGGCTCAAGCCTCCTTTCAAGAGGCTCGGAAGCCTCCTTTCAAGAGGCTCAGAAGCCTCCTTTCAAGAGGCTCAGAAGCCTCCTTTCAAGAGGCTCAGAAGCCTCCTTTCAAGAGGCTCAGAAGCCTCCTTTCAAGAGGCTCAGGCCTCCTTTCAAGAGGCTCAGGAAGCCTCCTTTCAAGAGGCTCAGAAGCCTCCTTTCAAGAGGCTCAGAGCCTCCTTTCAAGAGGCTCAGAAGCCTCCTTTCAAGAGGCTCAGAAGCCTCCTTTCAAGAGGCTCAGAGCCTCCTTTCAAGAGGCTCAGAAGCCTCCTTTCAAGAGGCCTGGAAGCCTCCTTTCAAGAGGCTCAAGCCTCCTTTCAAGAGGCTCAGAAGCCTCCTTTCAAGAGGCTCAGAAGCCTCCTTCAAGAGGCCCGGAAGCCTTCTTTTAAAAGGTCCAGAAGCCTTCTTTCAAGAGGCTCAGAAGCATCTTTTCAAGAGGCTCAGAAGCCTCCTTTCAAGAGGCTCAGAAGCCTCCTTTCAAGAGGCCTGGAAGCCTCCTTTCAAGAGGCTCGGAAGCCTCCTTTCAAGAGGCTCAGAAGCCTCCTTTCAAGAGGCTCCAGAAGCCTCCTTTCAAGAGGCCTCAAGCCTCCTTTCAAGAGGCTCGGAAGCCTCCTTTCAAGAGGCTCGGAAGCCTCCTTTCAAGAGGCTCGGAAGCCTCCTTTCAAGAGGCTCTGAAGACTCCTTTCAAGAGGCTCGGAAGCCTCCTTTCAAGAGGCTCGGAAGCCTCCTTTCAAGATGCTCGGAAGCCTCTTTTCAAGAGGCTGGGAAGCCTACTTTCAAGAAGCTCGGAAGCCTCTTTTCAAGATGCTGGGACGCCTCCTTTCGAGAGGCTGGAGTCAGCATTTTGTACTTAAACGCAACGTCAATGAACTTTGAACCCATTGTAATGCAAATGCGACAGCAACAGCCTTGACAGAAACTTTGCTGATGGAAATCGGATATCGATAATTATGACGGCCACAATTCCGATAGAAGCAAAGAAGGATGATAAGTGTTAAACGCATTGAAATTATGTCGTTTCCTCGGAAAATCCTAATGCGTCCTGTTCTAACCTGAGGCCTAACCTGAGTTTTGATATTGGATCAACTGGTGAGCATGTTCCAATTCTTCTCTTTATTTCTTTCATTGTATTATATATTTATAAATTACAAATTGAACACTAAATACGTACAGGGCATCGTTTGCTGCTATTGCCGCGAATATTGTGGGAGTCCCAGGTATTCGGTTCACGCTTTAGTTAGCAACGGTGGCTCTTCTCGACCTTCTATTCCCTGAGTAGTTAGTGCGAATAAGGGCGTCCTTGTGAAGTTTTGCTGTACCTATTATGAACAACTAGTACATCCCGTACCCTACACTTCCTGAAGAAATCTTTTTTGCTTCAGGAATAAATCCTTTTTGTACTATTAGTTTTCGTAACAAGAATGGCACCATTAGAGAGCATGAGATTTGATCAAATTATTCGTAGTACTACTTGACCAACACCCCCAGCTGAGTGAGGGGTAGAGGATGACACACACACACGAACGCAACGCCAATGAACTTGACGCATTCACGCCTACAATGCAACGTTCGCGCTGTGCGTTTATTTAACAACAATAATGATATTAAAAAATGCATGATTTATTGAACAGATATTTTTAATTATTTAAATTTATTTAAAATTATTAACGAACCACCAATTCCATCCAATTTATACAGAAATTATACCTCAAATAAAATTATCAATGGAATTTTCGGAGGGATTCCTAGATTAATTACCGAAGAGATCCTGAAAGAATTCCGGTGGAAACTTCAATATTTCAACTGGGAGATCCTGTGGGAATTCTTCCAGGAGGTCCACCGACAGTTCCTCCAAGAATTCCTCCAGTATTTCCTCCGAGAATTGTTCCGGTAGTTCTATCGGCAGTTCCTACGGGGGTTCCTCTGAATTTCTACAGAATTTCCTCTGGGAATTCTTTCTGAAATTCATTTAGGCTTCTTCAGGAATTTATAAAGAAATTCCTTCAGAAGTTCCTCCGAGGATTTCTCTGGGAGCTCTTCAGGAAATTCTCCGGGAGGTCCCCTTATGATGATAATGATAATCCAGCTACATACCCCTACAAAATTTTCAGCTAGACGAGTGGTAGTTCCACTGGCAGTTCCTCCGGGGCTCCTCTGAAAATTCCTACGAGAGTTTCTTCACAAATTCTTCCAGGAGTAACTTCGAGAATTCCTCCGAGAGTTCCTCCGGGAAATCCACCGGCAATTCCTCCGGGTGTTCCTCTGCAAATTCCTCCGGGAGCTCCATCAGTAGGATTTTCCAAAGAAATCATTTACGCTTTCTTCAGAAATACAGCTGCACAATTATTTTACCGGGATCTCAGCAATTTGTTGAACTTTTACCGAGATCCGCACAGCCGTACCCCAGAAAAGTGTTTTTTTTTTGCCGAGATTTCTGTCAAAATAGCTGAAAATTAGCTAATTATTTGCCGAAAACCAGCTAACAAACGTAATTTTTGCCGGAATATCAGTTTTTATTTTGCTGGGCTAACGGCTGTGCGGATTTTGCCGAGCTGCATAAATAAAAACTGAGTGTGTGGAAATTTCTCCTGAAGTTCTTGCGATAGTTTCTCTGGGAGTTCCTGCGGGAGGTCCTATAGGAATTCTTCTAGGAGTTCCCTCTGAAATTCCTCCCAGAGTTCCTACGGCAGTTCCTTCGGGAATTCCTCCGGTAGATCCACCGGCAGTTTCTACGAGAATTCTTCCGGGAGTTTCACCGGCAGTTCCTCCGGGTATTTTTCTGCTGAGGAACTTCCAGACTAATTTCCGTAGGAACTCCAGGCGAAATTTTCAGAGGAATTCTCGGAAGAACTGCCGGTGGAACTTCTGGAGGAATTTCTTGAAGAACTACAGGAAGAATTTCCGGAGGAAATCCTGGAGGAATTCCCGGAGGAACTTTCGAAAGAACTCCTGGAAGAATTCCTTTCGGAGGAACTCCTGGAAGAATTCTTAGAGGACCTCCCGGAGGAACTCCCAGAGAAATTCTCGGAGGAACTTCTGGAGGAATTTGTAGATAAATTCCTAAAGAAAGCTTAAATATTCATTTATTCATTCCTGGAAGAATGCCTGAATAAATTCCCGGAGGAACTACTGGTGGAACTACTGGTGGAACTCCGGAGGAATTTTCAGAGAAACAGGCGGTGGAATACTCGGAATTAAATTTCTTGAGGAACTTCCGAAATCCCATTTCCTGGGAAATTCCTGTCAAATAACCTCCAGGAATTCAATGTGAAGTTCATGAGGGGTTCCCGGAGGAACTCTTGGAAAAAAAACTCCTGGAGGAGCTCCCGGAGGAACTCCCACAAGGAAGTCCTGAAATAATTATTGGTGAAGTTCCTGAATGAATTTCTGAAGAAATATCTGAAGGAATTCCAGGAAAAATACCAGGAAGAATTAATGGAGAAATTCCCGGATGGAATCCTGAAAGTACTCGCAGATGAATTGCTGAGAAAATTACCGGATGAAGTCCCGGGGGTTTGTTCAGAAGAAATTCCTGGAAGAACTATTGGAGGAACTCTTAAATTAATTTCCGAATAAAATTCTGGAGTAAATTGGTGTGAAGTCCGGAAAGAATTCCAGGTTGATTCCGCGGAAAATTTCCTGGAGATGTACCTGAAGGAATTTCCGAAAAAATACCTGGAAGAATTTCCGGGGAAATACTTGGACGAATTCTTGGAGAAATTCATAAGGATCTTTCTAGATGAATTCTTGAGAGATATTCTGAAGGCGAAAAGAATTCCAGAATGAAATCCTAGAAGATTTCGCTATATAGCTTATGGAGGTATTCCCCGAAAAAAATCCTGGAAGTTATCCCGGAGGTATTGAAGGAAGAGTTTTTATAGGTAGAAGTTCCTAGAAAAAAAAATATTGTGGCGAAAAAATGTCTTATGGCTAAAACAATTTTTCATCGAATTTACGCAAACATTTCCTAAGCCCTAAAATATGCCCCTGTGCAAAATGTAAGCTCCATCGAACATGATTTATTCTTCTTCTTCTTGTTGGCATTACGTCCCCACACTGGGACAGAGCCGCCTCGCAGCTTAGTGTTCATTAAGCACTTCCACAGTTATTAACTGCGATGTTTCTAAGCCAGGTTACCATTTTCGCATTCGTATATCATGAGGCTAACTCGATGATACTTTTATGCCCAAGGAAGTCGAGACAATTTCCAATCCGAAAATTGCCTAGACCGGCACCGGGAATCGAACCCAGCCACCCACAGCATGGTCTTGCTTTGTAGCCGCGCGTCTTACCGCACGGCTAAGGAGGAGGGCCCCTAACATTCAAAACACAACGTGTAAACATCAAGTTACAAAAAATTCATAAATTTGATAGCAAGATTTTGAGCACCCCTAAATTATGTCCGATGGAGCTCAAATTTTGCACAGGGGCATATTTTAAGGCTAAGGAAATGTTTGCGTAACGTCCGGTTTTTAAATTCGATGAAAAATTGCTGAAAAAAGTCCCAAAACAGTCGATTTTTTTTCAAAAAAATAATTCTCCAAGTTTCATGCATTTTTGCCTCAAAACAATTATTTCCCCCTTGTGATAAAAAAAAGTTTTACAGCACCCCTACATAATGTCCGATTTAGCTAAAATTTTGCATAGGGGGATATTTTTGGCTACGAAAACGTTTGCGTATCGTCTGGTGTTAAAATTCGATGAAACAAATTTTCATTCTCTGAAAAAAATCCCAAAAATGTTCTATGAGAAAAAATCGATTCTTCAAAAAAATAAATGTTTTTGAAGTAATATCAGATATCGACGTTACATGCATTTTTAAATCATTTGGCATCAAAAACAAAAGTTCGATTTTCGACTTTTCCTTTGGCCCCCCTTGGAAAAATGTTCATGGGAAAAAATTTCAAAACTTTGATGAATTTTAGGCACCTCTAAATCATGTCCGATTGGGCTCAAATTTTGCATAGGGTGATATTTTGGGGTATTATTTATTATTTATTCAGACTAAGGCCGAAGTGGCCTGTGCGGTATATAAGAGTCTTCTCCATTCGGCTCGGTCCATGGCTACACGTCGCCAACCACGCAGTCTACGGAGGGTCCGCAAGTCATCTTCCACCTGATCGATCCACCTTGCCCACTGCGCACCTCGCCTTCTTGTACCCGTCGGATCGTTGTCGAGAACCATTTTCACCGGGTTATTGTCCGACATTCTGGCTACGTGCCCGGCCCACCGCAGTCGTCCGATTTTCGCGGTGTGAACGATGGATGGTTCTCCCAACAGCTGATGCAATTCGTGGTTCATTCGCCTCCTCCACGTACCGTCCGCCATCTGCACCCCACCATAGATGGTACGCAGCACTTTCCTTTCGAAAACTCCGAGTGCGCGTTGGTCCGGGTAACGTATTTTGGGGTAATGAATCTTGTGAACAATGTCGTTTTTTGAAATTCGAAAATGTCATTTACATTGCCACCCTAGTGCACATGTTTAAGGGAATTCATTTCAGTACCCGTTCAATCTTTCAACCATTTAGGGGGGAGGTGACGCCTTCCCCCTCTGCCTCCCTCTGGATGCGCCCTTGGTTAGGTTTACTTTTTACTTGGTTTACTTTTCTTATTTTCTTCACTTCTTTTAACCAATGACAATTCTGACACATCTGACGCGCGATATATGCCCAGCGGTAACAACATATTTTTTTTTTATTGTAATTTGGGTTCTGAAGCATCAATTTGCACTATGTTCTCACGCGGCGTTCTGCGTGCACGCGGCGTTGAAAATATGCTTCGTGGGAATTCGTCCTTAGTAAGGACGGTGCGCTCAATAGGGATTTCGCCAAGTGCGCTGGGGATACACGCTCTGACTCTGATTATGATTTTTTTTATCTAAAGTGGTACTATTTTTATATCGCACCTTTTTACATGAGTTTTCCAGCTTGAATGTAAATAGGCCGCATTAATATTAATGTAATGCACTGAAAAGTTGTTTAACAGAATGTACTTACATTCTGAACTGAAATTACAATCATCTGCCCATAATTTCAGGAAATATTAGTAAAAACCATGGTGGTGCTATTTTTTTACTCAGTTTATTATATTTTGTGTATTTTGTTCACAAACTATCAACATTTGGCAGATTAAATACATCATTCCTGTCAAGTTTTTCCCGTTATAAATTCTACAAAGCCTACACCGTGATGAACTTACAACAACTATATCAAACGCAGTAAATTTTTCTTCATTAAATCTTATTTCACGAAAATAAATACTTTTCGGTCATTCTAGGTAAAATATTCAATTTGGGATTTGATTCTGATGCAAAAAGCTACCCCAGCCCTGTGTTGAATTCCTCAATCAAAATCATGAACAGCCCTTTAATGCACAATTATGATCAAATTTATAATCGAATTGAATATTGTCATGAAATTATTTATCCCTGTTTCACACTAGATAGCTAACTCTGCCAATCATTCACCGTGACGTTTATTATTAACGGTGTCAGTTTATCATCGCCCGGTTGATTTCAGGGTTGAGCTGTCACCGTTCACCGATGACGAGGGGTCTTGTGTCGGAGCATACGTTCCCGGAACCATATTACCTGAAGCTCCGTTTTAAGCTGTACCATTTTGACCCAGCACATCATTACTTGCTATTGGGCGAAGAAATTTGCCTGCATTTGTCCTCACTGGTATCAATAATTATTTTTCTACGTAATACAAGAATAATATCATCTGTTGTTTAAAAAAACAGATCACTCCACCTAACGTTGGTAATGCCTTTCTCTTACTTACTTACTTATGGATCCTGTACACCTGCCTTTTTCCCTCACTATAAAAAATAAGAAAAACACATGAGAGAGGTCGAAATACCACTTTAGAGAGAATATTTCACCTTTCCCATCAATTCATATTAATTTGCGGTCATTTGTTTAGTTCAACGCAATTACCGATCGGGCTAATTTTAAATAGGAAACAACTAGACCGCGTTTTGCGTAGATTGCAATTTATTGTCAGAAAAACGGATAGTGCTAAAGTACCAATCAGTGTGTCTCACATTATTGTACACATACACAAACATACACATACAGAAATCATCTCAATTCGTTGAGCCGGGATGATTGATATATAACAGTAAGGACCTCCGAGCCTCCTATCAAAAGTTGGGTTTTAGAGTGAACCCATACGTATACTTTGGTATACGAGAAAGGCAAAAACCCGGATGCTTCATCCGCGGCTTAAACACATGATTTAAGTGTTGAAAACAAATCTTCAATCAATGTTCATTAATTTCACAATCGAGTGTTCTGCAATTGGTTTTCTTCCAAACTTTAAATGCAATGCATGAAACTCTTCATTGGCCTTAATTTTCCTCCACAAGAAACGGCCCTAAAAGTTGTCACAAAAAAGCCAGCTGAGGGCTGATACCTGGTCGCTGTGTTTGTTCTTTGTTCAACTTTTCCTAGAGGCAAATTATTTCCAACTTTTTTTTTTGTGTGTCAAGCACAGATTCTGACTTGCTGGCGGCACGGACAGTGTCATAAATTAACCATGACCATGATATGTTTCATTTTGGACGATTTCTCTCCGTTCTCGCTCCCGATGCTGCGCAACGCTCCACATGGGATGGAGCCGTTTTTTGCGGAACTGTGACCTGGACCAGCAGGATCAAAAGTTTTCAAATTGATGATTGTGGTCTTGCTTTAAATTAAATGTTCTCGCGGCAATGTTTGCTCGTTTGCTTCAACGTTGTCGCCCGGATTCGGATCGGAAGTGATATTTTCCAGCTGTGGGAAGGGTTTGCTCTTAGCACGTTGCAAAAAAAAACGAACCGGAAACTTGCAGCGACTTTTAATTAATTGAGAATATGGCTGCACTGTAGACTTGGCTATCGTTCATGACACACATACGCATATGTATACCTGTATGATATGTTATCGCGTAATATGTTATTAAAAAAGCTCTAATAAATGATTTTTGATCCATCTACAGTCCGTTTTTATTATCGGCAACGGAAATCCTTCCAATTTCCTGTAACTTATTAAAGCGACATTTTGGAGCTACTTTTGTTCTCCCATATCTCTTCGAGTTTATTCCCTTGTTCAAGTTTTGGGAAAAAAAATCAAGAACCTTACAATTCATTAGCAGCAAAAGTCTTCTCTGGCTATGATTGGGCTGATTAATGCCATATCATGTCAAATTCATCCAACATTTGAAAATTCCAACCTGACCAAAGAAAAAGGGGATGAATTTTACGACATTGGGGCTGCTACCCAATAAAGAAAAAAACTTTTTTTCCGCAGACTTTCTTTTCCCATTGGTCTTCCTGCTCGTTCGAGCTTTGCGCGCCGCTATCTGTGATTTATTTATTTTTCTTATTCCGTACTCCCACCCCACGTTGCCGGTTCTTGGAAACTGGGAGCACACGTATGTATCACCGCGACGATCTCGCTCCGTTTTCCTTCGGCTGGCTGGCTTTGGCGATGATATTGTACGAACGGATTCCACCTGGGTTGCATGATACACATTTATGGTACCGTGATGAATCGTAAACATAAGAACTGTTTTACACACGCGCGGGTTCAGATGGGAGCCTTTTTCCACGGTTATCTACAGCGAAGAGCCTCTGGATAGGGGGTTGGATTGACGGATTAAAGTCGTAAGAATCTCATCAGGCGCGCTTTAAGTCGGATTGGGTGATTTTCCGTTCCACTGGGATAAAGACGTGAATGTTAAGTTCAGCATCAGTAAAAAAATAATTCCGTGAAAACAAAACAGGTTGAGCAATTGCAGAGCAACTAATATTCAAATTAATTCATGTTAATATTTTTTACCATTTTACCATCATTTTAACGTATAATGCGCTATCATTTTTTTAATTTTAAATTATCCTAAGTGGACGGAAACAGAAGTTTCCGCTTTTTAGGAACCTTCAATAACTTAAGACTTGTTTAGATTTCTAGCCACCAGATAAACATGATATACCACTGTGTAGATTATTCAGGAGTTTTAATCCATAGCCCCACAATGCTTCTCCAGTGTTTTGTTCATTGTTATTTTTCTGCTGAATGAAATTATTAGACTGCCTTTCGCTGAATTAAGCCCCGCTTGTCTGCAGGCGTAACTGGTACCACATTCTTACCAATGTCGGCAAAGCTGTTGGATGATGAAAACAAATGAGTTTCATATTGGACGGGTTTTCATATTTGTTTGAATCCAACTCATCGCGCTTATTTTTTTTATTCAAAAATTCATCGCTCTTGTGGATTTCATTGCTAATTATAATTTCAAATATGAAAAATCTACGTTACTCTTATCATATGTAGATTACCCACCGGTGAAATTAAATGTTGTATTTGCGTTCGCTTCTCAAACGGCCTCTCCATAGAGGGCATACCTCTTTGGTGCGCACTGTCATGGTTGCAGAATGATAGGGATCAAAGCGGACGCACAATGATGTTTCAATTTTATCATCTGAAAAAGCATTTAATTTGTTTTAACCTGAATTTAAGTGAATTTATGAAAACCATGAGAATAAATAGAAAATATTTGATTCAACGTGGATTGCTAAAAACGATACCATCAAAGAAATTCGGCGACACGTCGTGGCGACGTCGCTTTGATCGAATAGAATTCACCGCCGTATAAACCACTCATTTGACCGGAAGAACTGGCAACGTACAACCATGGACCGTGTTGAAAGGACACAATTGTTATGTACTGCATAGGCCAGTCTGGCCTCTGGCTGAACAAATTAATAAATAATTTAGTTCAAGATATATATCATCTAGATTCATTTTGATAAGTGATGCGATCTATGGGAGGGGATTACCAGAGGCGCATCCACGTGCCGAGTCGTGGGTAGGACAAATTGGACAATTGACGATTTGGGCAATAGCTCTGGTATTAGCATGTGCTTTTATCGAGCCGCACAAACTTTTGGGTGTTACTAGCCTAGACTTTGGTATGAAAGTAGCATCACGTCCACAGAACACTGCATCCGTTACCACAGAGGTACAGAGAACTCTACGACCTCTCATAGGTGCCACGGGAGGTTTTGGAGTTGTGGAAGGTATAACCATAGAAATCGTTTTGGTAGAACGTGAAACACAGAGAGAACTAAAACATATATAATAGGATAGGAACGAGCTTGCGTTCGAACTCACGACCTACTGCTTATAGGTAGAAGCGAGTTTCTCTCCGAAATCGATGCACATTTTATCAATAGAAAGATCTTTAATAATTTGATAATTTTTCTTCGATTTTCAGGACAAATATTGCTTTTTCAAGATTGTTTAAAGAATGCTAACAAGCATGACATACATCTTAGAATTATTACGATTATCGAACATTTTTACAAGCTTCTAGGATAAGTCATGGATCACAGAAATTTGTATAAATGTTCAATGGGTTCAGTTCATTTTTTTTTTAAATTTGTATTACCTTTCAGAAATGGTTGTGGATCTAGCGATTTAAAACGAACATCATATAAATCGTATGATTCTTAGACATCTTTATGGGAACTCAGAATTCATTACGGAGCGGATCTGTTTGTGATTCTTTAGCTTTTAATTAATCTTCTAAGGTTTGTGAAAAAAACCTGTTTTCCGTTGGCTCCTAATAATTCATTTAAACGTGCTTTATTCATCATAACTTTCAAAATTTCCGATCAATCGCATTTGCTGATTTCAATAACTATTCTTCTACCTCGAGGACCCATAAATAAGTATTTTTTTTTACTTCTGAAAAACTTTTAGGCCAAGGATATTTCCGATCATTTAGTAATTTGGGTTGGATCATTTAGAATTTTGTCAATAACTGATTCCGTGGGGATTTTCTTAGCCGTGCGGTAAAATGCGCGGGTGCAAAGCAAGTCCATGTCGAATGTGGCTGGGTTCGAATCCTGGTCCGGTCTAGGAAATTATCGGGTTGGTTGGTTTCTTCGACTTGCTCTGAGGTGGCAACATATTTTGGAATATAACCTGTGGAATGAGTTATTGACAAACTACTAAATGATCGAGCCGGTTACTTAACTCTTTTGTTACCGACAAAAAAACACCCTTACGTTACCGACAGGGTACCCGGGTACCCACGGACTTAAAATGATCATAACATTGTCAGTTTTTCACCGATTTTGACGATTTTGGTTGCTACGGATGCAGGAACTTACCCGCTATTTGATACATGTTACAGAGAACCGATTCGGATTACCTGGTAACCGGAATTCCGGATTAACTGGGCCAAGTCCCAAAGTATGTGTGAATTGAAGATATATATTCAACCAAATTAAGATTTCTTGTGTCATGACTAATAAACTTCGTTGGAAATTTAAAGAATATAACTTAACTACGTTACAGGATCATTTTATAAATTAATCCCGGAACAGTTATTCCGGAAACAGGTTCCCGTCGGGCCTAAAGTGACCACAAACTTATTCTGAAGAAACCCTGGCAATATGGGTATCAACATTCATGAAATTGTATCGGAAGCATGATCCGATAAGTAATTGGACCATTGGATGGTTTGACAATGGACCGGTCATCCTGGAACAGGTTCCCGTGGGGCCTAAAGTGGCCACAAACTCGTTTTGAAGAAACCCTGGCAATATGGGTATCAAAATTCATGAAATTGTATCGGAAGCATGATCTGATAAGTAATTGGACCATTGGATGGTTTGACAACGGGCCGGTCATCCTGGAACAGGTTCCCGTGGGGCCTAAAGTGGCCACAAACTCATTTTGAAGAAACCCTGGCAATGTGGGTATCAAAATTCATGAAATTGTATCGGAAGCATGATCCGATAAGTAATTGGACCATAGGATGGTTTGAAAACGTGCCGGTTATCCTGGAACAGGTTCTCGTGGGGCCTAAAGTGGCCACAAACTTATTCTGAAGAAACCCTGGCAATATGGGTATCAAAATTCATGAAATTGTTTCGGAAGCATGATCTGATAAGTAATTGGACCATAGGATGGTTTGACAACGGACCGGTCATCCTGGAACAGGTTCCCGTGGGGCCTAAAGTGGCCACAAACTCATTTTGAACAAGCCTCGGAAGCATGATCTTTTGGGTTATTAGGCCATAATATGGTTTGACAATGGACCGGTCATTATCAAACAGGTTTCCGAGGAAACCCTCATTTAGAAGAAACACTTGCTATCTTCTTTCCCCGTAATTTATTGTCAAAAAGACTTAAAAATTCTTAACAGGCACTCAAAAAAGATTTATAATGAACCACAGACGCTGTATGGTGTTTGCAGCTACTGGTGTTTGCTGAATAATTTACAAAAATGAAAAGAACGACTGAAACTTTCAAAAAATTGTGTGGATGCAAAATGGGTCAAAAACGTGACAAAAGCGGAACGTGATGAAATCGGGTCGAAAATGTGATAATGTCGGAGGTAGATAAAATCGGGTACAGTAAAACCTCCATGAGTCGATATTGAAGGGACCATCGACTCATGGAAATATCGAGATGTGGAATAGAAAATTCTTGGAAAGCTGTTTGAAGAAACCATCACAGCAACCCAAAAATTATTTTTTACTATGGCATAATTTGCTTCCATGAGTCGATATCGAGTCATAGAACATCGACTCATGGAGGTTTGACTGTAGTAACAAATTCGGGTCAACACTGTGTAACTTTTCACTTCTCTCTTCTCATTTCTCTAATTTCACTTTTCACTATTTACTCCTCACTTCTTATTCGACCCAATAACCATTCGGCCTAATGACCCAACATCAGTCCCATCTTCTTGGAAAAACATGTTTCCGAAAATATTTCAAGAATTTTGATGCCAGGGTGTCTTCTAAATGAGTTTGTGGCCACTAAAGGCCTTTCGGGAACTTGTTCTAGCATGACTGTTCTGGTTGATATCCATCCTATGGTTTCAACTTTATGAATAACATGTTTCAGGAAAAATTCCAAGAATTTTGATACCCATATTGCCAGGGTTTATTCTAAATGAGTTTTTGGCCCCTACTGGCCTTCCGGGAACTTGTTCCAGAATGACCATTCCGGTTGATATCCATCCTATGGTCTCAACTACATGGAAAACATGTTTCCGGAACAATTCCAAGAATTTTGACACCCATATTGCCAGGGATTCTACCAAATGAATTAATGATCACTTTAGGCCCTCCCCTCCGGGAACCTGTTCCAGAATGACCGTTCCGGGTCATATCCAATCTATGGAAAACATGTTTCCGGAACAATTCCAAAAATTTTGATACCCATATTGCCAGGGTTTATTCTAAATGAGTGTTTGGTCCCTACGGACCCTCGGGGAACCTATTCCAGAATTACCGTTCCGGTTGATATCCATCCTATGGTCTTAACTACATGGAAAATATGTTTCCAGAACAATTCCAAGAATTTTGATACCCATATTGCTAGGGTTTCTACCAAATAAATTAATGGTCACTTTTGGCCCTCCGAGAACCTGTTCCAGAATGACCGTTCCGGGTCATATCCAATCTATGCTCTCAACTACATGAATAACATGTCTCCGGAAAAATTCCAAGAATTTTGATACCCATATTGCTAGGGTTTATTCAAAATGAGTTTTTGGCCACTACGGGCCCTCCGGGAATCTGTTCCAGAGTGACCGTTCCGGTTCATATCCATCCTATGGTTCAACTATATGAATAACATGTTCCCGAAACAATTTCAAGAATTTTGATTCCCATATTGCCAGGAATGAATTTGCGGCCACTATAGGGCCCACGGGAACCTATTCCGGGATGTCCGTTCCGAGTCCATATGATCACGTGGTCCTAATACGTTAGGAAGTCATAATCCTCGAATTTTCTGCGAAACTGGTAGCTCAGGGTACAAGAAATCATCATTTCTCGGGTACTTACTCAAAAGGACGTATGTGATTTTGTAAACAAAGATTGAAACGTCGATTTATCCGATCTGATGGCACTCCCGCGCAAACCAACACCACCAACAGGTAGCCGAAGGCTTCCCTTACCTGTCTGTGGCGATGGTTTGCGTGGGAGGGCTATCAGATCGGATAAATCGACGTTTCAATCTTTGTTTACAAAATCACATACGTCCTTTTGAATAAGTATCCGAGATTTGGATTCTATAAGATCAACTTCTCCATTTTTGAGACATGGTCTAGCACATCCGGAACTCCGGTATCCAAGTAATCCGGATCGGTCCTGTATGACATGGATCGGATAGAGGATGAATTTCTTAATCCATAGCAAGCGGAATCGTCCAAATCGGTTGAAAACTGACGAAGTTATGGTCATACCAAAACGTGGGTACCCGGGTACCCTGTCGGTACGTTACGGGTAAAAATATTCAGAAGCCCTCCCAAGCCCCCCCTTACTGAAGGTTCAGTTTCCTACCACCCAAACTTCAATTTTTCTTAGTTTAAAGATGTCACGGAGTTTCAATTTCCTGTGATGTTTAGAACCCTGAAAAATTTCACTTGAAAACGAAAAGGTACCCGGGTACCCTGTCGGTAACAAAGGGTTAATGATCGAAAACATCCTTGCTTTAGACATCTTGAGCGCTTTCGGGATTATAAAGTGCCTAAAGTCCTAAAGAACAATCAGTACTCTGTTCCTTCAGGATCCCAGAAACCTGTATGATTATTCTAATGACTCTGATTCACTTTGCAATCACCATTTGATAACACGCAGATTCTTGCTAGTCAATGATTTCATATGTTCTTACCAGAATCACGAGTTGAGTAGGACAGTGCTTTGACAGTTCTACCCAGGCAAATTCATTCGTAGAACATGTCCTTCTTGTCCCACCCACTCCTGGCGCCACTGGGGATTTCATTGTATGTAAATTGAAAACACGATCTAATTTATTGACTTTTCGGACCGCACAAAGCAGAATAAAATATGACACATTGCGCGACTGCACAAAATAGAGCTACACACCCGGATATTATAAAATATCTGCACACTTAAAATTTTTCGCCGAGATCTCAGCATTTTTTGTTTATTTTCCCGAGGTGGGCACCTCCGAGTTTCAGCAAACATGATTTTTGCCGAGATCTCAGTAAAAATGAAGTTTCATTTGCCGAAAATCAGTAATAAACCAAATGTTCTGCCGAAGTTCAGTTCTGAAATTTACTGAGCTACAGCGGTGCCCGATTTTGCCGAGCTCGAGAAACAAAAACTTAGTGTGTGCGTTCAATACAAAATACGATCAAACGCGTAATGATTGATCTAATCACCCGGAACTTGCGAGAGTTCTGTGTCTGATACGAAACACAGTCGATTGCGCAAAGCAGAACATGCTCCAACCTTGTTTTTAAATTTCACCGTAAGAGGCATTTATTCCAAACTAATTTAAAAATAATGAGATTCGAAGACATACGCTGTACGTTCAATTATTTTAAAAGCGCATCAAATTAAAAGATCTCCAAAGCAACTCCGGTTGTGGACCACCCTGAATATTTTTTGACACTTAATAGATAAGACAATTCTTAGCAATGTCTAAGCTCCGGAAAGCTATATGGGAATTACATATTTCTTTTCGTTTCTTTTCGACAGGAAAAAAGTGAGTTATCGTATACCCTTAGCTTGTGCCACACGGAATTCGACACCTTTCTCGAGCAATACAATTCAACCTGATTTGTTTGCAGTAACTATGACTACTCCAAGGTAGACGAAAATAGCTCTTCAACAGTAAAACGTGAAATTGATAACAAAACATGATATAAACTTGTTTGAAATAAGAGTAAAAATATCAAGCGAAAATAACAAAAATTTGCACCGACATATCAGGTTTTGCCGTTAAGGACACTCCTCACGGAATCCAAGTTTCAAAGTGCTCGCGTTTTCGGGGGCACACCACTCGTTACGGATGCGGCGCACAACTGTCATTTTTGTTGATTTAGCTTTGCTGCGTCGCAGCATGCGTGAAATAATAAAAATGACAGTTGTGCGTTGCTTCCGTATCGAGTGGTGTGCCCCCGAAAACGCGAGCACTTTGAAACTTGGATTCCGTGAGAAGTGACCTTAACAAGAACTAATCAATATCTTAAGCTATTAGTTTGTTCTTGTTAATAGCAAAACCCGATATTTTTATGATATTTCTAGCCAAATTTTTGTCATTTTCGCTTGAGATTTTTACTCTTATTTCAAACAAGTTCATATCATATTTACAACTTCTACCTGGACTACGACTGAGTTTGGATGTACAAAAATGAAAAAGTAGAAGGTTGTATCCTAGACACGACCGCCAGTTGGACGTAGGATTACGTGAAGTGTAAAAATTTTATTTTGAAATTCTGAATATGTTCCCTGGCGTTGATATTGCGGTATTGCGCCCTTGTTATGTTGGCAGTGCCCATGCATTTAAAGGTATTGTTTAATCCTTCCGATACCCACAGCCGCATAATTTTCATGGCCATATACAATATATTCTCCGGTCTCGCGCCCCGTCGATTCCGCACCTCGCTAGTAGCCATCAAGAACGCTGTCACATGGACTTCACGGTTGAAGCATCTCGGATGTCCAAGATAAATATTGTCTATCCGGAACAAAATTAGAACGCTTTTTATACCGAAGTTGGATTTTTCTCCAGATACAGGCAAATTTCCCAACTCCGGAAGTAGTGTGCTGGATTCGCCTAAAGATGCGTTAAACAACCCATCAATTAGTTTGACCTATAAAACTTCGGAAGAAAGTTCGGTTCGGAAGTCCTGACTTCCGAATTCCAAGTTGGTGCTACACCGACAATATCGGGGAAAGACAGCTCCTCAGCAAACTCATCATAGATAATAGAAAGCGGTTTCTGATTTTGTACCGGTGCAAGTTCCAGACCCTTGTCTTCATTCCACATGAGTGTATGTTGTTGTCCAATCATCATTTCTATTTTCTACCTCTTTCATCTAGTCGACGACTTCAAGGTCTACTGCCCTACGTTCCTCCGAAATATCCGTCTGCTCTGTTTGTCCGATCGCAGCCAAGTTTTCTTCATTGAAAACAATTCCATTCCGCCTGTAGAGCGGTGTAGTAACCAGATAGTTCAGCCATGCTTTAACGGTACCTTTCTCCCCGTAGCCGGACAAGTAACTTGATTTGTGGATGAAGTGTTTCTTGATGCACACGTTGATAGCATAGTCGTCATCCAGGTGGCGGGGAAGTTCGCCTACCATCTGGGCAACGTCGACTGGAATGCTGATAATTTGGCCGATAATTGCCAAACTACCTGTTGCATGTTAATGAAAATAGATTAGGAAAATCATATATTTATTTGATGTAATAAATTTTTAAGTAAAATAACTTTTCCACAAACCTGCAGTATGCCGCAAACGACAAAACTGCATGAAATTGATCCTGGGAGACACCAGTCTTGTTGGACGGAAACTTGGGATATGTAAAGCCATTTGATTGCGACAATGTGGGAATTGATCAGCGGTTCAGGCTTGTTCGACACGTTTCGAAATAATTTGTCGTTAGTAACACTGCAGGATTTGAGTTGGAGATTGGTTTCAAATTATTTCTGAACCGGATTCTAGCAAACACATCACATTCGCAACCAACATCGTTTTCCACGAATCGTTTCTGGAACTTCCGATCAGCCCGATCGAAATTGGGTTTGTCTTGTGTTAAAAGTGAAGAAAATATGTTTGCCATCATCAGCGACAGCAGACACGTTTTGTTCAACGACACCACCCTTATCATCGACATCTGCTCTTGCGGACTGCATCACAACATTTTCACCGGCGTCGGAATCTTCATGATCAGAGTTAACAACTGTATCAGCACGGATTAAGTTGAATTCTACTCGAAGAAATTGTAACACGGGAACATTAATCCTTATTGACAGACAGATATACATAATTGACAGATGCATTCGCATTTAAAATGACTGTACCAAGTACAATAAGACATGTAAAAACATAAAAGATTAAATGAAAAATTATGGCCAAGCGTACTATAAACAACAATAGCATAATAGTATAAAATTCAAGTAGCATGTGCTTAGGATATGTTTATACAAAACACACTATCTCAGTCTCAGCTCAAACTACTCTCTCGTGTAAAATGATGGTTATGAAAAGAACCTATTTGTTTTCCACAATACGCCTATCCAATCACAAGCAGCAACAAAGCTTATGATTTGTACTTTGAAAAATATTTGTCACGGCTCAATCTTCTCTCGTGTGAAATTATGATTCTGAAAAGAACCCATTTGTTTTCAGTAATGCACCTTCCCAATTAAAAGCAGCGACAAAACCGAAGCAGAATCTAGAGAAAATTTCATTTCATTGGTACTGAAACCAATGTCAGCCACTCGATAGGTTACCGCTAGAACGCGATAGACACCATCTATGCAAATCAATTTTCGCCGCATCCCCCTCCAAAGAGCGCTTGCGCTACTGCCGCACCAAGCAATAATAATTTGCACTTTGAAGAAGTAAAAGAAGAATCAGAAGAAGAGCCCTTGGTTATGTACGAAAGCACTGGCATCGAACGAAAGAAAAGCGGAGCAAGCAAGCCGTTGCCAAGTATAATTGCATTTTGAAGGAATAAAAGAAGAAGAAGGAGAAGCAGAGGCCCTGGTTATGTACGAAAACACTAGCATCGAACGAAAAAAAGGCGGAGCAAGCAAGCCGATGCCAATGATACGACTTCCAAAGGGGCGGGGCCTCGGACTCCATGCAAACGTATTCTGATCAGTCGAAGTCTTTTCTCGGAAAATCGGCAGGACAATTGCATAGCAGCGCCAACCAGACATCACCGGCGGTGGAAAGGCTGCGGAGAATGCAACAGCAATGATGATTGCTACGAGCGATGGCAGCAAGGCTCAGAGAAACATCATCAACGGCGTCTCATCGAAGGCGTCGAGCATTATAAACAGCCTCGTAAACGACATCTTCGTGCGTGTTAAACTGGCCAAGCCCGCCGTTTCGGAGGGTTCCAAAGTCATCACCAAGTAAGTCAGCTCCTACACGGTTAGAAAAAAGTACTTAATATTAGGTACTTTTCACTCAAATCAGGAGTTCAGTGTGGGAACCCAAAATTAAGTAATTTTTTCTTGAAATTAAGTAAAATTCACCTAATATTAAGTAAAATATACTTAATTTTAAATAGAAACTAACCAGAAGTTATGTAAATTTCACTCAACTTTTGTAAACATGAGATTACTTAACGTTGGGTTCCCACACTTTAATGCCCTTGTTGAGTGGTTTTGCTCTTCATTTTATGACAACAAAGGGAAGAGGGAGGGAGATGCAAGAGAAAAAAAGTACCTAAAATTAGGTACTTTTTTCTAACCGTGTAGTGAATGAACGAGGAAGTAGCTTCACTTAAAACGGTCCTTTTCAGGGCCACAGTTCCACTCAAAGAGGAGAGGAGTTGTTGAACCACGCACGCCGGAAATCAAAATTTTGAAATGAATTTTCACTACTGATGCCACTGTCATCCAATTTATGATTTGCCGCTGGAACACGATAGACGTCATCCATTCTAATACATTGTTTTGCAACGTCTCCCTACAAGGAGCGCATGGGCTGCTACCGACAAATAATTTTGTCCATCACCAAGTGATTATGATTTGCATTTTTTGCAGATTTTCATCTTGGCTCAACCTTCTCTCGTGTAAAAAGATGATTAACGTCCAAGTCGGGTGGTTTAATCCCCGGAAATAGGCAATTACCTTTGATTGAACTGATGGTTTTGTTTCCAATGACGCGCCTTTTCAATAATAAACAGCAAAAATACCGAAATGAGAATCTTGGGAAAATCTCGTTTGACTGCTAACGCAACTCAAACTACCTTCTCTTGCGTACAATGGTAGATTTGACAAGAATCGATTTTGATCCACAATGCGCCTTTCTAATCATCCATACACGCCCGTACACGGAGAAACACGTTTACTCATTAATGGGTACTTTTTCTTTGCTATCTCTTTTCCTCTGCTGAAAAATTTACCCATTTTGGGAGAATAAGTGGATCTACTCATTTAAATGAGTAAATCTACTTATTCTCCCAAAATGGGTAAATTTTCAGCAGAGAGAAAGAGATAGCAGAAAAAGTACCCATTAATGAGTAAACGATTTTACCAGGTAGATTCCACTCAATTTTTGTTTAAGTTCTACTCAGTTTTGTAAATTCGTGTTATATGTCAAAAATGAGTAAATTAATTTTATGAATTGCGTAATATATACACGCCCGTTAGATTCCACTCAATTTTTGTTTAAGTTCTACTCAGTTTTGTAAATTCGTGTTATATGTCAAAAATAATATGTAACTAAACGAAAGTCCGAAGATTGTTGTTTTTGGCGATGGTCTCTCGATGTTCTGCTTTCTGCTGAGACTGCTGCTACGGGCGTCATCGTTGTGCCCGCTCTCCGAGAAAATTTAATTGAGCTGAAGATTGGAGTCGAGCCCGTAATGGAACGTACACACGGTCAAGCAGTTTGACCAACATTGACTCCACCTCGTTTATTCAAACATCCATCAAGTTTTATCAACAGCGGCACGAACAATCCATTTATTCGACCAACAATATCGCACACGAACGACCGAAGCGCCAACTTGAGCACCAACCATCAAAAAATATATGGGGGTTTGTGCAACTTCACTTCAAATGCTCAAACATGTTCGGCAAACCTTGACTATATTCCTAGTCATATTTTTTAGGAAAGCTGAAAAAATAAATTGAGTGAAAATTCCAAGTCAATAACATTGAAGTGAGGACATAACGAATTGTTAGTTTTAAAATAAGTCTTACTGAAATTAAGAATAAATTTGAAATAAGTTAATATCTGGCTGGATGTCAAAGGTAAGTGGTACAAGAAGAAGCTTAAAATATCCTCATAATGATTAAAATATATTTTAATCTCTCGATATTGCAGACCGGCGAAGCATAGAAGTCAGTCTATGGAAGACCAGTTGGTGCGAACTTCTTGTTGCTGAAAGTAAAATAAAATCAACTTATATAGTGTAAGATTTCTTATTCTAACTTTATCCATTTCAGTTCTTCCTTATTCTGGGAAATAAACGAATCCATAATAACGAATTCACGAAACTGGAAGGACGATATCAGCGCCAACATCCGCCAACCACTGCTCCCATAATCAATATGACCGATTATGGCAATCCCGGAAGACAAGTAAACATGTATGACAACGGGGTCAAAGTCTGGCAGAATTCCCGAAGTTTTCACGTTGGTCCATTAGGGTGACGGGGCTGGAGGACAAAGAATAGAGGCAGAACCGACGAATACGCCAAATTTTAAATCGATTATGTGCACTTGATGCAGTCATTAATGGAAACAATTTGTAATCTTTTTTTGGTTTAAATAAATGATCAAGATTGCTCTTTTTTCACACATTATTTATTATTTTATTGGAAAATTGCAATGATTCATAAAAATATTTCTTCACTTAAATTTGAGTGAAAAGTAATCATAATTCTATTTCCTTCGATAAATAATTTGAGTAGATTTTAGTCATTTTTTGACATCTTTCGGTCTTTACTCAAAAATGAGTAAACATTGGTTCACTCAATTTTTGAGTTGTTCCACTTTTACTGAAAGTGAGTGGTTTTCCACTCAATTTTGAGTGGTTTCAAACGGGCGTGTATACCACGGGACTGACACTTGGATACTCCCACCACAGTTCATTTCGTAGCCAACATAGAAAATTCCGCACTGACAGCCATAAGAAGAATCATGGGAAAGAAAGAGATAGTTGCGTTCCACACTGACAGTTCCATAAACGACAAGCAGAAGAAACGAGACTGCATCTACACTACGAAAACACAACCAAAACATCAGACCCCTGGTGTAGACTAACGCAAAATGAACTCCCCCAAGAAATTATGACGTTTGAGCGGGTCGCATAATGAACGCAAAATAAACTTTTGTTCAAGTGTTTGGCTCAAATGTCAAAATCCATCGGGTGAGTGAATTTGATGAACTTCTGCATAGGTCTATAGCAAACAAACGATAGTCCGTACCTTGCGTAAAAATTTCACTTTTCTGCTAAATAGCCACTATTAAGAAAACATTTTCAGTGGCGCCACTGGTATCCGGGGACCGTAATCGATGCCATTTTTGCAATCAACTCTTTCTTCTCATAAAATTTTGGTCCTGAGAAGAACCGATTTTCTTTCCACTTTCCGAAGATTGTTGTTTTTGGCGATGGCCTCTCGATTTTTCGCTTTCTGCTGAGACTGCTGCTACGGGCGTCATCGTTGTTGTGCCCGCTCTTCGAGAAAAATTAATTGAGCTGAAGATTGGAGTCGAGCCCGTAATGGAACGTACACACGGTCAAGCAGTTTGACCAACATTGACTCCACCTATCGTTTATTCAAACATCCATCAAGTTTTACCAACAGCGGCACGAACAATCAATTTATTCGACCAACAATATCGCACACGAACGACCGAAGCGCCAACTTGAGCACCAACCATCAAACAATATATGGGGGTTTGTGCAACTTCACTACAAATGTTCAAACGTGTTCGGCGAACCTTGACTCCACCCCTGACAACTCACAACTGAGTCTTCAGTTTCGGAATCCTCCATTTGAGAGGCATTGAAGCTTTTCAAGAGGAATTAAAGCCTTCTTTGAAAAGGCTTGGGAGCCTCTTTTCAAGAGACTCGGAAACCTCCTTTTAAGTGGTTCGGAAACTTTCTTTCAAGAGGCTTGGAAACCTCCCTTCAAGAGGCTCGGAACTCTCCTTTAGAGGGGCTTGAAAGCGTACTTTCAAGAGGGTCAAAAGCTTCCTTTCAAGATACTCAGAAGCCTCCTTTTAAGTAGCTCGGAAGCCTCTCTTGAAAAGGCTCGGAAGCCCATTTTCAAGAGGCTCGGATGTCTCCTTTCAAGAAGCTTGAAAGCCTCGCTTCGAAGAGCTGGAAAGCCTTCTTTCGAGAGGCTGGGAAGAATCCTTTCATAATTCTCGGAGGCCTCCTTTAAAGAAGCTAGGAAGCCTCCTATCAAGAGGCTAGGAAGCCTCCTATCAAGAGGCTAGGAAGCCTCTCTTCAAGGGGTTTGGAATCCTTTTTTCAAGAGGCTTGGAAGCCTACTTTCAAGAGGCTCAGAGGCGTCCTTTCCACATGCTCAGAAGCAGGCATTGAAAAAAATCAGATCATGAGTAAAAATCGACTAAGTTCATGCCAACTTGATGCTCTACTGTGGCCTACTCGATGAAGCTTTCCAGAACGTTGAAATTTGGCGTTCGTTCATTCAAAGTTTAAAGATTTTTATCGTTCAACAATGAGAGACGGTTGAATACATTCCACTAAAAAAAGCTCAAAATATTTTTCTGTTATTATGGTGTTTAAATCCACTGGAAGTGGTGGGAAGAGCTCCCATACAGATAAAAAAATAAACAAACCAAAATCTTGTGGCCGGGAAAAAAGGTTTTGACGTTTACTCTGCGATCTTATTTGCTTTTTCAGAATACGTTACCGTCTCTCTCTTGAGAAAGAGGTTTCTGAAGGGTTAAAACCTTAATTATGAACACAAAAAAAAAAAGCTTGAGCTAAATAATTGTTTTTTTTAGAGACGAAGTTCGTCGGATCAGCTAGCATACCATATTTGCGGTATCTAGTCAGTGTAAACATTATATTTGTAGATCTCATATCTGGAGAACAACACAATTTGACAAGCGTATGTAGTATCTGCCACATATTGTAAACGGGTTAATATTTTAGTTTCTTATAGGCATAATAAAACCACAAAGTTTTCATGTTTTTTCATTGAAAACCAATTCAAATGACATTTTTTTCACAAAAATTTCTGAAAAGAGGGGAAATGTGTGGCAGTGGAACAGTACTTGCCGTTTACTACATAAATCATATATTCAATGGCTTTGAAACCATCGAAGTAGGCCTAATGTGAACCACAACTTATGCAACGTACACACTAGTCAAGCAGTTTGACGAACATTGACTCCGCCCCCAAGATAACGCTTCGGTTGCTGCTTTGTTTGAACGTGTGTGAAGTTGTTCGAACAACCATTTGACAGTTGGCGGCTCGGTTGGAAAAAAATAAATCGGTTTGATTTTGGTTTGAGTTGTCGGGGGTGGAGTCAAGGTTCGCCGAACATGTTTGAGCATTTGTAGTGAAGTTGCACAAACCCCCATATATTTTTTGATGGTTGGTGCTCAAGTTGGCGCTTCGGTCGTTCGTGTGTTATATTGTTGGTCGAATAAATTGATTGTTCGTGCCGGTGTTGGTAAAACTTGATGGATGTTTGAATAAACGAGAGGTGGAGTCAATGTTGGTCAAACTGCTTGACCGTGTGTACGTTCCATTATGTAGAGTCACATCATCAGCAATCAAAGCAATCAGGGAATGAGTCGTCCATCACATTCAGTGAACAAACAGTGCGATAAGGTGTTCCAAGTGGCTTCCGCTTGCCAACAGTCAGGATGAACTCCACACCGCCAACTGTCAAATGATTGTTCGAACAACTTCACACACGTTGTTCAAACAAAGCAGCAACCGAAGGGTTTTCGTGGGGCGGAGTCAATGTTCGTCAAACTGCTTGACTGGTGTGTACGTTGCATAAAACAACACAGTGCGAACCCGACAGCTTCGGGGTTGGAACTAGTGCGAATCTAGTTCCAACCTGAGCGAATAAAAAACACTTTGACAGCACTTAGGTTGGAACTGGTTCCAACCTAGGTTGGAACTTTTAAAAAGAATTCGACATTAGACTGTTATGCTGTTACTTTGCAACATTTCCCTGTTATGACAACATCAAAAACATCTTATCAGCTCGAATAAAGAAAATATTTTGTCCGCCTGTTTATATGAGGAGGCCCAATAGTGGAAGGGTCGGTGCATTATTCACTATAAGTCGTTTGTAAAAAAAATAAGTATAATGTGCTGCTTCAAATAAAAATCGTATGCTGAAGTTTGGTGCTCCTAAGTACACTGACCCCACAATCATGAGTCACTTCCATTTGATCAACATGCAAAATGGAGTGACTAATTATTGTTACAAAGTGACCCATGTATGTGGGATCAGTGTACCCCTAATATTATCCCAAAAAGTTTTGGATAATCGTACCGCTATACTAATTAAAATTGTGAATTCACTAGAAATGATAAAAAAGTGTGACTGTTTTCCGTTTATCTAATGAGCGAAAATAGGTAATAAGTCCAAAACTACTATGCTGGACAAAAGAAACACAGCCTTGCATAGCCTACCTGTTTAAAAACGAACAGTGGGTAATGTCTGTGACATAACCGCTAAGTGGACGTAGGACTTGACTTGACCATGCCTTTAAGATACATATGTCCAAATTTTTCACATCAGCTATTTTTGATAAATAATCGGCGTTGCATACCATTCCTTGGCAAAATCTTCTCATCAAACCGACACAGAAATCAAATCTACCTCGAACAAGAATCATCAAAAACGGCAGCCCTTACTTTGCACCGTTCAATGTGGAAAAACGATCCATAAAAAAATGAAAAACGATCCATAAATAACATCTGAATGTTCCATAAAACGCTACCATAAATCCACAAAATAGTTCGAGAGATTCCATAAAGAATATTTTTATGCTCCATAAAACTTTGAAAAATGATCCATAAAAACTATATATTGATCCATAAAATTTCAAATTTGCGCAATTTATATCCTGATGATGATCCATAATTTTGGTCATATGATCCATAATTTTGATAATGTGATCCATAATGCTTGGAAAGAAGGCCAATGAAACTATATTAATTGATCCACACATTTTATAAAATCTATGGATCATTTATCAAAATCTATGGATCATATCACCAAAACTATGGATCATTTGAACAAAGCTATGGGTAAAATGGCCAGAAATTTAGATCATATAACCACAATTATGGATCATATTACTGAAATTATGGATCATCATCACGAAATTTATGGATCAAAATATAGATTTTCATGGATCATTTCAAAGATTTATGGTTCATTTGTCATACGTTCATGGGAAAATAGAAAGAATTGTATTGTTTTCTCGACCATGGTAATGGAACATATTTCCCAATTAATTGCTAAACTTTAGCTTAGTTATGGATCGAAAAAATATTCCTTATGGAATCTCATTAACTATTTTATGGAACTATGGTAGCATTTTAAGGAACATTCAAATGTTATTTATGGATCGTTTTCCAGTTTTTATGGATCCGTCTTTATCGTTTATATGCAAAAGTATGTTTTGCCCATCAAAACAATTCAGGAAGTATCTGTTCGGTCACGGAATATTAGCCTCGACAGTAGCAACCTTACCACTAAAGGACTGCCTGGAATGAGCCACAAGTTGGCTCAGCAGGGGATGTAGGGCCGCCTAATCCAAAAGTGATAGCGACTGAAGGAGAACATTATTTTTAACTCTTAGAGCCTTGAAAAGGCTGTTTGCTTCGGCTAAGTCCAAAAAGTAAGATAACGATCTTTTCAAATAACCGCAAATTTCTAGTGGTGGTATAAAAGACTGAATGCTCTGCGAGCGAATGCACTTTTCTTTATACCTCATTTTGAATCTTCTCTGCTTCCCAATTGGTGGGCCAATCAGCCAGTGTCTTGTATCCTGCTTCTTTGTCAGCAAAAGCGTCATCATCATCAACGCGTTCGAGAAGGACTTCTTCTTTTTACGCTTGTTGCTCGCTGCTGGCGTCTATTTCCTAACGGGACTTTTCGCTAGATACAGGCCAATAAGCCGGACAAGTGAGCTTAGAATTTCATAAGAAAATTATTTTGAGCTTTTTAGTGGAATGTTTTCACCTGTCATAAGACGAGTTTATACAATCCCATTGAATTCCACGACAAGTCGAGTCAAGTACGAGACACTGAAGACGGCCTTACTTTTGAGGTCGAAATACGTATCTGTCAAGATACAATTAAGTGGTGGAATTCAATGGGATTGTATAAACTCGTCTTATGACAGGTTAGAATTTCAGTTAAGGTGAGAAGTACGTGTTCTTTTCTGAGACAACATTGTTAGTAGGGTAAGACGGTATAATATGCCCCCCCTAAGACAATTCCTTTGAAAACTTTTTACTTTTCAACGTAATTTATGCAAACTTTGTGTTATTTGGTAGTTCAACAAGTCGCAAATGCATTACCTGTGAGTAGTCATATAAAAATATTACTGAGAATATGTAATAAAGCTTTTTTAAAAAGTGGTGAAAAACTGGATTTCAAAAAGTGCCTGGGCAATACGCCCCACCGTAAGCAAACACGTTTCATAGACCTTCATTAGTATTTTATCTATCACATAACAAAAAGGTTACAAATCATTATGTGCTTGGCATTAAAAATCCAACATAAGTCCATTTAAGCAGGTGTGAATTACATTTCAATATTGTCCATACAATTTGGAAGCAATTGCTGCAGGCTCGCTGCGCTTGTGTACAGTTGGTAAGGGCATACCGTCCTACCTACACTGGGGCGTTTTGGCCAGTGAAACATGTTTTCGAAAATCGTTATATTTTTGAAGATGGAAGCCATTTTTATAGCATTTTAACAACTGAGAAAATTTATTTTGTTGCCCAACTGAGTGTTCCAGTGCAAGTTTTCCGGACAGTATGCTAGAGTCGCTCCAGAATGTTGAGCAAACAAACATGAAAAGTTACATCAAAACTGTAACAAAACTGTATTTTGCTATTATTTTCATTGTGTAATAGAAAAATACTTCCACATTCACATAGTATGATAGTTTTACAAATATTTATAGGTTCCAATTGATTTTTACCCTTAGCTAAGTATAGTTGTCTAGAAATCAAAGGGGGGCGTTTTGGCCAGGTGGGGCGCATTATACCGTCTTACCCTAGTAGATGGAAGGAAACACCCTGACATGGGTTTTCGGGTGATAAGATTTAGAATTGGTAACATGGGACGATCATTCAGTCACGTTCGATTTGTGTGCGGTCAGTATCAAATAATGTTTATCCAGATATTTCTTGATCAATGCCAAAAAATCCAACATTTGATGAAAAATCGATTGATAGTTTATGAATGTTTGAGCTGTTATCGGTGTTTTTTTTTAATCCAAATATCCAAATATTATGTGAGAGATTTGGACATCTTATGTTTTTTTTAGGCATGGTCAAGCGAAGTCGCTATTTATGAAAATCACGCATAAAATTTTATCACTAGAATATTGGAGTACAATTTCTATCCCGAAGGATATTGAAAGTTTTGATATTGATATCTATTATTGGTTCTCTGAAGAACCGTTTGTTTTTTGGACACATGCTGCATCATGTGGCTTTTCTTCAGCCTGTCTCGGCTCATCACCGATGCCGGCCGGTCTCGGCTCGACTCTGCTGCTGCTGCCGGTATCTGCTCAGCATTGCTGCTTTGTCGGGTCTGTAGGGTGGACTGCTGCTGAACTGGCTATGTTTCGGCTGATGATGGTGGCTTCGATGGTGTCGAGCAGACTTCATTCCCTGGTGTGAGTGCTGTTCAATCGATGATGTGGTTGCTTCGCTTGTCCCGGTCAGAATGAAAGGAAAAAATCGCGTTGCGCTATTTCATGGCTTTTCGACAGACCCAGCGGCTGCTCATTCGCTGGTGTCTGCACCAATCAGAACGTGGTAATGGAATGATGCAAGAATTATGCGGTACCCATATTTATAGGTTCCCTTGATCTCAATGTTTTCATTGAAAACAGTTTCATGCCTATTGAAACAAGTTTTTTCGGGTCGTATCAAGCATGGACATGAAAGGCATACTTGAAATCTGTCGATTGAGGGCTTTACCGCAGAAATTCGTCCACTGAGACGAACGCTATTAACGTTTAAAATCTTTCAACACAGCGTAACGCGCTCGATTGGAATATTTTGAAATGACACCCGGTATAGTAAAGAGAGACGTAAGTCCTATGTCAAAAAACGAGTCAAAGCGATTTTTCACGCAAGTTTATTGCGTTTATTAGTCGAAGATGTGCATGAATCTAGCGTAATGTTTTGATTAATTTGCGTGATGATCCAGCGTTACATCCTACGCTAACAGTGTAAACCTCCCGTTACGCTACGAGTTTAATTTTATACTTCAGAAGTTTGTTTCTAGATCCAATATCCAATTGATAATGGTCACATAAATAGAGGAGCTTATCGCATATAAACGTAACCTCTGACTGGTCGTGAGAAACTAGACAGTCTGAAATGAGTCACAGAAGCTGCAGTAGAGCTATCATCTTCCAACTCCCGGACTAAATCTGACTGTAATACAGACGAGATGGCTTCTTCCATAATACCAATGCCGATCAGACCGATTAATTCATTGACGTAGTTTATTTTTGAACCTTTCTTTGTGTAGTCTACAAAAGTTTGAGCATCGCGCGTGGATTACAGATATGAATGATTTTGAATTTATTTAAAAACTTGCATATTTCGAACTGTTGAATCATGCTCTTGAATTAGTAGTAAGCCTTCTGGTAGATTATTTTGTACTCGCGGTTGTTCCGAAACTTTTGTTATCGACGGAGCGGTTACACAAGTTTTGATGTTTGGTTATCGAACCTAATGATCCATGTTCAGATACATGTGAGTTTTAGATTGCGATATTGGTTTGTGAAAAGAACGCGATGTTTGGCGGAGCTTTTGAAATCTGTGCGAGAGGTTTCACAAGTTTAGCTTCTGATGAGCTCCATGTATCATTACCGTTGATTACAAAAATTCTAGGTGTAGTTCTTTAGTTCATTTTACCAATTTATTTTTTGCTGTACAGTATGGAATTTTATTTCTGATTTTATATCTGTATATACAATCGGATCGTTTGTTTGCAAAACCGATTACATTGATCTTATTTAATTATCTTAAAGATAACTCGTCCAGCTCAAACCTTTGTAGGGGTATGTGGCGGGACCATCATCATCATCATCATCATCATCACCTACTACACTGCCGCTAATCGCATGTCGAGCACATCTGTATATGGAGCCCCATATACAGATGTGCTCGACTTGCGGTTAGCGGCAGTACAGGGGTTAGAGAACAAGGTTGAGATAGGCGAAATTTAGTTGGAAATGGCCATATCTCGCATCATCCTGACGGATTCTCGATCGGTATCCATCATTGGTCGGCAAATTAGTTCTAGTTTTCGGGTATAATGACCAGCAGAAGAAAAAATGCATTTTAACATAATATCTAAAAACCCGGGTCATCTCCGGTGCTCGTGGGCTGATCTGAGATTTAGGATAAGAGCTGAATACTAGAAGAGCTCCTGCGTCCCTTCCAACAAAATTTGGCCTATCTCATCCTTTTTGTCTAACCCCTGTAATTCCAGAAACCCAATAAAAATGCTGGTAGATCAAAGAAAATTCTTAGGAAAAACAACGGCATGTTCCCGCCGGCTGAAATTGCTTTTGATGCGACGCCAAAAACGCCGACGACGGCGATTTTTTTAACCGTCGCACACCTTCAATTGAGATTGGCGGGAATTTGGTATTTGATGGCAATAATGTTGTTTATCTGAAGGCTCAAAAAGCATTATTACATTAGTTCAACATATTACTACTCCAAATGACTACACAAGCATTAGAAACTTGACCATATTTGAACATCCCGCAATAGTTTGTTTATTGGGTGGGTTCTCTGTTTATTTTTGATATTTGATGTACATTTGACAATGTTATGGAATGATTGTGAAATTGAAGAACTTTAATTTTCACATCATGTACATCATTTGATCCAACATTATCTATCAGATCAAGTGAGATCAACCCGAGTTTTGATTATGTCTTTATGTTTATTTTGTTAATTCTAATTTACAACCACGCATTGGATGCCCTGTCGACAAAATCGAGTTAGTCACACAAGTCTAATCAGCCTTAGCGTTCGCAAGTAAATGGTAAGCCAAACAAGCCGATGATTTCTCCAGATTACCAAAGCAAATCACCGAAGTCTATCATATTAGCCGGTGCTCATTTCAGGCTGCACCGACTACGATGATGACGAAGTCGCGCGATATGCCGCCGTAAGCATGAAAACAGAAGCCTTTCGAAGTATCATCATCATGACCAAGCCACCGTGTTCCCACGTAGATATATAGTTCTGCTGACAGCTTTCTTATCTTCGCACGTAACCTAATCCGGAGCTGTGGCTCCCAGGTTGGAATTGATTTTCTATTATCTAGCAAAGCCAACAGATTTCCGCCGAGAACGATGAGCTTGGTTTGAAATGATGAGCTGTTCTTGTGGCTGTCGCTGTCGCCGGTTGGCGGTGGATTCGATGTTTGTTGACACCTTGACAACCATCTCCACAGCGAGAACCGGGCCTCATAAAGTATCACTGTGTCAGTATACGGCAGAAGGAACAAACCGCAGAGAACTGTCGTTCCGAGAAGGAAAAACCGCTGAGGAAAAAACTGTAAGCGTTAAACTCTGTGGTGAAACCCACCGTTCGGTGCGGAATCGATTCGTGTCGCAGTCACGCCACAAATGAATGATGGCTGGTTTGGGGGAAAACATGTTCATTTACGCACATATTTTGTTTCGGTTATCTTGCGTTTTTCATTTTTGCTCGGAAATGAACGTTCCCAGCAAGTACGTGACTATGACCGTCAAAATTCTGGAACTTTCCTTAGATCTGAGGGATGGAAGGCAGGTCCGGTCCAGGATTTTTTTTTCGACTTTTCTGGACAAAAAAAGTCAAGTGTGCCGCTGGTCACCATTTCAATTATTTTGAAATCGGAATGTTGCTAGGGATAATGCCTATGTGGCGACATCCTAATTTTCCAGTCTGCCTTTTTTGCAACGTCCTGCTTACTTGCAGATTTCGCCTTCGGTCATATGACCTGATCAAAAACCAGACCCAGTATTTCTTCGGCTAACGTAAGTATATTCTCACGCATGCAATAACGGAGTGAATATGATAAAGCAGTTTTTGGTTTTGATGTGATGTATGCTTCTGACGTTTGGAGTCATTTTTAAATCTTATTCTCAACGCAAATGTGGGATATAGTTTATGTAAACGAATAACCTTATTGCGTTTCATATCAGAACACAATTTAAATATTTGCTTATATAAAAATATACCTATTCAAAGACATTTCAAATATATTTTTAGTTTAGTTCTGTGTTATTTTTGGTGAGTAAGATACAGCGAAATTCTTAAAGATCGATAGACATCAACATAAAGCTATGAGCAGCCATTACGAATCTAACACCACATAATATGGAGTGGTTGGAACATGGCTTCTGTTTGCGAGAATAAGCAGGTATTCAATTCATGCGTGTAATACAACTATCAACCATCATCGTCGTACTCGTTCCCGGACAATATATAATACAATGCACTATCTGGTAATAGATATCCACATGAATCTTAACATCCTCAGCGGAACCGAATGTTCGGATTGTTTGTCGAATAATTTCTTAGTGTTTGCTCATCCAAAGCGTTTTCACGATGTTTACCCTTTGTCTTTAGCGCGAAGCCGGATTCGTCCATCCGGAAGCGAGAGAAACGCAGGCTAACCAACCGAACCGAACCAACGAATGCTCGTTCCGGTCGGATGATAGTTGGCCAAAGTGCATAAAGACCACACAATCGTGCACACTCAGGCACACATCCGCACATACACACCAGCAACCGTGCGCCTTGCGCTGCCATCCAGACGGGGCACAAACGAACGCACTGGATCACACTCGAAAGCCTCGGTGATGATGTGGACGACGTCGACGTCGACTATATTTGCAAAGGAATCATTTAGCCTCGGTTGGTGGCGGATTTGTGGCATTCACGCCATCAACCATCAACTCAAGCAGCCAGCATAACCGAATGGCAATTCTGGGGATAATACGTATTCGTTATACCCACACGTTTTGCACTGCATGGACTCGACGGAGGCAAGCCAGTCCTTATGCGAAAGCTACTGACGAGACCACATTCTCCAGAATTTAGCCACCGCACAGCCATTAAGCTGCAGTGCCTACAGACGCTCGCCAGAAGGATGCGAGTAAAATGGTTCGCTGCATTCGGAATACCAAGAAAAGTTTGTATATTCTGTAACAAAATTTAGTTAAGAAAGCATGGAAGCACATCAGTTAAGACATGAATTAAAAATATTTCATCTTATCTAGAAATAGTGGCTCTTCACCTGTGCAAAAAGTAATATGAAAGAAGGTTAAATAGATCAAAAATAAGACGAAGGCTTTAAAAAAACAAGAACACTGATTCTTATTACATATTTTACAATTTTTGCATGATGCGTTTCTGTACCATTTTTTCAATGGGAAATATAATTGACCAAAAAGAAATTTTCCAAAATATTGGAATGCGGATACCAAAATCTGAATTGAAAAAAAAAATGAAAATCGTCGGACCCACTCTGTGGCGAGCAAAACGTCAAAATCCAATCCAAATCCAATCCAAATCCAATCCAAATCCAATCCAAATCCAATCCAAATCCAATCCAAATCCAATCCAAATCCAATCCAATCCAAACCAAAACCAATCCAAACCAAAACCAACCCAAAACCAAACCAAACCAAAACCAAACCAATCCAAACCAATCCAATCCAAACCAATCCAAACCAATCCAAACCAACCAATTCCAAACCAATCCAAACCAATCCAAACCAATCCAAACCAACCAAACCAATCCAAACCAATCCAAACCAATCCAAACCAATCCAAACCAATCAAAACCAACCAAATCCAATCCAAACCAATCCAAACCAATCCAACACAATCCAAACCAATCCAAACCAATCCAAACCAATCCAAATCCAACCAAACCAATCCAAACCAATCCAAACCAATCCAAACCAACCAAACCAATCCAAACCAATCCAAACCAATCCAAACCAATCCAAACCAACCAAACCAATCCAAACCAATCCAAATCCAATCCAAACCAATCCCAAACCAATCCAAACCAATCCAAACCAACCAAACCAATCCAAACCAATCCAAACCAACCAAACCAAACCAATCCAAACCAACCAAACCAATCCAAACCAACCAAACCAATCCAAACCAATCCAAACCAATCCAAACCAATCCAAACCAAACCAAATCAAACCAAACCAATCCAAACCAATCCAAACCAATCCAAACCAACCAAACCAATCCAAACCAACCAAACCAATCCAAACCAATCCAAACCAAACCAATCCAAACCAATCCAAACCAACGCAAACCAATCCAAACCAATCCAAACCAATCCAAACCAATCCAAATCTAATCCAAACCAACAAAACCAATCCAACCAATCCAAACCAATCCAAACCAATCCAAATCCAACCAAACCAATCCAAACCAATCCAAACCAATCCAAACCAATCCAAACCAATCCAAACCAATCCAAACCAATCCAACCAATCCAAACCAATCCAAACCAATCCCAAACCAACCAAACCAATCCAAACCAATCCAATCCAAACCAATCCAAACCAACCAAACCAATCCAAACCAATCCAAACCAATCCAAATCAAACCAAACCAATCCAAACCAATCCAAACCAATCCAAACCAATCCAAACCAATCCAACCAATCCAAACCAATCCAAACCAATCCAAACCAATCCAAACCAATCCAAGTCCAATCCAAACCAATCCAAACCAATCCGAACCAACCAAACCAACTAAACCAATCCAAATCCAATCCAAACCAATCCAAACCAATCCAAACCAATCCAAATCAAAACCAATCCAAATCTTATTCAAACCAATCCAAATCTTATTCAAACCAACCAAACCAATCCAAACCAATCCAAACCAAACCAAATCAAACCAATCCAAATCAAAATCCAACACAACCAGTCCAAACCAGTTCAAACCAACCAAATCCAAACCAAACAAAAATCAAACCAATCCAAACCAATCCAAACCAATCCAAACCAATCCAAACCAATCCAAACCAATCCAAACCAATCCAAACCAATCCAAACCAATCCAAACCAATCCAACCAATCCAAACCAATCCAAATCCAATCCAAACCAATCCAAACCAATCCAACCAATCCAAACCAATCCAAACCAACCAAACCAATCCAAACCAATCCAATTCAATTCCAACCAAACCAATTCCAAACCAATCCAAACCAATTCAAACCAATCCAAATCAAAATCCAAATCAAAATCCAAATCCAACCAATCCAACCAATCCAAATTGAATCCAACCAATCCAACCAAACCAAACCAATCCAAACCAATCCAATCCAAACCAACACAACCATTCCAACCCAATCCAAATCAAAACCAAACCAAACCAATCCAAACCAATCCAAACCAACTAAATCAAAACCAACCAAACCAATCCAAACCAACCAAACCAATCCAACCAATCCAAACCAATCCAAACCAATCCAAATCCAATCCAAACCAATCCAAACCAACCAAACCAACCAAACCAATCCAAACCAATCCAAACCAATCCAAACCAACCAAACCAACCAAACCAATCCAAACCAATCCAAACCAATCCAAACCAATCCAAACCAATCCAAATCCAACCAAACCAATCCAAACCAATCCAAACCAATCCAAACCAAACCCAAACCAACCCAAACCAATCCAAACCAATCCCAAACCAATCCAAACCAATCCAAACCAATCCAAACCAATCCAAACCAATCCAAACCAATCCAATCCAAACCAATCCAAACCAATCCAAACCAACCCAAACCAATCCAAACCAATCCAAACCAATCCAAACCAATCCAAACCAATCCAAACCAATCCAAACCAACACAACCAATCCAAACCAATCCAAACCAATCCCAAACCAATCCAAACCAATCCAACCAATCCAAACCAATCCAAACCAATCCAAACCAATCCAAACCAACCAAACCAATCCAAACCAATCCAAACCAATCCAAACCAATCCAAACCAACCAAACCAATCCAAACCAATCCAAACCAATCCAAACCAACCAAACCAATCCAAACCAATCCAAATCCAACCAAACCAACCAAACCAATCCAAACCAATCCAAACCAAACCAATCCAAACCAATCCAAACCAATCCAAACCAATCCAAACCAATCCAAACCAATCCAAACCAACCAAACCAATCCAAACCAACCAAACCAACCAAACCAATCCAAACCAATCCAAACCAATCCAAACCAATCCAAACCAATCCAAACCAAACCAACCAAATCCAATCCAAATCCAATCCAAACCAATCCAAATCCAATAAAAACCAATCCAAACCAATCCAAACCAATCCAAACCAACCAAACCAATCCAAACCAATCCAAACCAATCCAAACCAATCCAAACCAATCCAAACCAATCCAATCCAAACCAATCCAAACCAATCCAAACCAATCCAAACCAATCCAAACCAATCCAAACCAACCAAACCAATCCAAACCAATCCAAACCAATCCAAATCAAACCAAACCAACCAAACCAACCAAACCAATCCAAACCAACCAAACCAATCCAAACCAATCCAAACCAATCCAAACCAAACCAAACCAATCCCAAACCAACCAAACCAATCCAAACCAATCCAACCAATCCAAACCAATCCAAACCAATCCAAATCCAATCCAAACCAACAAAACCAACCAAACCAATCCAAACCAATCCAAACCAATCCAAACCAATCCCAAACCAACCAAACCAATCCAAACCAATCCAACCAATCCAAACCAACCAAACCAATCCAAACCAATCCAAACCAATCCAAACCAACCAACCAAACCAATCCAAACCAATCCAAACCAATCCAACCAATCCAAATCAAACCAACCAATCCAAACCAATCCAAACCAATCCAAACCAATCCAAACCAATCCAAACCAACCAAACCAATCCAAACCAATCCAAACCAATCCAAGTCCAATCCAAACCAATCCAAATCCAATCCGAACCAATCCAAACCAACTAAACCAATCCAAACCAATCCAAACCAATCCAAATCAAAACCAATCCAAACCCTTTATCCAAACCAATCCCAAATCTTATCCAAACCAATCCAAACCAATCCAAACCAATCCAACCAAACCAAATCAAAATCCAATCCAAATCAAAAACCAACACAAACCAGTCCAAACCAGTCCAAACCAAACCAAACCAAACCAAACAAAAATCAAACCAATCCAAACCAATCCAAACCAATCCAAACCAATCCAAACCAATCCAAACCAATCCAAACCAATCCAAACCAATCCAAACCAATCCAAACCAATCCAAACCAATCCAAACCAATCCAAACCAATCCAAACCAATCCAAACCAATCCAAATCCAATCCAAACCAATCCAAATCCAATCCAAACCAATCCCAAACCAATCCAAACCAATCCAAACCAATCCAACTAACCCAACCAAACCAACCAAACCAATCCAAACCAACCAAACCAATCCAAATCAAAACCAAATCAAAATCCAATCCAACCAATCCAACCAATCCAAACTGAACCAAACCAATCCAAACCAAACCAAACCAATCCAAACCAATCCAATCCAAACCAACACAAACCATCCCAACCCAATCCAAACCAAACCAAACCAAACCAACCCAAACCAATCCAAACCAATCTAAACCAATCCAACCCAAACCAATCCAAACCAACCAAACCAATCCAAACCAACCAAACCAACCAAACCAATCCAAACCAATCCCAAACCAACCAAACCAATCCAAACCAATCCAAACCAATCCAAACCAATCCAACCAATCCAAACCAATCCAAACCAATCCAAACCAATCCAAACCAATCCAAACCAACCCAACCAACCAAACCAATCCAAACCAATCCAAACCAATCCAAACCAATCCAAACCAATCCAAACCAATCCAAACCAATCCAAACCAATCCAAACCAATCCAAACCAATCCAAACCAATCCAAACCAATCCAAACCAACCAAACCAATCCAAACCAATCCAAACCAATCCAAACCAATCCAAACCAATCCAAACCAATCCAAACCAACCCAACCAACCCAAACCAACCAAACCAATCCAAACCAATCCAAACCAATCCAAACCAATCCAAACCAATCCAAACCAATCCAAACCAATCCAAACCAATCCAAACCAATCCAAACCAACCCAAACCAATCCAAACCAATCCAAACCAACCAAACCAACCAAACCAATCCAAACCAATCCCAAACCAATCCAAACCAATCCAAACCAATCCAAACCAACCAAACCAACCCAAACCAACCAAACCAATCCAAACCAATCCAAACCAATCCAAACCAACCAAACCAACCAAACCAATCCAAACCAATCCAAACCAATCCAAACCAATCCAAACCAATCCAAACCAATCCAAACCAATCCAAACCAACCAAACCAATCCAAACCAATCCAAACCAATCCAAACCAATCCAAACCAATCCAAACCAACCAAACCAATCCAAACCAATCCAAACCAACCAAACCAATCCAAACCAATCCAAACCAATCCAAACCAATCCAAACCAAACCAACCAACCAATCCAAACCAAACCAACCAAACCAATCCAAACCAATCCAAACCAATCCAACCAATCCAAACCAACCAAACCAATCCAAACCAACCAAACCAATCCAAACCAATCCAACCAACCAATCCAAACCAACCAAACCAACCAAACCAATCCAAACCAACCAAACCAATCCAAACCAACCAAACCAATCCAAACCAATCCAAATCCAATCCAAACCAATCCAAACCAATCCAATCCAACCAATCCAAACCAATCCAAACCAATCCAAACCAATCCAAACAAACCAATCCAAACCAAACCAAACCAATCCAAACCAATCCAACCAAACCAATCCAAACCAATCCAATCCAAACCAACCAAACCAATCCAAACCAAACCAAACCAATCCAAACCAACCAAACCAATCCAAACCAATCCAAACCAACCAAACCAATCCAAACCAATCCAAACCAACCAAAACCAATCCAAACCAACCAATCCAACCAACCAAACCAACCAAACCAAACCAACCAAACCAATCCAAACCAACCAAACCAATCCAAACCAATCCAAACCAACCAAACCAATCCCAAACCAATCCAAACCAATCCAAACCAATCCAAACCAATCCAACCAAACCAACCAAACCAACCAAACCAATCCAAACCAATCCAAACCAATCCAAACCAATCCAAACCAATCCAAACCAAACCAAACCAATCCAAACCAATCCAAACCAATCCAAACCAATCCAAACCAATCCAAACCAATCCAAACCAATCCAAACCAATCCAAACCAATCCAAACCAATCCAAACCAACCGAATCCAATCCAAACCAATCCAACCAACCAAACCAATCCAAACCAATCCAACCAATCCAAATCCAATCCAACCAATCCAAATCAAAATCCAATCCAAATCTTATCCAAACCAATCCAAATCTTATCCAAACCAATCCAAACCAATCCAAACCAATCCCAAACCAAACCAAATCAAAAATCCAATACAAATCAAAACCAACACAAACCAGTCCAAATCCAGTTCAAACCAAACCAAACCAAACCAAATCAAAACCAAACCAATCCAAACCAATCCAAACCAATCCAAACCAATCCAAACCAATCCAAACCAATCCAAACCAACCAAATCCAATCCAAACCAATCCCAAACCAATCCAAACCAATCCAAACCAATCCAAACCAATCCAAACCAACCAAACCAATCCAAACCAATCCAAACCAATCCAAACCCAACACAACCAATCCAAACCAATCCAAACCAATCCAAACCAATCCAAACCAACCAAACCAATCCAAACCAATCCAAACCAATCCCAAACCAATCCAAACCAACCAAACCAATCCAAACCAATCCAAACCAATCCAAACCAATCCAAACCAATCCAAACCAATCCAAACCAATCCAAACCAACCAAACCAACCAAACCAATCCAAACCAATCCAAACCAAACCAATCCAAACCAACCAAACCAATCCAATCCAAACCAACCAAACCAATCCAAACCAACCAAACCAATCCAAACCAACCAAACCAACCAAACCAATCCCAAACCAACCAAACCAACCAAACCAACCCAAACCAATCCAAATCCAACCAAACATAATCCAAACCAATCCAAACCAACCAAACCAATCCAAACCAATCCAAACCAATCCAAATCCAACCAAACCAATCCAAACCAATCCAAACCAATCCAAACCAATCCAAACCAATCCAAACCAATCCAAACCAATCCAAACCAATCCAAACCAATCCAACCAATCCACCAATTCACCCCAATCCAAATCCAATACAAATCCAATCCAAATCCAATTCAAATCCAATCCAAATCAAAATCCAAATCAAAATCTAATTCAAATCCAATCCAAATCCAATCCAAATTGAATCCAAATTCAATCCAAATTCAAACCAAATCCAATCCAAATCCAATCCAATCCAAATCCAATACAAATCCATTCCAATTCCAATCCAAATCAAAATCCAAATCAAAATCCAATTCAAATCCAATCCAAATCCAATCTAAATCAAAATCCAATCCAAATTCAATCCAAATCCAATCCAAATCCAATCCAAATCCAATCCAAATCCAGTTCAAATCCAATCCAAACCCAATCTAATTCCAATTTAAATCCAATCCAAATCAAAATCCAAATCCAAATACAATCCAAATCAAAATCCAATCCAAACCCAGTTCAAACCAATCCAAATCCAATCCAAACAAAAATCCAATCCAAATCCAAACCAATCCCAATCCAAACCAAACCAAACCAAACCAATCCAAACCAATCCAAACCAATCCAAACCAATCCAAACCAATCCAAACCAATCCAAACCAACCCAAACCAATCCAAACCAATCCAAACCAATCCAAACCAATCCAAACCAATCCAAACCAACCAAACCAATCCAAACCAATCCAAACCAACCAAACCAACCAAACCAATCCAAACCAATCCAAACCAATCCAAACCAATCCAAACCAATCCAACCAATCCAAACCAATCCAAACCAACCAAACCAATCCAAACCAATCCAAACCAATCCAAACCAATCCAAACCAATCCAAACCAATCCAAACCAATCCAAACCAATCCAAACCAATCCAAACCAATCCAAACCAATCCAAACCAACCAAACCAATCCAAACCAATCCAAACCAACCAAACCAATCCAAACCAATCCAAACCAATCCAAACCAACCAAACCAACCAAACCAATCCAAACCAATCCAAACCAATCCAAACCAATCCAAACCAATCCAAACCAATCCAAACCAATCCAAACCAATCCAAACCAATCCAAACCAATCCCAAACCAATCCAAACCAATCCAAACCAACCAAACCAATCCAAACCAATCCAAACCAATCCAAACCAATCCAAACCAACCAAACCAACCAAACCAATCCAAACCAATCCAAACCAATCCAAACCAACCAAACCAATCCAAACCAATCCAAACCAATCCAAACCAACCAAACCAATCCAACCAATCCAAACCAATCCAAACCAATCCAAACCAATCCAACCAATCCAAACCAATCCAAACCAATCCAAACCAATCCAAACCAATCCAAACCAATCCAAACCAATCCAAACCAATCCAAACCAATCCAAACCAATCCAAACCAATCCAACCAATCCAAACCAAACCAATCCAAACCAATCCAAACCAGCCCAACCAGCCCCAAACCAACACAAACCAATCCAAATCAAAACCAATCCAAATCAAAACCAATCCAAATCTAATCCAAAACAATCCAAACCTAATCCAATCCAAACCAATCCAAATCAAAATTCAATCCAAATCAAAACCAACACAAACCAGTCCAAACCAGTTTAAACCAATCCAAATCAAAATCAAACCAAATCAAAATCCAAACCAAATCCAAAACCAAACCAATCCAAATCCCATCCAAACCAATCCAAACCAACCAAACCAACCAAACCAATCCAAACCAACCAAACCAACAAACCAATCCAAACCAATCCAACCAACCAAACCAATCCAAACCAACCAAACCAATCCAAACCAATCCAAACCAATCCAAACCAATCCAAACCAACCAAACCAATCCAACCAATCCAAACCAATCCAAACCAATCCAAACCAATCCAAACCAATCCAAACCAATCCAAACCAATCCAAATCAAACCAATCCAACCAGTCCAAACCAGTTCAAACCAATCCAAATCAAAACCAATCCAAACCAATCCAAACCAATCCAAACCAATCCAAACCAATCCAAACCAATCCAAACCAATCCAAACCAATCCAAATCCAACCAAACCAATCCAAACCAATCCAACCAAATCCAAACCAATCCAAACCAATCCAAACCAATCCAACCAATCCAAACCAATCCAAACCAATCCAAACCAATCCAAACCAATCCAAACCAATCCAAACCAATCCAAATCCAACCAAACCAATCCAAACCAATCCAAACCAATCCAAACCAATCCAAACCAATCCAAACCAATCCAAACCAAACCAATCCAAACCAATCCAAACCAGCCCAAACCAGCCCAAACCAACACAAACCAATCCAAATCAAACCAAATCAAAATCCAATCCAAATCAAAATCCAATCCAAATTTAATCCCAATCCAATCCAAATCCTAATCCAATCCAAATCCAATCCAAATCAAAATTCAATCTAAATCAAAATCCAATACAAATCCAGTCCAAATCCAGTTTAAATCCAATCCAAATCAAAATCAAATCCAAATCAAAATCAAATCCAAATCAAAATCAAATCCGAATCAAAATCAAATCCAAATCAAAACCAAATCCAATCCAAATCCTATCCAAATCCAATCCAAATCCAATCCAAATCCAATCCAAATCCAATCCAAATCCAATCCAAATCCAATCCAAATCCAATCCAAATCCAATCCAAATCCAATCCAAACCAATCCAAACCAATCCAAACCAATCCAAACCAACCAAACCAATCCAAACCAATCCAAACCAACCAAACCAATCCAAACCAATCCAAACCAATCCAAACCAATCCAACCAATCCAACCAATCCCAAACCAACCAAACCAATCCAAACCAACCAAACCAATCCAAACCAAACCAATCCAAACCAGTCCAAATCCAGTTCAACCAACCAAACCAAATCCAACCAAAACCAACCAAACCAATCCAAACCAATCCAACCAATCCAAACCAATCCAAACCAATCCAAACCAACCAAACCAATCCAACACAACCAAACCAATCCAAACCAACCAAACCAATCCAAACCAATCCAAACCAATCCAAACCAATCCAAACCAATCCAAACCAATCCAAACCAATCCAAACCAATCCAAACCAATCCAAACCAATCCAAACCAATCCAAATCCAATCCAAACCAATCCAACCAATCCAACCAATCCAAACCAAACCAAACCAATCCAAACCAATCCAAACCAATCCAAATCCAAACCAAACCCAAACCAATCCAAACCAACCCAAATCCCAAATCCAAACCAATCCAAACCAATCCAAACCAACCCAAACCAACCAAACCAATCCAAACCAATCCAAACCAATCCAAACCAACCAAACCAATCCAAACCAACCAAACCAATCCAAATCCAATCCAAACCAATCCAAACCAACCAAACCAATCCAAACCAATCCAAACCAATCCAAACCAATCCAAACCAATCCAACCAATCCAAACCAACCCAAATCCAATCCAAATCCAATCCAAACCAATCCAACCAACCAAACCAATCCAAATCAAAAACCAATCCAAACCAGTCCAAACCAGTCCAAACCAATCCAAACCAATCCAAATCAAACCAATCCAAACCAATCCAAACCAATCCAAACCAATCCAAACCAATCCAAACCAACCAAACCAATCCAAACCAATCCAACCAATCCAACCAATCCAAACCAACCAAACCAACCAAACCAATCCAAACCAATCCAAACCAACCAAACCAACCAAACCAATCCAAACCAATCCAACCAATCCAAATCCAATCCAAACCAATCCAAACCAATCCAAACCAAACCAATCCAAACCAATCCAAATCCAGCCCCAAATCCAGCCCAAACCAATCCAAACCAAACCAACCAAACCAAACCAATCCAAATCTAATCCAAATCCAATCCAAACCCAATCCAATCCAAACCAATCCAAACCAATCCAAATCAAACCAATCAACCAAAACCAACACAAACCAGTCCAAACCAGTTAAAACCAATCCAAATCAAAATCAAACCAAATCAAACCAAACCAAATCAAACCAAACCAATCCAAATCCCATCCAAACCAATCCAAACCAATCCAAACCAATCCAAACCAATCCAACCACAAACCAATCCAAATCCAATCCAAACCAATCCAAACCAATCCAAACCAATCCAAACCAATCCAAACCAATCCAAACCAATCCAAACCAACCAAACCAATCCAAACCAATCCAAACCAATCCAAACCAATCCAAACCAATCCAAACCAATCCAAACCAATCCAAACCAATCCAAACCAATCCAAATCCAATCCAAACCAATCCAAACCAATCCAAATCCAATCCAAATCCAATCCAAACCAATCCAAACCAATCCAAACCAATCCAAACCAAACCAACCAACCAACCAAACCAATCCAAACCAATCCAATCCAAATCCAGTCCAAACCAGTCCAAACCAATCCAAATCAAACCAACCAAATCCCATCCAAACCAATCCAAACCAACCAAATCCAATCCAAACCAATCCAAACCAATCCAAATCCAATCCAAACCAATCCAACCAATCCAAACCAATCCAAACCAATCCAAACCAATCCAAACCAATCCAAACCAATCCAAACCAAACCAATCCAAACCAATCCAAACCAGCCCAAACCAGCCCAAACCAACACAAACCAATCCAAATCAAAATCCAATCCAAATCCAAATCAACATCCAATCCAAATCAAAATCCAATCCAAATCTAATTCAAATCCAATCCAAATCCAATTCAAATCCAATCCAAATCCAAACCAAATCAAAATCCAATCCAAATCAAAATCCAATACAAATCCAGTCCAAATCCAGTTCAAATCCAATCCAAATCAAAATCAAATCCAATCCAAATCCAATCCAATCCAAATCCAATCCAATCCAAATCCAAATCCAATCCAAATCCAATCCAAATCCAATCCAAATCCAATCCAAATCCAATCCAAATCCAATCCAAATCCAATCCAAATCCAATCCAATCCAAACCAACCAATCCCAAACCAATCCAAACCAATCCAAACCAACCAAACCAACCAAATCCAATCCAAACCAATCCAAACCAACCAAACCAATCCAAACCAATCCAAACCAATCCAAACCAACCAAACCAATCCAAACCAATCCAAACCAATCCAAACCAATCCAAACAACCAATCCAAACCAATCCAAACCAACCAAACCAATCCAAACCAAACCAATCCAAACCAGTCCAAACCAATCAAACCAATCCAAACCAATCCCAAATCCAAACCAACCAAACCAATCCAAATCCAAACCAATCCAAACCAACCAATCCAACCAACCAATCCAAACCAATCCAAACCAATCCAAACCAACCAAACCAATCCAACCAATCCAAATCCAATCCAAATCCAACCAAACCAATCCAAACCAATCCAAACCAATCCAAACCAATCCAAATCCAACCAAACCAATCCAAACCAATCCAAACCAATCCAAATCCAATCCAAACCAATCCAAACCAATCCAAATCCAATCCAAACCAAACCAAATCCAATCCAAACCAATCCAAACGCAATCCAAACCAATCCAAACCAATCCAAACCAATCCAAACCAATCCAAGTCCAATCCAAACCAATCCAAACCAATCCAAACCAATCCAAACCAATCCAAACCAACCAAACCAATCCAAACCAATCCAAACCAATCCAAACCAATCAAACCAACCAAACCAACCAAACCAATCCAAACCAATCCAAACCAATCCAAACCAATCCAAACCAATCCAAACCAATCCAAACCAACCAACCAAACCAATCCAACCAACCAAACCAATCCAAACCAACCAAACCAATCCAAATCAACCAACCAAACCAGTCCAAACCAGTTCAAATCCAATCCAAACCAATCCAATCCAAACCAATCCAAACCAACCAAACCAATCCAAACCAATCCAAACCAACCAAACCAATCCAAACCAATCCAAACCAATCCAAACCAATCCAAATCCAATCCAAACCAATCCAAACCAATCCAAACCAATCCAAACCAATCCAAACCAACCAAACCAATCCAAACCAATCCAAACCAACCAAACCAATCCAAACCAATCCAAACCAATCCAAACCAATCCAAACCAACCAAACCAATCCAAACCAACCAAATCCAACCAATCCAATCCAAACCAATCCAAACCAATCCAAACCAATCCAACCAACCAAACCAACCAAACCAATCCAAACCAATCCAAACCAATCCAACCAACCAATCCAAACCAATCCAAACCAACCAAACCAATCCAAACCAACCAAACCAATCCAAACCAATCCAAACCAACCAAACCAATCCAAACCAATCCAAACCAATCCAAACCAATCCAAACCAATCCAAACCAATCCAAACCAATCCAAACCAACCAAACCAATCCAAACCAACCAAACCAATCCAAACCAATCCAAACCAACCAAACCAATCCAAACCAATCCAAACCAATCCAACCAACCAACCAATCCAAACCAATCCAAACCAATCCAAACCAATCCAAACCAATCCAAACCAATCCAAACCAACCAAACCAATCCAAACCAACCAAATCCAATCCAAATCCAACCAAACCAATCCAAACCAATCCAACCAATCCAACCAATCCAAACCAATCCAAATCCAATCCAACCAATCCAAACCAATCCAAACCAATCCAAACCAATCCAAACCAATCCAAACCAATCCAAACCAATCCAAACCAACCAAACCAACCAAATCCAAACCAATCCAAACCAATCCAAATCAATCCAATCCAATCCAAATCCAATCCAAATCCAATCCAAATCCAATCCAAATCCAATCCAAATCCAATCCAAATCCAATCCAAATCCAATCCAAATCCAATCCAAATCCAATCCAAATCCAATCCAAACCAAAAATCCAATCCAAATCCAATCCAAATCCAATCCAATCCAAATCCAATTCAAATCCAATCCAAATCCAATCCAAATCCAATCTAAATCCAACTGCAATCCAAGCCCAAATTCAAATCTAATCCAAGTTGTTTATAAACTTATCAAAAAGTAATTTTGATTCATGAAAAAACTCAACGCAGTTAGTAGATTACCAGAGTTGGTAAATTCGTTTCAAAATGAAATAAGTTATTGAGTTCTCACGCGCTTGCGATTAAAAAAAGCCTGGCGCATGTTTTTTTTAGCAAATTCGCATCGTTTGATTCATTCGCCAAGAAATCATTTCGCTTCAAAAAGCGCATGAAATCAATCTGAGCGCAATTTATTGTTTACACATGCAAGAATATCCATTGTTCTTAGCAAAGACCACCAATGCACTGTTTCGACAATGCAGAGCACAAAAAACCTACAATGATTCGAATTGATGATGCAACTCATGCATATTTGTTGGGAGTTGAGTTTGGATTTATTTCATCGGCCGCTTGATTTTTTTAAGGAATTTTGAGAATTTGATTTTTTTTCAACACTGAGCAGAGAGCAGAAAAACTTTTGCTACTTTGCCAGTGTTAACGAATGAATGTCGCTTACTCGATATAAAAACAGTAAGGGACGCTATCACGTTGGAGAGATCAACTATTGAAATTAGTTTGACGCAACTGATCAGATTAGGATTTACATCCAGTTAGAGAACACATCGAGTTATGGAACATCGAGTAAAGAAGAGTTCAATAAGGCAATCTTTAGCAGATTGCTTTTACGTTTGACATTCCAACCAACCAACTGAACTGTCCAGAGCTGCTGCAGCACGCTAACTACCATGCTGCTGCTTGTTCCTATTGGCATCCTCAGCTTTCCCAATCTGTTCGAAACGGCTCCATGCACAAAAATAATGCGTTTATTCCATCACCAAGATTATTGTTTATTATCGTAAAAGAACAATTTAAAATTTCAAAATGTGGTAGGTTTTAGTACAAGTTTAATTTCAAACTGGTCAGCAAAAAATAACATCACAATTGCTGAACTTTCTGACAATAAACTGAACATGATTATCGGGTCATCACCTGTGTGGATAATGAAAACAGTTGGAAATTAATCTATGAAGCAGTGGTTTTATGTTAATTAAATTCCTTGGCGCATAGAAATATTTGGCTATCATTTAAAAGTTATGTTGAACATAACCGTAGCCGTACAACGTCAAATATGTCATCAATATGTCAACCAAATGGAAACGATCCAATGTAAAACGATTCGAGAGGAAAGAAGAAGTGTTTGCGATAAAACCAAATTACAATTTAGTACCGCCATAATTATTTTCCTTATCTGAATAGCATGTTCGACTTCATTTTCCCCATTTCCGAGAAGCGAGCGTATGACTGACTGTACATAGGTTCCTTTCTTTCATGTGGCTGTTTTACGAGATTCGATTCAATGCCAGCAAGTTGAATGGATTAAAAGTCCCAACCGCTACCCATCGCAACGTCTTCCACCGCATCAGCATATCTACAGACGGTACCACGTGATCCGAAAGACGAAGCTTTCGGAGAGTTTTTCCTGTTGTTCTGCCGCGCGTGTCCTCCCGTGCCCTCCGCTGCCGTTGGCTGTTTTGTGACACTTTTTGGCACGCGTGGAGCATAACTCGACAGGCTCCTCGCTCGGTTTGCCCCACATTTTTTATTATTCTGCTCATCTTCCATGCTCGTTCTTGTAGATCTATCGGTATGTATATCTACAGGATGGCAAAAAAAACTAGAAATGAGCCCGAATGCGAATGCTGCTGCCTGTTCTCGATGGGGAAATGTCTGGTTTTGTCATTTGGGTGCCATTCAGTGCAAAATAAGTGAAAAGCGAAACACACGACGGGGCGATGCAGCGCCAACCGCCAACACCGAAGGAAAAGGAAAACTGGTAGGTGTGACACAGAATTCTGAGACAGGTTTTAAATCCCAGCTCACATAGCACTACAATGCGGATTAGCTGGATGGGTTGAATGTTTTCTAGTGGAGTTGGCGACGTTGACTGAAGACCACGAAGAAAAGTGAGTTTGGTACGATGATGTTACTACTGGAGCACTCTTCTCTACTTAACATTTTTCATGAGATTCTTGATTAACTCGACTAGTGGAGATACTGCAGTATGTAGCCATATTTTTTTTATTGAATTTATATTAAACCAATTGGGCAAAGCCAAAAGTGTACTTTTGATGTGATGTGTGCATATTTGCTTCCTAAAAATATCCGATTACAACACCAAAATAACTTGCGTAAAAAAAAAATTATAAAAATAATACTAGGAACAAATACCATATTTTTCCCCTGATGAAGACACCATCCCCGTGTCGAAACGTCGGATAAATATACATCTTGTTTCAATAATTCAAGACTGCGTAGCCGTCCTTAAAATCGAAATAAAAATAAAGTTTAAAATATAAACTTGCGGAGAAGAACTGCAGAACATAAAGCCACTGGGTATAACATGTAAAAAATGTACTAAATGTCGGTGAAGAGGTATGAAGCGCCCCTCTGGGTGATTTAATAATAATTATTTTCATGGACAAATTCTGCTGGAGAAGTTGATGAAAAGTGTTGTCTGACCCATCTTGATAATCGAACAAAAAGATGGATTGTATCTGACACCACCGTGGTTTGAGGGTTTCATGTTCTTGGGTACGAAAGTGACCCCGTTGGCTTCGTACCACTCCAGGACAACATTTGAATAGTGGAACGAAGCTAGATACATGCAGAAGATCTTTAGTCCCTCGTGTTGCTTTAACAGAGGAAAAAACGCTTCTGTAGACACTTGTGGTAGACCTCCCCGATTACAGTCCCGGTACTCACGAATGGTGCACTCACTTTGCCACATGAACAGGAATACTTGTCACGTCATGTATTCCTAGGCAATCTTTGAAAGTTTCTGCTTTCTTAATTCTTACGGAACAACAAACTTCTGTTGACGGTGATGAACAATATGGAACAATGAGGATTCATCAGCATCTGAATGTACAGTTTCCGGGTCCGTGACTTTCCTCTCTATTCTGCCGATCGTCACGAATGGAGCCTTCTACACTTTGCATTTATATGCAGTACCTCTTGGCCCTTGGCTTTCTGAACGAGAGATTTGGACAGTTTAACTTTTCGGCTACATCGCTAAACGAAGCATTGATTCTTGTGATCCTGATCACTAATAGAACATCCATACTGACCGCATTTCTCCTTCTGTTCGATGCTAATAGCCTATTCAGATTACGCCATTAATGGCATAATAATTGGCGTTTCAGGGTAAATACGCTTTATGATGTCATTATTTACGTAATATTCCATACATTTTGCGCTGTCAAAAGATACCCGCTAAAAAGAGTCACAAAGAATTTATTACGAACAATTATTACGAGAGAGCTTTCGTTCTAACTGGAATGCAGGGAGAAATTCAACAAAACAAAACTGACAAGCGTCACGCTCTCTTTGCCAGAGAGAAAATTCTCTCTGTTTTCATTTTGTTTCGTAGTTGACAGTCATGCTCTTTCTGTCGCAGCAGGGTCGAATGCATGTTAGATGGAAATCTTCTGAGCGCTGAAGAATAACTCGGATTGTGATGGTTTTGTGGAAAGCATTTTATATGATGAAAAATAATGATGATAATTATTTATTCTCCACTTATTCAACATGAATTGTTTAAAAAACAGATGCTCTCTAGAATTAACATGAAGTATTTAACTTAAACCTATATTTAATAGAACAAATCGAATAAATTTTCAAAGTTCAAGGGCCAATGCGGAAGACAATTTAAAACGTAGGAATGGTTGTAAAACGAATATATTTGATGAATAAACATGATTTCATAAATTGTTTCAATTCTGCTCCTTGAATGGCTTAATATACTTTGGATCTCAACATTTTTCACGTGGGACAACTGTACGATTTGAATGGGATGTATATATATAGTAGAATAACCTTAAATAAAACAAGGATTGGTAATGCATTAATTCATCCAAAATCCAGTTTAAATTATATCACATTCACACGATTCGATTTTGTTAGAAGCTGTATCATTGATTGTCGAGTAGAACGCAATGGTTCAGTTTCCATTTTTGAAAAAAAAATAAATTGCTGAGTTGCCCTTCATACATGGACATACTGGTGGAAATACATTTTAGTTCAATAATATTTCTTGAAAATTGGTCCAATCGTCCTTTTTTTATTTATTTGTGAGAATTCCCAAAAGTATCCAAATTTTTCTATCAAATCTCCGTTCGATCATAGTACAGAATCAAAATACTTTTTAAACTTAAAAATAAATTGAGGAATAGTCTGATTCCCCGAAGAACGGCGCACCCAACTAATGAATGTAGCTTCGCTCATTATCCTTAATGAGAGCTTCAAATATTCTTCGAAAATCCCTTTTCATATTTTTTTTTATATTTTTTTTTTCGTGGAAACTTTGTTTAGAAAAAAATGTTCGATTGTCGCCACACAAATGCTTGATTTCGCAAATTAAATTTTAAAACTCTCCTTGAATTCAACCCTGTATTAGCGTGCAAATGAGGAAACATGGAAACGTCAAGATATATTATCTTGCTGCAGTCTGAACACCTCGTAATAATTGGATACCCTCTCACTTAACAAAGTCATAAATAGCCCAATCTGAATAGGCTATAAGAGTTACGTAACGTTCAATCAGACGACTACACGTTCGTTGACTGTACAATTCCGAGTGTTTTTCCTGTGCATCGATGAGAGAATTGAGAGTTTTTCAGGCACTTACGCAACACTAATTAGCAACGTTGCTTTTTAAGTAACGCCATTTTTCCCATTTTCAAATTTTTAAGAGAAAATTCCCAATGAGTAGACTTTTCTCATTCTCAACTTTTTCTCCAAATGACAAATGACAAAATCGACACTGAAGACGGCTAAACAGTAGAGATCGAGTAAAATCACGTGGTAGAATTTAATGGGATAGCACTAACTCGTCTCATGACAAATGGAAAAACCGCGTAAAAAGCGACCCAGTGTAATTTGAAGCATTTTCGTGTTATGATCCCTTAAATTAGGTTGCTTTTAGCCTATGTCGCCGGAGCCTACAACTGTTGGAATCACGTCGACGCCGTTTAAAATATGTCCCGCCGCTGATGTATAATTTTCCACGACGATTACAAACGATTTTTCCGGCCAAATGACCAGTTCGGCCAAACGTTTGGCCGAAACGGTTATAAACTTCGAGAATGATTTGGTCGAAAATGTTGTATGGCTGAAAGCGACATAGGATCGCATTCGAGTTCAGGACACTGTGTTTGTGGCAGAGTGACTGTATCGCGCTCGGAATTATATCGATTCTTTTGGTGGTTTTTGCGGCCCGATCGCGCATAAAAGTCAATCGTCGGCTAGGAATTCGTGTCAATTAGTGAAACAACCAAAAACCCGACCAAGATCGGTGAAAAAACATCGAAATTAGTGTGTACAAAAGTGAATGAAATAGTGCTTCTACCGCGTGGAACCGGCAAATGATAGGCCGCTATCACAAAGGTGTTGAGTTGCTTACGTTGGTTCAATGAAGCTTCGTCGGTGCGTAACCCGAGTGAGCGAAAGTGGTCAAATCTAAACTATCCTGTTTTTGCAATTCTTGGCGAAAAGTTCGGTAAGGTAGTAGAAAAAACTACCTTTGACTGTTATCAGACGTTTCATACACGACGTTGAAGGAGCACAAGGTAGGAAATCTTTAGTATTTTTCTATTCCAGCGTACTGGGGTAAACAACGGGTGACCGTTGTTAATCTATTCCGATTTCCAACGTCCACCGAGTATAATAGCGAGAAACTGGTAGAGTAGGGAAGGGGGATTATGGCAGCCGCAAGTAGCGGCGACCCCGGTAGGTCAACACAGGGACAATGGCCAGGTTTAGGAAGTTCGACCAATGATTTTGGAGGTTTAACGTATCTACAGTTGATCCCAAAGGACAATAGTAGGCCACTGCCGGATGATCCATTCATTGTTGGGATATCGGTGGAGAAAGCCGCAGGTGGACCAATCGAAGGAGCATCAACGGAAGCTAGAGGAACACGATACATGCTGAAAGTTAGAAGCCAGGTCTAGACTACTAAAACTATCCATGCTCATGGATGGTATCGAAGTCATCATTCGGGAACATCCAACTCTGAATATAAGTCGATGTGTGATTTCCTGCTTTGAATTGACCCGTTTAGAAGAAAAAAACTATTCTGGAAAGGCTCGGTTATCAAGGTGTTATTCGAGTCCAACGGATTACTCGCAAGGAAAACGGAACACCAATTAACACGGCAGCGCTAATCCTTACCTTTAACAGGTGTAACTATCCTGTGCATGTCAAGGTCGGTCTTCTTCGAGTGACAACTCGCCCATATTACCCCAATCCTCTCTTGTGCTATGGTTGTGCGCGTTTGGTTACCCTCCTATCCGCTGTCCTGGTCATCAACATCAACTCCAACTATCTATGCCATCTCAAACGATACAACAGAGCCAAGCCTTGCCAGCAGAATTTACACATCAGCAAAGAATAGCAAAGCAGTTCGGAAATTCTCAAATACCTGGACCATCTATGCAACTTTGAAATAGGTCACCAGCAATGGCAAAAAGGAACAAGAGACATAATAGAAGTAACCACACATCACCCGGCAGACAAAGCCCACCTCCAAAGAAAGTTAATGAAAAAGCTAGTATTAATCAGGAAACTGCAAACGCCGATGAAACTGAGTTCGGAGAAACAGTTCTCAAGCATGTTCGATAAAGCAAGAGGCACCGACCGACCGATCAGCAATTCTTACCTGACAAACGAACTGGAACCCGGAAACAATCGACTTGAATGTAGGGAATGTGTAGTACCCCTTTCATTCTCACAGGTGAGAGCGCAGGAGAGCCGCCTTACCCCAACCCGTTGACAGAGAATCCCCCTCTGCGTTCGATAATTTAGAATCAGAACGAAACCCCCTTTCCCTACCTAGAACTACTTACAACGAACCCAACATAATCGCAAACATAGCCTTTACACTATCAACTGCACAACACACGCGGCGCAGCACATACAACTACAGCCTTCATAACACCAATAACGTCGTTATGTCCAGTAACTGGTTTGGGGAAGAAGAGATGAAAGTAGCTTCCCCACTTCCTACTATGGAATGGTCTGCCCGGGGGGAAGAGGGTGGCACCCATGTACCGGATGTTCGGCCCTCGTAATTCTCTTCCCGGCCTGCGCCACCAGTGAAGCCCGTTTTCATCAACTGCAGTAAAATACCCGCCCATCGCCATTATCACAAAAACAATACTCTTCAACTGCTCATCGGAGCCGCAATAAGTCGATGTTCAGGGAAGCAGAGTGTGATGTAACCTCCTCCCTCTCTAGTGAAGTGGATATTCGGGTGAACGAGAATGAAACTAGTCACGAGTGCCTTGCATCCTCTGCTTTCTCCTGGGATCTATCCAATCTATCTTACTGGATCCAATCTATCATCATCGGTGTCCTCCACAATGAGCTGCGATTAACCCGCAAAATGCTTCGCACTGCAGTGGAACATACGTGTTCTATGTTCCAATATCAGTGAGCTCGAACTGCTGATTAACCAGCATGAACCATGTGTCATAGCTTTGCAGGAAACTAAAGCAGACAACCGAGTAGTTCCAATGAATTTTGTGGGCAACAACTACACTCTTCTTCTCGAAACTGGAAGTCGTCGATATTGGCAACAAGGAGTAAGCTTTGCCATCCGACAAAACGTGCCTTTTGAACGCATCAATATTAACCTTGATATCCAAGCTATAGCAGTCCGGATTCATCTTCCTACCCCATAAACGGTAGTATCAATATACATCCCTCCAAATACGCAACAGTGTCAAAGCAAACTAGACGATCTACTTGAACGGCTACCAGCGCCATTGTTACTTCTGGGCGACTTCAATGCGCATCACTTCGCTTGGGGCTCTCCTTAGCCGTGCGGTAAGACGCGCGGCTACAAAGCAAGACCATGCTGAGGGTGGCTGGGTTCGATTCCCTGTGCCGGTCTAGGCAATTTTCGGATTGGAAATTGTCTCGACTTCCCTGGGCATAAAAGTATCATCGTGCTAGCTTCATGATATACAAATGCAAAAATGGTAACCTGGCTAAGAAACCTCGCAGTTAATAACTGTGGGAGTGCTTAATGAACAATCCCAAGCAGCACAAGTCTAATGAAACTGGTTACAGCAACCTAATTGTGACTAAATCGGGTCACACATAAGCTACAGTGATCTATGTACAACATGTGTGCTGCTCGGGATAAGCTGCGAGGCGGCTCTGTCCCAGTGTGGGGATGTAATGCCAATAAGAAGAAGAAGAAGATCCTTAACGATAGATCGCACACACGCATCCTGCATCCGGATCTACCTCAGCATTGGATGTTACAATATACAAACCCTTCTGGACGCTCATAATAGCGATCATTTTTCGATTATCGTATCGGCACCTAGTTGGTCGTCAGTAGAAAAGATAAAAAACGATGGATTTACTATCAAGCAGATTGGGTGAAATACGAGCGATTAATTGCAAATAGCATTAAACAAGGTAATGTAATCGAAGTAAACAAGTTTATAGAACGTATCCTAACAGCTGCTACCGCTGACATACCTCGAACATCCAGGAAGAAAATCAGTACCATGGTGGTCTCCTGAAATTAAAAAGGCAATCAAGCAACGTCGGAAGGCACTGACAACACTTAAGCGTTTCAGAGCAGCGGGGTTAGAAACATCTGTTGCACTTTAAAAATTCCGGGAAGCAAACTCAGTAGCAAAGAAAACAGTGAAGGAGGCAAAGAGTCAATCTTGGAAGGAATTTGTTGGAAAAATATCTCCAAGCAGCACTGCAGCAGAGATGTGGTAGACTGTCAACACACTAAGAGGTAAAAGAAAATACACTACGACTGTTATCAAGCGAAACGACGGTTACACGGATAAGGCAGAAGAGCTTGCTAAGCACTACTACGAAAGATCGGCGACCTCAAGCTATTATCAATTGTTCAAAATGGTCAAAGAAAAAGCAGAACGGAATCGCGTAGATCACCTACCAGAAACTGATGAAATTTATAATTCGGATTTTACACTTCATGAGCTGCTGTGATCACTCGATAAATGCGCGGAGACACTGCCAGGTCCAGACGCGGAGACAGGTTCAGAATCTGTAGGGTATGCAATGCTGCAACGACTACCCCTATTCGTAAAGTCAGCTCTACTGGAACTTCTAAACCGAGTAGTATTTTCCTTCCAATTTGCGGACAGGTATCATTATACCAATTCCAAAACCAAACTCCTCCGAGGTTGGTCTTGCTGCTTTTCGTCCCATATCTCTAACCAACTGCATAGCAAATGTTTTCTTGGCTTGACAAAAGACAACACGCCTTTAGAGTCGGTCACGGCATTGATACATAACTGGCAGAGCTAGACAACTCGTTGCCGAACACAGACGAACACTGTTTAATTGCTTCATTAGACTTCTCCAAAGCGTATGACACAACATGGAAATTCGGCATTCTGCGCACCCTCCGAAAGTGGCAGAAAAGTGGAAGGATGTACAGCATCTTGAATAGTTTTCTCGTTAATAGAACATTCCGCGTAAACGTGGGAGGACATCTATCACGAGAAATGTCGCTGGAGAATGGTGTATCTCAAGGGTCGGTACTATCGGTCACGCTGTTCTTAGTAGCTATGCAACCAATTTTCAAAGTCGCCCCACATAAAGTATCCGTGTTTCTGTATGCGAACGATATCCTGCTAATAGTATGAAGGAATAAAAAACAGGTTCTGTCACGCAATTTGCAATCCGCAGTAAAAGCAGTAAACATATGGGCGAAAAGTGTTGTCTTCAGTATTTCAGCTGAGAAATCAAAAATTTTCTACGACAGTCCAAATGCTCGTCAGGAACCTAGCAGCAACATCAGTATTGATCGAATAGACATATCACCAACAAGGATGTTAAAGATCGTCGGTGTCACCATTGACCGAACACTCTTGTTCAAGAAGCATTTCCAGCTAGTAAAATCAGCCTGGGATACAAGACTACATTTAATAAGGATGATCGGTGCCAAATTGCCACGCGGCAATCGAGCCTCACTGTTATGCATCGGATCAGCTATTATCACCTCACGTCTCGTCTACGGTATGACATTGGCTAGTAGAGCAAAAGATTCGGTCATACAAACACTTGCCCCTGTGTATCATCAGATGGTCCGGCTTGCTACTGGCGGATACGTTACCAGTCCGGTCATAGTAATCATTTCGGAAGCAGGGACACTACCATTTGACCTCACGGTTTTGCAACACGCACTGCAATCCGTATGATGAAAAAAGATAGAAGAAATGTTTATCTCCCTGTTGTCAATAGAGCGAATAATTGTTTATTGGCATTGACAGGTACACCAATTCCAACCATTGCTGCAAAAAAACGTCTCGGAAATCATGTATAGCATAGCATAGTTACGGTGTACTTCGTAGATTGGACACTAGTGATACTCATGTTTTTCTTTTGAAATCCTTATTCAGATGGCTATCAGAAATCAAGGTGGGTGTGGTCCTTGATTTAAATCTAGGATAAAAATCACAAAAGCATGAGGATTACTACTCCTGTCCACGCCCATCTTCACCGTTACTTGGGAGGGAAGGAAGCGTTGGTGTAGTACTTACTTAACGAGAGGCCCCCGACTCAGCGACACCCTCATAAGTACAACGGAGTTGGATATTAGGGGAGGTATTCTTTGGGTCAGGATTTGCCTGTAGCTGACAATGTGACCATGGTAGATCTTAGACCGGTACACACCATGCAAAGGTGTCTACCCAGCGTTACGGGGAAAAACGTCTTGGAAATCATGTATGGTATGAAACTAAGCCACAAATTGTATGGAACATCAAACAACAGCTGAAAGCAGGAGATCCACCGGCGATAGTACGTCCAACAGTGCAGAAGTTTCTAGCAGACCGGTCCCAGCAAACAACGGTGGTATACACCGACGGATCCAAAGGCAACGACACTGCCGGAGCAGGTGTGTACTACGAGAACGTTCGGAAATCGATAGGTTTCCTCCAACAGTGCAGTGTTTTTTTATGCAGAGGCATTTGCGATTAAATCGGCAGTCAGCACTCGGATATCGAACCCCATGATTATCCTATCTGATTCTGCCAGCTGCTTGTCGGCTATAGAATCTGATAAATCACAACACCCATGGATTCAAGAAATTGAATACCTCATACGAAACCGCCCTACTCTCTGGACACGCTGGCATTCATGGAAATGAAGTAGCAGATCACCTCGCCGGTGATGCTCGGAATCGTCCACCAATGAATGTCGCAATCCCTGGGAAAGATGCAAAAAATACATTCAAGCAAGAAATACATCGCCAATGGAGTAACAGATGGCATCGCGCCTATAAAAACCACGTAATAAACCACTCCAGTGTGCATTACTTTCTCTTTATAAACAATGCCAAAACCACGAAACCGGATTGAACCGCGGAATCAATAAATTACCAGAGAGAAGGATAATAAATTCGTGTTCCGTGTATTCATATCGCAGTATTCTATGCACAAAATTGCAGAAAAACATAAAGAAAATAGCGCAATCAACAGAAAAACATGAAAGCTTTTGATTGCAGTCCTCAAATTAATTCATGAAAAAAAATTTACTTAGCTCCTTTTGAAAAGTTAAGCGAGAAATCATTTATCTTCGCATCGAAAGTGAACTGTCGGATGAGTTTTGACGGGTAGATGAATCTGACAGACTTGTCTTATCAACCTTACTAATAATACAAGTACTATTATTAATAGTTGGCGAATCACTTTTAAGCAACACAAATTCCAAGTACTTGTAAATTTTCGACTTGTAAATTGCAACTTGTAGCTAATATCATAAGTCTGATTATGCTACAGGGCCCTGATGTGTGATCACATCACATCAGTCTGTGCACGTTGAACCAGACTATCGATTATACAGAGAGTCAAGCAGAGCAAGTTAGTAGCTGTCGATCGCCCGGGTGTAAAGCCATGTTGGTCGTTGCTGAGAAATGGTTTGCAATGGGCCTCAAGTGGCCTCAAAATCACCAGCTCGAATAATTTGGAAACTGCATTCAAAGAAGTGATACCACAGTAGTTAATAATGCCACGTTTGTTGCCTTTCTTGCGCACCAGAAACATGTTCGAAGTTTTCCAGCAAGCAGGAAATGTACCACTGTTGATAGATGCTTGAAAGATAAGAAGTATCGAGGACACCAGAGCATCCATATGTCTTTTCAGAAGAACCGAGGGAAATCCATCGGGTCCCGGAGAAAAGCTACGTTTGAGTCGGGAAGAAGCGCTGATAACCATCGTTGCATCAATGACAATGGTGCCAAGTGTTTGGTTGACGGTCGGAGCAGTGTTCACAGCGTTCTCAATTTCCACGGCTGATAATACCTCATTTGAGAACACACTCGAGAACATTTCTGAGAAGAACGAACAGATGTCTTGGGTCGTAGATGCCTTGTTTTCGTTGAGCGTCATGGATGAAGGTTTTCCTGATTCCTTGCGTTGCTCGTTGACGTATTGCCAGAATTTTTTTTTTAATTTTTTTTAAATTTCTTTATTATAGTGATTTTTTCGATGGAATAAGAAGTTCATCACTTATTATTGCCAGAAGCGTTTGGGATGCGTCTTGAGGTTACGTTGGATATTAAGCTTATGTTCAGAGTAACACTCCTTACTGGCTCGCTTGTACTCATAGTTGAGCCTAACATAATGGTTGCGAAATGAGACCCAACGATGCTTGGTAAACTACCTCAAAGCAGCTCTTTTAGTAGTTTTCAAACGTCGCAGCGAGCTCGACCTAACACGAAGGACTGACTTCCTTACGACAGACTTTCTTCGGCAGGCACGTGTTGATCCACGACATGGGAAATGTATGCGCTGCGATATTCACATCTTCTAGATCCAGAATGTTATTGTTATGCCAATCGATAGAAGACAGTAGATCAGCGATATTACGATGGTTGGTTGAAGGATATTGATTTATGAGAGTCGTTGAAATCATGCGTCAACCCGCGGTTTACCATGACGAGCAGCGGCGGGTGTTGTGCCACTGTTTTGACTAGTGGCGCAAGTTCAATCGATGGAAATTATTATTTATTATTTAATCAGACTAAGGCCGAAGTGGCCTGTGCGGTATATAAGAGTCTTCTCCATTCGGCTCGGTCCATGGCTACACGTCGCCAACCACGCAGTCTACGGAGGGTCCGCAAGTCATCTTCCACCTGATCGATCCACCTTGCCCGCTGCGCACCTCGCCTTCTTGTACCCGTCGGATCGTTGTCGAGAACCATTTTCACCGGGTTACTGTCCGACATTCTGGCTACGTGCCCGGCCCATCGCAGTCGTCCGATTTTCGCGGTGTGAACGATGGATGGTTCTCCTAACAGCTGATGCAATTCGTGGTTCATTCGCCTCCTCCACGTACCGTCCGCCATCTGCACCATAGATGGTACGCAGCACTTTCCTTTCGAAAACTCCAAGTGCGCGTTGGTCCTCCACGAGCATCGTCCAGGTCTCGTGTCCGTAGAGGACTACCGGTCTAATTAGCGTTTTGTAGATTGTCAGTTTGGTACGGCGGCGAACTCTATTCGATCGGAGCGTCTTGCGGAGTCCAAAGTACGTACGATTTCCAGCCACTATGCGTCTCCGAATTTCTCTGCTGGTGTCACCAGTGAGCCCAAGTACACAAATTCTTCTACCACCTCGATTTCGTCACCACCGATGCAAACTCGCGGTGGGTGGCTCACATTGTCTTCTCTTGAACCTCTGCCTATCATGTACTTCGTCTTCGACGTGTTGATGACTAGTCCGATCCGCTTAGCTTCCCTCTTCAGTCTGATGTAGGCTTCCTCCATCTTCTCAAAGTTACGTGCCATAATATCTATGTCGTCGGCGAAACCAAATAGCTGGACGGACTTATTGAAAATTGTACCACTCGTGTCAATCCCTGCTTTTCGTATTACTCCCTCCAAAGCGATGTTGAATAGCAGACACGAAAGACCATCACCTTGCCGTAACCCTCTGCGGGTTTCGAAGGGACTCGAGAATGCCCCTGAAACTCGAACTACGCACATCACCCGATCCATCGTCGCTTTGATCAACCGTGTCAGTTTATCCGGAAAACCGTGTTCGTGCATTAGCTGCCATAGCTGGTCCCGATCGATTGTATCATATGCGGCTTTGAAGTCGATGAATAGATGATGTGTGGGCACGTTGTATTCGCGGCATTTCTGCAGTACTTGGCGAATGGCAAACACCTGGTCCGTGGTGGAGCGTTCGCCCATAAAACCCGCCTGGTACTGCCCCACGAACTCCCTTGCAGTTGGTGCTAGTCGACGGCATAAAATTTGGGAGAGTACCTTGTAGGCGGCGTTCAGCAATGTGATTGCGCGGTAGTTGCTACAATCCAGCTTATCGCCCTTTTGTAGATGGGACACGACACCTTCCATCCACTCCTGCGGCAAAACTTCCTCCTCCCAAATCTTGGTAATGACCCAGTGCAGCGCTCTAGCCAGTGCCTCACCACCGTGTTTAAATAGCTCTCCTGGTAGTTGGTCAACCCCAGGGGCTTTGTTGTTCTTCAGCCGGCCAATCTCCTCCTGGATTTCCTGGAGATCCGGAGCCGGTGGAATTATGTCCTGCGCGCGTTCTCCCAGGTCCATCACCATACCGCCATCTCCGTCTGCCACATCGCCATTCAGGTGTTCTTCGTAGTGCTGCCGCCACCTTTGGATCACCTCACGCTCGTTCGTAAGAAGGTTCCCGTTTATGTCCTTACACATATCAGGCTGTGGCACGTGGCCCTTACGTGAACGGTTTAACTTCTCATAGAACTTTCGTGTGTTATTAGCGCGGTACAGTTGCTCCGTTTCTTCACGGTCTCGATCTTCCTGCTGGCGCTTTTTCCTCCGGAAAATCGAGTTTTGTCTGTTCCGCGCCTGTTTATATCGTGCCTCGTTCGCCCTCGTGCGGTGTTGCAGCAATCTCGCCCATGCTGCATTCTTCTCTTCCACTAACTGCTCACATTCGCCGTCATACCAGTCGTTTCTCTGATCCGGGGCACCGTGCCAAGTGCAGCGGTTGCGGTGCTACCAATGGCGGATCGAATATCTCTCCAGCCATCTTCAAGAGACGCTGCGCCTAGCTGCTCTTCCGTTGGAAGTGCCACTTCCAGCTGCTGCGCGTATTCTTGGGCTAGTCTACCATCTTGTAGCCGCCCAATGTTAAGCCGCGGCGTCCGACTTCGACGCGTGTTGTACACCGTCGAGAGTTTTGAGCGCAGGCATACTGCAACGAGGTAGTGGTCGGATTCAATATTCGCACTGCGGTAAGTGCGGACGTTCGTGATGTCGGAGAAGAATTTACCGTCGATTAGAACGTGGTCGATTTGGTTTTCCGTTTCTTGGTTAGGTGATCTCCATGTGGCCTTGTGGATATTGCGGGGAAAGAAGGTGCTTCGGACTACCATTCCGCGGGAGGCTGCGAAGTTTATGCATCGTTGGCCGTTGTCATTCGATACGGTGTGCAGACTATCCGGTCCGATGACCGGTCTATACATTTCCTCCCTTCCTACCTGTGCGTTCATGTCACCGATGACGATTTTAACGTCCCGCAGTGGGCATCCATCGTATGTCTGCTCCAGCTGTGCGTAGAACGCTTCTTTCTCGTCGTCAGGTCTCCCTTCGTGTGGGCAGTGCACGTTGATGATGCTATAGTTGAAGAAACGGCCTTTAATCCTCAGCTTGCACATCCTTGCGTTGATTGGCTGCCACCCAATCACGCGTTGGCGCATCTTACCCAGCACTATGAAGCCGGTTCCCAGCTCGTTGGTGGTGCCACAGCTTTGGTAGAAGGTAGCCGCTCGATGCCCGCTTTTCCACACTTTCTGTCCTGTCCAGCAAATCTCCTGCAGCGCCACGACGTCGAAGTTGCGGGGATGTAATTCATCGTAGATCATCCTGTCGCAACCTGCGAAACCTAGCGACTTGCAATTCCATGTTCCAAGCTTCCAATCGTGATCCTGTATTCGTCGCCTAGGTCTTTGCCGATTATATCGAGTCGCATTATCTCTTATATTGTTCGTAATGATTGGTTTTCTAGGCGGCTTATTGGGCCAGCGCAAACCTCCTGTCTCGTCGGAGGGCCGTCGTGTCAGGGCTGTTTAGCGTCCCACCTAACACCAGGACTTGGGCTTGTGCGCTTTGAGCGGCACACGGTCGCTTTGGTGGGGCCTACTTGCGGATACATGCAGCTTTTTATAGAGGTTTAACAGGGCCCACTGTCAAACCCCACCACATCCTAGGCAAGCCCCACAACTCGCAGATGGCCTGGGGAGGGATCGTCAAGCCCTTGGACATAGTCCCTGCTGCCCGCTAATCGATGGAAATATAGCTGTGCTTTGATCGTCAATGAAGCAAAGGTCAAGACTCCGTTGTGTAAAGAAGAGTGATCGGTGTCCGAATAAAGATAGCCATTAGGTGAAGTGATGCACGTTATGCTCGGTAGATTGTAGTCCCCAAGAACTATAATTTCATCGAGAGCAGTTGCTATTTCTAGAATATAGAAAAGCGAATCACAGTGGGTTTCAACATAGCCCATATCCCGAATCTTGTCGGGCGGAATATACAGTTTTCGGTCTCTAAGTTCGATCTTTGTCGCAATCCCACGAAGTGCTAACGACAGCTTTTGATTTAAGACTGGAATTCACGGCTATCAATACTCCGCACCCTACGGATTTACTACTGTTGTTTGAATTTCGATCACAGCGAAAGACCTCGTAAGCAGGATCAATAATCTGACTGGAAAGCGCGACATCATTCAGCCAAGTCTCAACGAGAACGATGATATCGAAGAACTGATCAGATACTGCAAGGCGGTACTCCTCGACCGTGGAATGAATTCTGCCTAAATTTTGGTAGTAAAGCACTAGTTGTTCATGTGGCTTCTGTGGCGGATGCGAGGAGCTGCAAGCGGCGAACGAATCAATTCGGGTATGATGCGAAACATTGGAGTACTCGCCCGCGCGATGATTTTGGAAGACCTCCTCACCAACACCATACGCAGGACCAGGACGGCTGCAGATCGTTGACGGGAAGGGCTCGACTGCGATGGGTGGCTTAGAGGCTTCCATAGAGCTTGTGGCAGGACTGCGTCCCGGGTACTCGATGCAAAGCGCTCGGTTCGATTCGTCTGGAGACTGTTGACTGGAAGTCGAAGATGTTTCAAGACACGAAAAGTTCGAGAAAGGAGTGTACTTGCCCGAATTTGGATTTTGGAAGACCTCTTCACCGACCCCAAACACAGGACCGGGACGGCTGTAGATCGTTGACTGGCATGGCTCGACTGTGAAGGGAGGGTCCGAGGCTTCCAAGAGACTTTGGGCGGTCGTGCATCCCAGTTTCCAACGATGGTTTATTAAAGTGGAGTTAAACGGTGACTCGATGACTATTTGGTAACGGCTGGTTTGGCTGGAAGTCGATGATATTTCAGGACAGGTATAGTTCGAAAAATAATTGAACTTAATGCCCCATCGCTGGCTCTCGGACGACGATCAGCCGCCCTTAACATATGGATAACAGACGCTCGATCACCTCCAGAGAAAATACATTTCTCCGAAAATGACTTTTTCACGAAAATGAAACTTTTTCGAACATTACATTCTCCCGAATATGGAATTTGTTTTTATAATGACAATCATAAGAAAATCATATCTCCCTGAAAATAACATTTCCCTGAAAATAACATTAGCCAAAGTATTAGCATTAGCCAATAGCAGCTTTAACTAATTAAGATTTTAAATCACTAACAATCTAAATTTTCTTTAGCGCATTTCACGGAACTCAAAATTGTTCGAAATTCACTGTCATCCTGAATAGCGAATACGAGACGGCAATGTCTAAATTCAAAATTGACTCGCTTCTCCTTTTTGCACACATCTGCTTCAGATATACACACATCTGAATACACTGCTGCTCTTGACGTAAACCTCCACAAAAAAAGACTGCCGTTATCTGCAAGGCCAACCATCTGATTCAGTCTTCAAATTTAATACATTTCCATTCATTCCGAATCATAATCCCCGACCGCGCGGTGGCTTCCGGTTCTCGCATGCATGTTATCTCTCAATCTGAACCAGCTGTGCAGCTTTTGTGGTAGAGACCAACCTGCCGGGGAAAAGCTCGGCGAATACTGATGAACAGCATCATTTGAATGTCTTCCGAATTCTGAATCACTTCGTCGATGCTCACGCGTGCTATCCGCACTCGTCGATACGGCTGTATGCGAGAAGGAAGAAGGGAGTAGCTTTTTTCGGATTGCTTTTCCCTCAGTCATGGATCGATGGGCGTCCAAAGCCGGGCGTATATAGGCATCGTAAAAAATAAGACATCACTAGCACGCGCTGCCGAGAGCCAAAACGTGTCCAATAGTGAGTGGGCGAGTATGGGAGGAAAAACCGGCCTCCAGAAGTCCTACGTCGTCGGCTGTCGAAATGAAAAAGTGATTATGTGAGAAATGAACACATTAAAGGCTTTGGGTCCTTTTTTACAAATTTTTTGGGTGTTCTGAGAAAGAAACTTATCATATGAGATAGGATTATGATTTTTTTGCTTCTGAGTTCTGACATAGAAGAGAGGACGTTACAAAATACGGTTGGGCTTCACCAAACATGCACATTAGACTGGCCCAGGAAACAAAAAGTTGTCTAATTCCACGGGGCACCCCCCAGGATTGTGTCTTTGGGTGAGAAAATCAATCTCTGAAAATTTCAGCTCAATCGCTTGTTGCATAAGCTGGCGCATTTGATTTGAAGTTTGTATGGGGATTTCAGCCAAAATGTATAGGAAAATACACCTCCGTCACTCATTCGATCTGGAAACTGGTTCTGATTGCTCGATTGACCTCAGAATTGCAAAAACGGCAGTTGGTATGCTACAGAACAATTTCACAGAACATTGCATGATGATTAAATGAACTTTTATATAGGTTTCGGCTGATGCGATTCGATCAAAAAATCCAAAAATACACAAATCAGCTCCTAATAAATCAGCCGAAAACTATATAAAAGTTCATTTAATCATCATGCAATGTTCTGTGAAATTGCTATGTAGCATACCAACTGCCGTTTTTGCAATTCTGAGGTCAATCGAGCAATCAGAAGCAATTTCCAGATCGAATGAGTGACGGAGGTGTATTTTCCTATACATTTTGGCTGAAATCCCCATACAAACTTCAAATCAAATGCGCCAGCTTATGCAACAAGCGATTGAGCTGAAATTTTCAGAGATTGATTTTCTCACCCAAAGACACAATCCTGGGGGGTGCCCCCTGGAATTCGACCACATTTTTTTCTCCCCATACTAATCTGGGCCAGTCTAATGCACATGCATTCTAAACCAACTCATATAAGGTGACGAAAAATAATGTCTACCATATTAGGTTCAAAATATCTCGAGCCGAGCCAAACATCACATACAGAAGCCTTAAAAAATAATTAAAACAACAGTTCTGTTCAACATAACTAGAAAATAGATGTGTGTGAGTCATTATTCGATATCGTGAGCGTCCGAGTTATCTTAGCGTTCTAGAATTCATCATTAACTTCAAATTCAAAACCACACATTTTGGTTGATCCTTTCCTTTGCGTTCAAAATTGTAATAAAAAAGTTCTTATTGTAATCTACTTGAGAACCCAGGAAAATGTTATTAGCTATATCATGGCTGTCGGAGCTTGCATTTGTGTAAGAACAAATTGAATGTAGATTTTTTAATATGCAAGTCATTGACTGTAAACGAAGTGAAGTTCACGTACTGAGCGAACAACCAAGTAGAAATCCTGTAATGCAATCCTCCTTAATCCCAATTAATTCAAAATGGTCGTTTCGGAAGGGCAAGTTTTTACTGTAAATGAAATCGACATCATCGCCGCCGCCGTCTTCGCCGACTGAACCGGAGAATTTAATTACAAAAACAGAAAGATTTTTTTGTGTGCTCTCTGCTTTGGTATCACCACTCAAGACAAGAAGCTGATAAAATTCTGTAGTTTTTGCTTCATCCTTGACTCAAACGAGGGCTTCCGAAGCGCTTCTTTCATTAGACGAATGACGGGGCTGTTCTGTGGATGCTGCGAGACCGTGACGAAAGCACACGATTCATTGTCGAAAACGGAACGAACTGTTGACAATACTGATTTCATTTTAACTGAGCCGAGCTGATGAATTAGTAATGTTATATAGTCGGAATAATGTTCGCGATAGAACTGACGTAATTGATACGTCGCAGGACCAGTTGTGATGAACTAGATGAATTATGTTCATTAATTTATTGAGTCAGTCTCACAAAATCATGCTGCACAAATTTAGATCTTTTGATTGAAACTCGAAATTTAAGATTTTGTAAATTGTTAAAAACAAATTATTAGTTTTTGAATAATTAACAATTGTAAAAGGCTCCAAATTTCAAAAATATTAAAATGTTTGGGGTTTTTCAATTTGATGTAATTTTAACATTTGAAAGAAATCAAATATATCATAAAATCGTTGAAGCCTTTTGAAATTCAGGAGATCAAATGCAAAGAAGGATAAGAGTCAAAAAATCAGTTTTGAAAAAAATGGATTTGAAGCTTTCCAATATTTTTTCGTTCCAAATAGTTAAGAATTTCAAAAAAATACAAACTTTCTGTGAATTTTTACATTTTTTACAAGTGACGTACAAAATATATCAATATATTTGTGCAAAGTTCTAAAACCAAAACATTTTTTTGCTGTAATCAACTCAAATTTGACTAAAATGTCACTCACATCCCTTTGCTTCTAACCCCCTCAATTTCGACTAAGTTCGACGAATTAAGGTGATATCTGTATGTGTGTGTGCAATTTTTTCTGGTACTTAGCATTAATCTATTCGCTCGCAACAAATTGCAATCGACGCGGATTGCGGTCTAGTTGTTTCCTATTGAAAATTGGTTCGATCGGCCATTGTGTTCCAGAGTTATTCAAAAAACATTGTTTTTTTGACAAGGGGAAAAAATCAAAGTCGAAATAATTTTTTTTGCGGAACCCGATGCAATGCATTCGAATAACCGCAAATAGACATACATTGAGGAAAAAAGTAAAATCCATTCCTAAAGTGCAAATTCGACCTCTCTTGTATGCTTTTCTTATTTTCATAATGTGCGAGAAAGGCACCACCAACGCTAGGTGGATTAATTTGGGTTTATAATTAAAATAAATGGTAAATAAATAAATTATAAAAACCTTAAAATATTTCGGAAATTTTGAATTACAAAAGCTTCGAGATTTGGATAGCAACCACGAATCGTAATTGCTTATCTGCTTTGAACGGATGTAACTACACTCAATTTTGTCTGCGTCATTGACTTTTTGATATAACGTTGACCACCCTCACATTTTATTCAATGATTTCAGTCATGAAACCTCTACTAATTACCTACTCTCGCTAATTTCCAACCCTCCCAATGAATCCCAAGCTATGATCAAGGTTTTTATTAGCGACAATTTTAGTGCCTTGGAAATCCCTTTCATGCCATAAAAGTACATAACACCCCGGAACCGAAAAAAGGTCATTATCCAAAGTAACAACACGGACAGCACTTTCTTCCCACGCGCGATGATTCGTAACTCGCTCACGTTTCGACTGAAAAAAAAACACCCTGAAAGGTTTTCTTCAGCTGGTCTCCATTATGGTAAAGTATGATGGAAGTGGAAAACCCAACAAGCCCGAAAAAACCTTTGGCACGCACGCATACGTCCCAAACCTCAAGTAATATTCAAATAAAATCCTAATTAAAGCAAAACACGTTCTGGTCGGTTCCGTTCTCTTCGGGACCATCCTCGGCAGACATCTTGGCGCAGCATTTCATCTAACTCCACCCGCGTGGCCAAAAATAGTCATTTTGGTTCCATTAGCCGACGAAGACGAAGACGACATCCTCTCTCGCTCGTTCCATCTCCCGCTCTCATTTGCTGCCCAATTTGAAGTCATTCAAAGAACGAACTGATACCCAAACCGGCGGAGGCACACCACCATCAGCCTCTTGTACGACATGTTTGGTTACTGTAAAGCCAAATGGGTTTTCGTCTTGCGGACTCGACCCAGCACTTTAACTAATTTAATTTACTTAATTTAATCAGAAGGTGGAAGAAATATTTGTTGCGTTAGTGTTTGGAGGACGGAAAGAGCACAATGGTCGCGGCTTTGACCAGAGATGTTTGCAGTGTCAAGCGACAAAAATGATAATGGACTCTAAGGGTGCAAATGAATTCACAAAAACAAAGCGACAGTCGAAATTATAGAATTGCTTAGGAGCAAAAGAGATTCAGAAATATTCTATCAACACAAATGAAACTTATTTATTGAATACTGTTTCAAGCTTTCTTTTTAATCGATTTTAAATATAAGTTAGTTACTAAAAACGACATTACTTCAAACATGATTGAGTAATAAACGTGAGAATACTTGCTCCACCTGCAGTGGATAGAAGCTCATAATAATTCGCAATTCACAAGCTGGCGACGTGATGACTCAAGAAATAGAACGATGTCATCAAATGTTGAAATGATTAATGTTCCATTTTCCTCGACGATCTGCGAACGTTTGTAAGCCAATCGAACCATGACAGTGGAAGTTTGTTGGAAAGCGACACAATGCATAAATTGAATGATGAACCACCTCTGAATTCTCTAGATATGTGTTAAAGATATGAAACCAATGCATTTTGAGTCCAAATATTATCCTATCCAACCACATTTCATGCACAACATTTACACAAATAAACAGCAGATTACATGATTGATTCAGTTATCTTTCTCTAGCAAGTTCAAAGGTTTGAGCATGCCCAATAAGCAGCATAGAAAACCCATAAAAACCATTATTACCAACGACGCAGGAGAAAATGCGATTCGCTACAATTGTAAATTAGGTATACCCATTTGATGAAAAAATGATCACAGTTGGAAGCAACCAACATGCGTATCGAACTTTACCACTTCGCAAGACAAGAAGAATTTTTAATTCCAGTAATGATTATGGGGAAATTGATCATCCTGTATAGAAAGCTCCGAGACCCATGTGGGAGTCTCTGGAGGCATCTTCTTATATAATCGAATATTTTCAAAAAATCACAAAATAAGGCAAAATTGTTCTGAAACTTTTTATTTTACAATATTTAAAAAATCAATCGTGCTAACTTCTTAGACTCCTACAGTTCTTCTGTTACTTTTGATCTGTCCATGAAGCAGGAGGTTCATGGAATACAAGACTTTCCTCGTGCGGAGGTCATACCTCCATTATTTGCAAGCAAATACGGGCATGCCAGCGACGAGAGAAGCTTTTTTACAGACGGGTCAAAAATGGATGACTCCACTGGTTTCGGTGTTTTTAACGTTTTTCATAGCGCCTACTTTAAGCTGAAAGAGCCTTGTTCCGTGTATACCGCTGAGCTAGCTGCTGTACACTATTCACTTGAGCATATTGCATCCCTACCTCCTGACCACTTCTTTATCTTCACCGACAGTCTAAGTACCCTGGAGGCTGTTCGGTCAATGAAACCTGTAAAGCACTCAGCGTATCTTCTAACCGGGATACGGAAAGCTTTGAGTGCTTTATCAAAACGGTCATTCACAATCACCATGGCTTGGGTCCCTTCTCATTGCTCGATCCCGGGAAATGAGAAAGCGGACTCTTTGGCTAAGGTGGGCGCTATGGAGGGTGATATTTACGATCGGCAAATCACCTTCGATGAATTTTTCTCATTAGTTCGTCAGGAAACCTTGATCAGCTGGCAGCAGAAATGGACAAATGGGAAGCTGGGTAGATGGCTGTATTCAATTCGCCCGCAGGTGTCGAAGCGTCCATGGTTCAAAAAATTGAATATAGGACGAGACTTCATTCGAGCCATGTGTCGTCTAATGTCAAATCACTATACTTTAAATGCACATCTTTTCAGAGTGGGACTCTCGGAAAGCAATATCTGTGTTTGTGGCGAGGATTATCAGGACATTGATCATGTCGTGTGGGCATGCGAGGAGAATCGCGGCCCCAGATCTGCATTAACTGAACATCTCCGGGTCCGAGGAAAACAACCAAAGCCTATTAGAGAAGTGTTGGCGGGCCTTGATCTCGAACACATGTCCCTCGTCCACCAATTTGTGAAAGTTGCTGATGTAAGCTTGTGATCTTAGTCTGCCCACCCCCTTGTCTGTCGCTCCCCATATCGAATGTCTTCCTCTTGTTGTTCATTTCAATGTCTGTCGTTAACCCCTTTCGTATGTCTTCCTCTCATTGTTGTCTCCCAAAAAAATGTTTGTCCCGTTACAGATGTGAAACATCGCCAAGAATGTCAACTATGTGAACACCAGCATCGTAATTACTTAAGCACCCTAAATTCCCTTCCTTTCCTACTATATTATTGTATTCCCTAACCTCGACCAAACCGCGAGTCTTTTGGTTCCCCAAAACTAACATTATGTATAAGATTTAAAAAATGAATTGTTAAACTTGATTTCGGCTCCGTAAAGCTTCACGGCAATTGAGCCTCCAAAATAAACGAAAGATTGAATATTTAAAAACAAAAATGCTGAGGCTCTTGATGCAGCTTCCAAATGTATCAAAATTGACTATTTTCGTTGAATCTCATACCAAATTGCGCATTTTTTAAACAATCTCAAGCCATATATAAAAGGGTAACGGTGCTCAGAATTCATGAAGATAAATTAATCTAGACTTTTAATCATGATTATGGTTACATCATTGGCGTAACTACAGGGGATCCCTATCTAGGACCAAAATAGCCTCCCTTGAATTTTCGTTACTTTGCATAAATATCACTGCACATTAGGGTGGTTCAAAAAAATCGATTTTGCTCCACAGTGCTTATCTGATTCTTCACCATGTTCTGAGTGTCCTCTGAAAATTTGAGCTCATTTGGATTAAAACTGATTTAGCACAAGCTGTTTCAAGTTTGCATGCAAATTAGTATGGGGAAATTTATTTTTTCATTATACTGTTAATGACGTTCCCCCATTAAGCGCAGGTTAAAAGAAAACCTACATAGCTAAAAGGAATACTCAACGGCTTTCACCCAACGAAAACCGCATGTTGATTAATCGTCCCAATAATTAGTAATAGATTTTAAGACAGGTTGCGAATCTTTAGTCATGACCATTAAACTTATTTGAGGGCATCACTGAAATGTGCAGTGCAACATAGTAGCCTAAAGCTTTCCCGCCACGAGCAGCAATGTTGCCTGTTGATGAGTTATGCAATTAGCTCCAGAAACCCACGGTATAGATTAAATTCGATTCCTAATTATTGGAACGATTAATTGAGATGCGGTTTTCTCTGAGTAAAAGCTGTTGAGTATTCCTTTTAGCTATATAGCTTTTCTTTTAACCTGCGCTTGATGGGGAGGCATCATTAACAGTATAATGAAAAAAATAAATTTCCCTATACTAATTTGCATGCAAACTTGAAACGGCTTGTGCTAAATCAGTTGTAATGCAAACGAGCTCAAAATTTCAGAGGACACTCAGAACATGGTAAAAAATCAGATGAGAACTGTGGAGCAAAATCGATTGTTTGAACCACCCTACTGCACATATCAAGTTTTTTGATCATATATTTGATCATTATGGCTGCATTTAGCCAGACGGGGGCCGCGAGGCCGAAAGTTTTCAGGGCTTCTAATTGGTTAAAAATTGATTTTGGTACTTAAGGTTTTGTGGAGGTCCCGGTCCCGGGTCCATGACCTCCCTGGACCCCCCGAAATCTGGTTCTGTGAACTGCGGAGAATGAATACTTTTCGTCATTTCTCTCCAAAACACCCAAGTTGAATTTATTTATCATGTATTAAAACTTGGAACAATTTTAATATCTTGCAATAGGAATATTTTAACATTCCTATTGCAAGATATTACAATTGTTCGAAGTTTTTCACGAAGAATTTTACTCTTGATTCACAGCGCTAAATATTAAGGGTATGCGATAACACACTTCTTTCTGGCGAAACTAAGCAAAATTTTAAATTTACTCAAAACTAAATAGATAATATTTCCGTAACTTCAAAACGATACAAAACCAAGGACTTACTTGTTCTAAAAGTTTATCGAAACAAAACAAAATTATTTTTTTTTTCGCGAAATTTTTATTAAATCGTTTTTGTAATGTACACAATTTTAATTTATTATTTCAAATAAGTGCTTTGTATTCAACAACATTTTAGCAACAGAAGATGCAGGATATATATAAAACTGCGTTCTCGTTTACATACAATTGAGAATAAGACATTTTCCTGCTGCTAGAATCAAGTTTCTAGTAGTTTGGTACGATCTTAAGTAATGAATTTAGAATAATGAGGCAAATTCTTCAAAATTGTACATAATTTGAAATTGGCCCAAATAAAATTTTAATCTCTTGCATACGGATAGTCAATAACAAAAATGTGTTGCCAACTAAAAAATAGAATAACAAACTCACAACATGGATTTTTCGAAGGACCCTTGACCACAACGAATCTGTTAGAATTTATAAATTTATTTTTAAATGCAATGGATCGTGACAATTGAGCTTGAGCTTGAGCATGAGAGCTTGAGCTTGATGACCGCACAATTCGTAGTTGCTACTCCGTGATTGCTCAGAGCAATCGAAATTGCACAGGGAACCAACAGTTGGGGCTTGGGATAAGCTCTCCAACCTCAATGTGCACAGGTCGAGAGCTCAGTAACGTCCTTACGGTCATCTGGGATGGGAAGGAATAGTTGGTGTGACATCTGTTGTTACTAGAGACCGAGATCACCTCTGCATCTCCACAGTTGTCACAGGATGGATTTATGCTAGTTGGATGGGGTAAGTAGTTGCACAGATCAGGATTCACCTTGGTAAGTGATGCAATCCATGCAACCTTAAAAGGATAAAATAAAACATGCTTTTAATAATTTTGATCAAGATATGAATGCTAACGTCGTCATTTATAATAACGAACTATTCAACACTTGTCATAAGACAAGTTTATACCATCCCATTGAATTCCACCACTTCCACAAGTGGTGGAATTCAATGGGATTGTATATACTCGTCTTATGACAAGTGAAGACATTCCACTAAAAAGCTCAAAATAATTTTCTTATCGAACTATTCAAAGAATTTATAAATACGGAATAGATAAGCATGCTTGAAACCGGACGTTTTTCTAGTTTTACTCTTATTATTTAAAAAATGCAATGTGTATTATTCGAATACAGTCAAACCTCCATGCGGCGACATTGAAGGAACCATTGACTCATGGAAATATCGATATGTAGACTAGAAAATACTCTTTGTTGCCCAGAAAATATTTTTCAGTATGGAATAATTTGCTTCCATGAGCCGATATCCAGTCATAGAACATCGACTCATGGAGGTTTGACTGTATAGAAAGTTTACAGATACTGTGGAAAACTGTAGAAAGTATTATGGATTTAAAACTAGAAAGTAATAATGAGACCTTCAACCAAATAGCCTGGAAATAGATGAACGAAATATTCCTGCTTTGTCGATAGAAAACCAGAAAACTTTTTTTTAATAAATGGAATATACACGAAAAAAGGAAATCAAAATATTAGGAATGTATTAAAAGAAGCGACCGATATTTTTAACTTTAGTTTTTAGCGACAGATGTTGTCAACAGGCTTATACGATCCGTCATATCCGTTCAAAAAAGTAACTGCATATGAGGTCGGTTTGAATCAGTTCCTTAATTTCTAGAATAAACAAATTATAATTTAAAATGTATTAAATAAAACTTATTTGTGTAGATATGACAATAAAATGTTCATGGTGCCGATAGAAGCTGTGGTTACCCAATGAGTAAACGATAAGCTTCAAACAAGTTACAGGTGTACCTGTGTTCAGAAGAATAGCAGCAGAGACCGACTCCCATATAAAATATCCAACTCTGACAAGCCACAAACCTGCTCCCCGACAAACACACATACACCAAGTATTAAACCCCTCGATCCAACTGCCAAAAAATCACACACCTGGTCAAACTGTTCAAAATAACATCAGTTTCTGTTTTGATAATATCTGGAAAACAATAAATTGAAATTTAATCAGTTGTATGTAGGTGCTGAGCCACATTAGTTAGTTGCGTGTTATATAAATAATACGAATAGTACGACATGACATTTGGATTGGCCAGTATGTCCTAATCCAAACAATCAGACTCAGAGGCCACTTGTTAAAAAAAAATGACATTTTTAACATATCTGCAGTTCACGCTTTTCGCTGTCGAAAGTTAGAGAAAAAAAAGGAAAAACTTATCTTTCTAGTTTCCTATAGAAATACTAGAATAAGAGATCGGCGAAGACGCCATCTTGTTTCCAATCGAACCGTCAAAAGCGGTTCCATTTCGACTTGTTTACTTTTTGCATCCATAAGAAGCAAGCAAAAAGTTCAAGTGCTGCCAGAATTATTCTCACGATTTCATGCATTTTCATACGTTGCCATTTCGGCAATTTTTCACTCCGCCGGTCTCTGGTTGTAGGGTTGCTAGTTTCCTACACTCAAACTGCGTGTATCAGGATCGAATCCAAGCACGAATCACACTATTGCATAAATAAATTACTAGATCCACTAACGCACACTTCACCTTTATCATTCACATTTCAACCATTTGTAATGCGGAAACCATTCAACATCCGAAAAAATGACGGAAGCAAAGTGGAGGAAAAAATAATCGTGTCAACTCGCGAGGCGGCGCACTTCGATCCTCAAATGTAATGGATCGTGACAATTATGTAGAAACTCTGTATATAGATTTCAGCAAAACGTTTGACCGTGGAGATATCACCATTTTGCTCTTCAAGTTTGAGAAGATGGGAATAGATGAAAAGCTTCTTTACTGGATTGAATCGTATTTAACAAATCATAAACAAATTGTAAGATTTCAAGGAAAACCAAGAACCAATAAATGTTACTTCTGGTGTTCCACAAGCTCCATATCTGGGTCCTGTACTTTTTATTTCGTTTGTGAACGACATTTTTTATATTTTTAGAAACTTAAAAATTCTTATTTACGCAGACGATATGAAATTTTTTGTCGAAATCAAAAATTCTGAAGACAAAAACATAGGGGAAATGTTCCGTTCTCCATCTCACTGTACATATATCCATCTCATCGCTAAAGAAAGAAATACGGCACCAAATTCGTCGCTTCTTTTTGTCAACATGCGTGCTTACTGCTGAAAAAATCACAAAAACAATAAACAAACCAAATTCCTTTCCATTGCTTTGTTTTTGATGGGATGGAAATAGGAGCTATGAGATGAAGTGGCGAACCGTTCCCCTATATATCAATGAAGTTCAATTATTCCATGACTGGTGCAAAAAGAGTTTACTACAGCTGAATGTAAAAAAGTTGCCTTCAGCAGGAAACAGAACGCACATATAGCTACCGTGACATTAGACGATGCCCACCGGTGCCTGTCTATACGAGTGTCTACTATAGGAACAAAATGCGTTAATATTTTATTCAAGGGAGGTGGGTGTAAAACAGACAGGTGAATAAAACGGACAAAAAATTAAATTGATCTTATTGCTTGTTTCAAATTATGAGTGCAAATTATGTTTTACTACACACAAATAATGAAAACTATCTTACTAAAGATTTAATGTAAATTATGGCGAGAATGCCATGGAGATGTAATTTTTGATGCTTTTAAAACAGAAATCGGCAAAACTAATCCGCATGATCATCGAGGATCTCAAACTTAGTATATTAAAAGTTGTACGGGTTGAACTGCTTATTTATCTCAAAATCTTATTTATCTCGATTTTTCAGGAATTTTCCAAGAAATTGGATCATGGTGGTAAAAAAAGACCATTTGAAGTACATGCATTTTTCCACCGAAATTTTATTTTGAAAAGTTTGTATTGATTACCTCCGAAAACATCAAGCATTCGTTCATTCATTCAGCATTTTGTTGATGTAACATGCTTTTTAGTAAAATCATTGTAAGATATGTACCAATATATTGATTATTATACAACATTTTTATTTCAAATGGCATATTTTATAGATGCTTAGCCCATGCATACAATTTATTAACCAAACTAATTGTTTTAAGCCAGGCCTGTCTAACCTTTTAAAGCCACGGGCCAATTTTTATACACAGCAAAAAAAATATTAATATGCCGTGACGGAACTTTGCAAGACGTACCCAATAATTCGATGTAAACACAGATTTTACGTATTTTTATGTCAGATCGATGGGTTTGTACAACGCTCAACGTAAAATCTAATTGGCGAAAATGATTTTATGTCTGCGTTAAACTAGCATGAAATTACCTCTTTACATATGTATTTTATTACATTAAAAATGCTGCACATCATTATTGTTCAGAACAAACAAAATATTACATTGAAATGTGTTATTATTGCGCTAAATCTATGTAATATTACGAAACGGAATCAGAACTGTCATCTCAGTCAGGCGAGAAGTTTCCATTTTGCTTCCATTTTGATTGTATTTCGTTCCGAGTTATGTTGTTCGAAAGAAAAAGTAATTTGGGACAGTGAAAAATCTTGAGGACACTCGACACATGGACTCTGTTTTGTGAGGAATCGGAATTCTTCCAGAACAAAGGAATCCAGAGCAACAGGTAAGATTATCTCCGATGCACGAAAGCTCCAGCACATTTTCAACTTTTGTTCCTTCTTGTGGCAGAACAAATCCGGCAGAACCATTCGTGATTTATTTTATTAACGGGATCAACAACAATCATGATGGAGCAGGAGACGCATCGACGAGCCTGGGCGACAGGAAAATGTGAAAAATATTAAATCGAACCGGTAAACGGACCCAGTGAAGTGCAGCGAGAAAGAGAAATCAAAGCGGTTAGTCAATGTCGACCAGCTTCAATCCGAGAAAAAAGGTAACACCCTCAAAAAACAAACATTTAAATTTACCTGGAAAATGTTCGCTAGATATACTTGTTATTTTCCCAATGTTTTTTTTGTGGCTCTGTGGAAAAATAGTGTGTACCTGATTGTAAACGATTTGCCGGTTGAAAAAGCCAAAATCTTACATTTTATTTGTATAGCCAGCCAAATTCGCACATACGAGAAAAAAATAACGTTCGCCGTCTTATTTTACTTAATACATAACATTATTATGAAACATATTTATTGATAATTATAAATTAAAAAATGAGATTTTGAGAAAATTGTAAAATGTAAAATTTAAGAATTTAAAAGTTTTAAAATTTAAGAATTTTAAAATTTTAAATTGAAAAAATTAAAAAACTAAAAAAATTTAAATTAAAAAATTAAAAAATTAAAAATTTAAAAAATTAAAAATTTTAAACATTTTAATGTTTATAAATTAAAAAAAATGAAAAAACTAAAAAATCTAAAAATTAAAAATTTAAAAAATATAAAATTTTAACATTTTAATATTTAAAAACTTAAAAATTTTAAAATTTCAAAATTCTCTGAAAAAATCGTTTAGGAATCCTTCGGGAATTTCTCTGGATATTCCTAAGGAAATTCCTCTAGAAATTTATCCGGTTATTCCTCCCGAAAGTTTATATCCCCTTTTTTTAAATTCCACAGAACATATTTCTAGAAACAAATTTTGAAATTTTTAAATTTAAAAATTTAAAATTTAAAAATTTAAAAATCTTAAAATTTAAAATTTTAATTTTTTTTTAATTTTTAAGATTTAAAAAATTTAAAAATTTAAAGATTTAAAAATTTAAAATTTTAAAAGTTAAAAATTTGAAAATTTAAAAATTAAAAAAAAAAACTAAAATTTAAAAATTTAAAAATTTGAAATTTTAAAAAATTTAAAAATTTAAAAATTTGAAAATTTAAAAATTTTAAAATTTAAAAATTTTAAAATTTTAAAATTTAAGAATTTGAAAATTTAAAAATTGAAAAATTTAAAAATTTAAAAATTTAAAGATTTAAAAATTTAAAAATTTAAAAATTTAAAAATTTAAAAATTTAAAAATTTAAAAATAAAAAAATTTAAAAATTTAAAAATTTAAAATCTAAAATTTAAAAATTCAAAAGTTTTAAAAATTTAAAAATTTAAAAATTTAAAATTTAAGAATTTGAAGATTTAAAAATTTAAAAATTTAAAAATTTAAAAATTTTAAATTTTAAAACGTTAAAAATTTAAAAATTTAAAAGTTTAAAAATTCTAAATTTTAAAACGTTAAAAATTAAAAAATTAAAAAATTTAAAATTTAAAAATTTTAAAATTTTAAAATTTAAAAATTTAAAAACTTAAAAATTTAAAAATTTAAAAATTTAAAAATTTAAAAATTTTAGAACTTAAAAATTTAAAAATATTAAAATTTAAAAATTTTAAAATTTTAAAATTTGAGGAATTCAAAAATTTTAACATAAAGGAGGAACTTCCACAAGATTTCTTTGAGGAACTTTCACAAGAATTCTCTGAAGAGCTTCCGCAGGAATTCCTGGAGGATCTTCGGGAGGAATTTTTTGGAGGAGCTTCCGGAGGGATTCTTGGAGGAACTTCAGGTGGGATTCATGGAAGAACTTCTGTAGGAACATACGGGGGAAATCCTATAAAAATATCCCAAAAAACCCTGAGAAACTTCCGGAGCAATTCCTGAAGGATCTTCCGCACAAATTCCTGGAGGATCTTTCGCAGGAATTCCTGAAGGGACTTCCGAAGGAACTTCTGCAGGTACATACGGAGGAATTCCTTGAGGAACTTCCTGAAAAATTCCTGAACGAAATTTCGAAGCAATTCCTGGAAGAACTTCCGCAGGAATCACTGGAGGAACTTCCGTAGGAATTCCTGGAGGACCTGCCGCAGGATTTCCTGGAGGAACTTCCCGAGGAATTCTTGGAGGATCTACCGGAGGAATTCCTGGACTTCCGGAGGAAATCTTTGAGAGCAATTCCTGGCGAAACTTCCTTTAGGATTTTCCGCAGAATTTCCTTGAAGAACTTTCGCATGAATTGCTAGAGGACCTTCCCTAGGAATTTCTGGAAGAACTTCTAAAAAAATTCCCGACGCAACGCCGCAGGTATTCTTGGATAAATTTTCGAAGAAATTCCTGAAGGAACTTCATCAGAAATTACTAGAGGAACTTCCTGAGGAATTCTTGGAGGATCTACCGCAGGAATTCCTGGAGGAACATCCGGAGGAATTCCTGGAGAAACGTCGAGAAAAGATCATGAAGAAACTTCGGGAGCATTTCCTGGAAAAACTGCCGCAAGAATTCTTGGAGGAACTTCCGCACGAACTCCTGAAGGATCTTCCGCAGTAATTCCTGGAGGAACTTCCGAAGAAACTCCTGCAGGAACATGCGGAGGAATTCCTAGGGGAGCTTTCTGAAAAATTCCTGAACAAATTTCCAGAGCAATTCCTGGAAGAACTTTAGCAGGAATTCCTGGAATTTCTGAAGGAACTTTCGCTGAAATTTCCAACTGGAAATCACTGGAGGACCTGCTGCAGGAATTTCTGGAGGAACTTCCTGAGGAATTCTTGAAGGATCTACTGGAGCAATTCCTGGAGGAACTTTAAGAGCAATTCTTGGAGAAACTTCTGGAGCAATTCCTGGAGGAGCTTCGGGAGGAATTTCTGTCGAAACTTCCTTGAGGATTTTCCGCAGGAGTTCCTTGAGGAACTTTTACAGGAATGCAGGAACTTCCGCAAAAATTTCTGGAGGAACTTCCACAAGAATTCCTGACGCAATGCGCGCAGTAATTTTGGAGAAATTTCCGAAGGAATTCATGAATAAACTTTTGCAGAAATTACTGGAGGAACTTCCTGGAGAATTCGTGGAGGAACTACCGGAAGAATTCCTGGAGAAACTTCCTCAAAAATCCTGGAGGAACTTCCGGAATAATTTCTGGAGGAACTTTTGGAGCAATTCCTGATGGAACTTCCGGAGGAAATCCTTGATAAACTTTGGGAGCAGCTCCTGGAGGAACTTCCACAAGAATTCATGAAGAAACTTCTGCAGGAACTCTTGGAGGAACTTCCGCAGAAATTTCTGAAGGAACTTCCGCAGGAATTCCTTGAGGAACTTCTACAAGTTTTTTTGAGGAACTTCCGCAGGAGTTCCTGGAAGAACTTCTGAAGGAACTTCTGCAGGAACATACGGAGAACTTCCTGGAGGATCTTCCACTGGAACTCCTGGAGGATCCTCCGTTAGAGATCCTAGAGGAACTTCCGAAGGAAGGAACTGGAGGAACCTCCGGAGCAATTCCTGGAGGAACTTTCACATTATTATTCCTTTTACAGAAATTTCTAGAGGAACTTCCGCAGGAATTTCTGAAGGATTTCGTAGAGATCCTTCCGGAGGACTTCCTGGTGGAACTCCTGGAGGAATTTCTAGGATTTATTGGAGGAATTTCTGTGAGAAACTTTCGCAGTAATTCCTGAAGGATCTTGTGGGGGAATTTTCTGATGAAACTTCCGGAGGAGTTCTTGGAAAAATTTCCGGAGGGATTCATATAGGAACTTCCGGAAGAACTTTTGGAGAACACACGGAGGAACTGGAGGAGCTTCCGAATGAAATCCTGGTAAAACTTCGGAAGCAATTCCTGGAGGAACTTCGGGTGGAATTCCTGTCAATACTTCGGGAGGAATTCCTTGAGGATTTTCTGCAAGAATTCCAAGAGGAACTTTCGCTGGAATTACTGGAGGATCTTCCACATGAATTCCTGACGAAACTTCCGCAGGAAATCTTGGAAAATTTTCAGAAGAAATTCCTGGAGAATCCTACGCAGGACTTTCTGGAGGATTTTTCGTAGAAATTACTGGAGGAACTCCCTGAGGAATTCGTGGAGGAACTATTGGAGTATTGGAGGAACTTCCTCAAAAAAAGCATGGAGAAACTTCCGGAAAAATTACTGAAAGAACTTCTGAAGCAATTCCTGGAGAAAATCCTGGATAAACTTTGAGAGAAATTATTTGAGGAACTTTCGCAAGAATTCTTCAAGGAACTTTCAAAACTTCCGCTGGAATTCCTCGAGGATCTTCCGAAGGTATTTTCTGGAGAAACTTCCGGAGGAATTCTTGGAGGAATTTCCGGAGGAATTTTCTGGAGGGACTTTCGGAGGGATTCGTTGGAAGAACTCCCGGATGGATTCATGGAGGAACTTCCGGAAGAACTCTTGGAGGAACATTTAAAGGAATTCCTATAGAAAGTTCATCAAAAAACCTGAAGAAACTTCCGGAGCAATTGCTGAAGGATCTTCCGCAGGAATTCCTGGAGCAACTTCGAAAGGAATTATTGGAGGAACTCCCGCAGGATTTCCAGTAAGAAGTGCTGCAGGAATTCTTGGAAGAATTTCCGCAGAAATTCCTGGAGGATCTTTCGGAGGAATTTTCTGGATGAACTTCCAAAGGGATTATTCGAGGAACTTCCTAAATAACCTGGAGCCACTTCCGGAGCAATTCCAGAAAGATCTTCCGCTGTAGTTCATGGAGCAATTTTGGAAGGAATTATTGGAGGAATTCCTGGAAGAACTGCTGCAGGAATTCTTGGAGGAACTTCCGCAGGAATTTCTGGAGGACTTTTCGCAGGAATTTCTGGAGGAACTTCCATAGGAATTTCTGGAGGAATTCTTAGAGATCCTTCCGGGAGACTTCCTGGTGGAACTCCTGGAGGAATTTCCGAAAGAACTCTTGGAGAAATTTCTATAGGATTTCTTGGAGGAATTTCTGTACAAACTTTTGAAGGAATTTTCGAAGATAGTTTTGTGCAGAATTCCTATGGATCTTTCCTTGAGAACTATTGGAAGAATTTCCGAAAAAAAAACTCCTGGAGGACTTTTCAGAGGAGCTCCTGGAGTAGTTTTAGGAGGAATTTCTGGTAGACTTTCTAGAGAAATTCTTGGAAGAATTGTCGAAGATATTCATTAAGAAATTTATGAAGGTACTCCTGGAGAAATTTCCAGAGGAATTCCTGTAGGAATTTCCGAAGGAATTTCTGGAATAATTTCCTGAAGAACTTTTGGAGAAATTTCCGGAGGAACTCCTGGAGAGATTCCGGTACTGCTCTTGGAGACATTTGCGGAGGTATATCCGAAGCAGTTTTAGTGTAATTTCCAGTGGAACTCCTGAATTAATTTCGGGAAGAATTGCCTGGCAGACATGCCGTAGAAACTGTGCATGCCGGAGAAATTCCTGAAGATATTTTTGGGGAATTTCCAAACGAGTTTCTGAAGAAATTTGAGAAGAAATTTCTTAAGAAGTTTCTGGAGAAATTTATGGAGAAATTTCCGAAACAATTTTTAAGTGTAATAAATCAAATATCGACAAAAAATGTTTAATGTATAAAATAAGTCCACACCAACCCACGCCGTCACCACCAGCTGGGAATATTCGACCACGCCGCTGCCGACAAAATTTCTATTGGCGCAAAATCCAAAAATCTTAAAATACTATTCTTTAGGCATGAACACTGAAAATCTAAAAATAAAAAAATGAAAGACCGATAACTAAAAAAATATACCCGAAAGGCAATATTGTATAGAGTACTTTTACTACTTCCAGAAATTCTTTGTTATATTGATACAAATTCAATTATTCATTTTGTTATATTGACGAGCAAAATTATAAAACATAAATAAAACTTAACTATTTTTAAAAAGTATTTTGGAATCATGAAAGAAAATTCCCGACACCCCTAATCCAGCCGCCGAATGCGAGGTTTCTGCTGGCTGGTTATTACGTCGTTTTTCCCATTACGTCGAATATATTACGTCTTACATCGTTTCATTTTGGCTTCAAAATACCAATTACGTCATTTTTTGTTACATCAAACAGATGTAATAATACATGCGATTTACGACGGCGATGATGTGCATCTAATCTGATGCGATATTTACATTTTTTTTGCTGTGTAATTCACACTTGCTTTTATAAATATTTTTATAAATTGAAACATTAAATTAGTCTATTTACAAACGCGTTCACTGGATGTTAAAAAAAATTAAATTTCGTTACTTTACCAGCATATTGAACAGATTTGCATGAACTGTTTTTAACATAATAAGAGAAATGTACCAGATTTCAAGTCATTGAGATGTTTGGCGATATCTGCTAGAAAAGACACGTCAATAATCTATTCAGGATCATTCAACTCGGGCAGTGGTTTTCCTTTATCTTGTAGAAATAGTGCCATTTTCTTTTAGAGAAGAATAAAATCTCTCAAGGATGGTAGCCAAGCTTAGTCAAATTCTCAATAATACAGCAAGTCTCCGTATTCGGCTTTCATTTCGGTCAACATCATTCATAATTGGTGGGGGTTGAGTTCCTTAACGATGACAAAGTTGATTGTCTTAATAACGATCGATTCTTTTGGTGAATATGGAATGGCAGGGAAATATCGTCATACCTAGGTACATTGTTGTCGAAATAAAAAAAATGCGTCGTAAAGGGCCAAAAAGCATTTTATTTTTAAAAATTTCAATACAAAGTTTTTGACTAAGTTTTTTGTGTAACGTCTTGCAAATGTTTATTGGCTTCAGGCACTCATGATTTTGAGACAAAATTTAGTTTAATAACCAAGAAAACGTGGTGGCGCATTTTACCCAAAGGGCATTGGGAATAAAGCTGTCAATTTCTCTGTCATTCAAAAATGACCATAAAGACAGCCACCTTTACCATGTTTGTCACAATGGTATTTTCATCGCTTGCGAGAGAGCAGAATATGAAGCTGACGGGTTTTTCACGTTACGTAGCTTTCAGATCTTCTGCGAGAACTTTTACTCTTCACCGTGTTCCGCGCAAACTATGTTACAGAAGGAGGCTGTTTCCTTAGGACACGATGTCAACAACAACTGAAATGCATTTCTCAACAAGTTCGCCGTCCTGAAAAAAAATATCCGTTTTACCAAAATCTTACTAACAGCAAAACTGACCCATACTGCATTTTCTGACTTCGTATTGGCTCGAGTGAAAAAAGTTTGTTGCTTATATAGTCCACTGTACCAATAATTGAAACCTTTGAAAATCTATCAACTTTTGTTTCCTACCTGAGCCCTTTCAAATATCATATTTCATAGAATGCTTGGATTCAGTTTTTATTTCTTCAATGTAGCAAAACTTTCCGGACAACTTAAGTAAGACTATCCGAACAAATTAAGCAACCCGGCTTTTATTTTTTTTTCAAATTGAACATAAACTACTTTGACCAATCTTCATTGAAAACGCGATGTTCCACATCAATCTTTTGCAATCATTTCAAACTAGGGGAGATGACGGCTTTGGCAGGTTTTGTTCTATTATTGTCAGGGGACTTTTGTTGATCAAATTGTATGAAATTTTGCCACAATATACTTTGATATGCAAAGAAGGTTGAGTCCAAATTTGAGCATAATTAGATAAAGAAAACCCCCTGACAATAATAGAACAAAACCTGCCAAAGCCGTCATTTCCTCTATGTAAAATGTTATTTTTCGTTTCAAATTTAAATTAATAATTTTGCAGCGCTAGTTTTGATTAAAAACTTGAATAATGATTTTTTTTAAACTTCTGGAGCCAGGTAGAAAGGCTGGCGGGCCAATTATGAGGTTATTTTTTCTTACATGTCGCGGGCCACAAAAATGGAGCCGAAGGCCGCATCCGGTCCGCGGGTCGTACGTTGGGCTGCCCTGTTTTAAGCTTTATTTCTTAACATGTCCGTTTTACCCACACACTATATCCAATTCACCCACATCCCGATCAGCAATGCAATTACAAAAGATATTTTAGCTACTAGATAAAGATTGTCGCTTCGGTTCCCTTTGTTCTGCTGTCCGGAACATGTTGGGTACCAAGCTGTCAAATCGTATGGATTTTCCTTCTTTGACATTTAGCTCCCCTATCCTCGCCAGCAAAAGATGTTTCGGACAGCGACGACAGCGACAATCTTTATCTGGTAACTAAAATATATTTTGCAATTACCTTGAAAGTAGTATTTTTTACAGGATAATTATATCAACGTTTGTTATAATGTTTTATGAAGGTTACACCTCTGATTTGATTGCGTTACGGGTAGAGGGATTTTTGATATAATTTTTATTATTTTAACAACTAACCAGCCAAATTTATAACACATTTTGTTACAATATTTTACTGAAATAAACAACTCTCCTTGTTATAATTGTGTCATGCATTATTGATCGGGATACTTTTAGGCCGAGATTTTTTCATCCTGATTTTCATTGTAAAAAAAACACAAAATCCGATTGTTTTCCACTAAATTTACTTACAAGCCATCGAATCGTATAGTGCTTCTATTTAAGAATCACGTGAGTGGTTTAGGTCCTGACTATTACGACGTTTTCCTTGTGAAAATGACGCGATTTCTTAGGGTGTCCATATTTCCCCTACATACGTATTCTCGCACCGGTTGTTTATATCAAGGTTGTTGAAGTACAATTATGTTTCGCACCGATAGTTTCATCTAGGGATCCTACATTCAGAGATATGCGAAAGCGGCCATCTTGAGCCAATCGAGCATTGAGAACTGTCAAAATCTGAGCCAAATGAGCATCGTTATTGTTGCAGATCGAAAGGTATTGCGATTTTGGTGAAATAGATTTTATGAAAAGTTTTATCGAATAAACAATTTGTTTTGCTTTCGTAAGTAAAGGTATAGTCTAGTTGATGCCTTATATTATGTTCATTCGTATTGCTCTTTAATTTGAGCGAAAATGCACTGCTAGAGGATAGACAAAATAATCAAAAAGTGTCTTCGAATGTAAAGTCATGTGCAAGCCTAAACATTTTTTACTGCGGCAAGTGCTGGCAGCGTTTGTTTACGAAAGTAACAGCGTTGCTAAATCGTCTGGAAAAGTATTCGCACATCTCTTAATATAGGATCCCTAGTTTCATCCGATTTCTATTTCATTGGGGCATACACGGAAAAAAATATTTGGAAAAAAAATTTCTTATTCCCATTTTTTTAACGTGTTCCAACTTTTCTAACACCCCCATACGCATGATACGTTTTGTGATAATCAGCTTAGTTAGATGCACATCTGCTAGATGGCGCTAGCGTATGTGCAACAAGTGAAGTGGATATCTTGAGATTTATAACACTTGGAGAAATTTCGACTTCTACAATGTTGTTTGTGGAGTCAAAATATTTATTATGGAGGACAGTTTAGTTTAGTTTGATTGGATACCCCCACATGTGTAAGATTTTGAAAGTCGACATTTTGGACAAAGTTGTTTGGATGGTCGAAACATTTGTAATTTGTAATCTTAATTTGTATTGTTAGTGTACAATGAATTATCTAGGTGGCGATAGTGTATAAGAATTTACCCATAGAGTATGATATCTCGAAATGTGTATGATTGTTGCTTACTTTTCATCCCGTTATTTTGCATTATATCTTCAGCAAATTTCGGTTCTATGCTATCATAGTGTCTACTATTATGGAAATATTCGAGAATCTAACTATGATTACAAAATTAGCATCGTATTTTCGGAAATATCAGAGCATGCAAGCCAAATGATTCTTGTCATATTGTGTTTGGGTTCTGACAAAGGCTTGTTGCGAGGTGCGTTTGTCAGTAACAAACTCTGTTGACGACAAAGGGTATATTGTTAGGCGTTGCTCGAATATTGATTCCCTGTGTATGATTGGAAAAGTGGTGATTTTACACAGCTTGAAGGCGCTAGTTCGTAAGGAACTAGCTATTTGATTAGGCAATATTCTAAAAATTAAAGAATCCTTAATAAAAAGTATACGAATCGTCTAAATATCTAGTAATTTCTTATACAGCCGCGGTTGAATTTAAAACTAAACTTGCTGCCACCATTATGATTCTGACCACCCCAACACATTTGTAGAATAATTTTTTATACCCTTTATACCACCAAGTGGTTGAATTTCAAATTAAACTTATTTCCATCATAATTTATCTGACCTCCCGAACAACGGGTACTAAAAATTTCTGAATCCGAGTTAACGAAGCTATCCGGTAATATTATATACACTAGCACTGCCAAGCGATTGAATTGCAAACTAATCTTGCTGAGGCTGATTCTGACCACCCCAACAACTTTGTAGAAGACGGTAATATTCTGGAAATTTCAGTATCCCAACCGAATATCACCCGAACAACTTTATAGTAGACGGAACTATTCTAAAAAATTCAGTATCTGAGATATCGTACCTATCATGCGCTAAGATCCGTTGAAAAACATCCGATATATGGTCATTTCAGTAAACCTGTTTCCGGATACTATGGTCAATTATGTATATCCTTCCAATCACGTATATATTATCCGGTACCATATCAATATTGGCATCAACCACTCTGTAGTGGGTTCCAGGTGCCCCGGGGGAAGTTGCCAATTTGAAAAATGTTCAGAACCCAATCAATATGGGTATCAAACTTCAAGATTTTTCCTGAAGATGCTTCAGGAAGCATATTCAGGACGATCAGTTGCCCTGACCACTCTGTAGTAGGTTCCAGGTGCCCTGGGAGAAGTGACCAATTTAAAAAACTTCCAGAACCATATAATTTTGGGAATCAAACCTCAAGATTTTTTGAGGTGATACTTCTAAATTTATTTTAGAACCAGCAAGCTGCCATGACCACTCTGTAGTAGGTTTCTGGTGCTCCGGGGAAGTTGCAAATGTCCAGAACCTTATCAACATTGGTATCAGAATTCAAGATTTTCAAAAGCTGATACTTTTAAAGCATTTGAGAACTATAAGCGGCTATTACCGCTCTGTAGTAGGCTCCAGGTGTCCCAAAGACAGTGGCCAATTTGCAAAATGTTTGAAAATATCAAAATGAGTATCAAAGTTCAAGGCTTTTTATGGAGATGCTTTTGGACTCTCCTGTCGAACAGAGTTCGCCGCACGAAGTTGACCATCTACAAAACGCTCATTAGACTGGTCGGCCTCTATGGCCACGAAAGTTAGACGTTGCTGGCGAAGGTCCAACGCACCCTTGGAGTTTTTTAACGGAAAGTGTTACGAACCATCTTTGGCGAGGTGAAGATGGAAGACGATACGTGGTGGAGGCCACGTGGAACCACGAGTTGCAACTGTTAGGAGAACTACCCGCACGGTGAAATTTTGGCCGAAATAAATTTATAATGGATCGATTATTAGCTAATTGAGTGATCATTGCAACTACAGTCCCATCCCGATTTTGGCAACACCCGTTTTTGTCTACCCCCGATTTTGGCAACAACCTCGAAAATATTTTTTTATTACTTTTTAGAGCTAAAACCTTTTTATTAATAATTAACAGGACAAAAAAAAAACCAAAAGTGAATGTCATTAAGATTTATATGTGTATTATGGGCTGAAATAATGAACCACCACTCGTATCACCGCTCTTTGCAAACAATTTCTATTGAAACTTTTTTGCTCTTTTTATTCACGTTTTCCATATCCCTATTCACACTACCCTAATCTAACCAGCCCACCGTAGAATGTCGTATTTTTGATATTCTCACTGATTTTGTCGTCGACAAGCTGACTCACACCGTTGTACATAGTACAACACCTATTGAGCGAAGCCTGCTGTTTACATCACAATGCAACCGATGCTACATGAGTGATCCAGGAGCAAGCAAGCCCCAGTATGTTTAATTGCTAGTGATTAGCACGTTCGATTTTCTAAATGCGCTATATAGCCATCAAGTCGTTTTGCTCATTATGCGCCTCTTTTCTGATACCAGCCGAGAAACTGTCATTTTATCATTTTAACCGTCTTTCTGCTGCATCCCCGTATAGATAATAAGAAACAATCTTATTTCAAAGAGTCTTTAAACAAAATTGACGCGAATTTGTCTAGCGATTAATATCAGAACACTGTTGGCTTTTCCAGTTTCATGATGTGTCAATTGCATAACGAGCCTTTTGATTCCAGCATGTTTGCCAACAGTTCAACAGTAATGGTAAGAGTTTGGTAACATGTAACCGTAAGGCTCTCGAGAAGGCATTGAAAAAATCAGATCATGAGAAAAAATCGGGTTAATCTAAGCCATCTTGATGCTCTGCGCGGGGCAAGTTATGAGGTTCCTAAGATCTTTGGAATTTGGACGTTCGATGATTCACCGTTTAATGATCTTCAACGCTCACCGATGGAAGACTATTGAGTGGAGTGAATCACTTGGTAGCACAACAATGAACGTCGTTACGGTGCGCTGATAGTAGAAGCCATTCAAGCATTCTAAAAATGAAGACCTCTATGAGTCTGGAATTCTAGCACTCTAGCACTTGAATGGGAGGCGTTGATACTTTCTCTCGACTATCTTAGCAGAACGCATGATGTGGTTTGATTGTTTGATTTCATTGTACCAGAGCAAGCGGAGTACGAATGCAAGAATCATAGCTTACATGGATACCTCACCCGGCTTAGCTTGTTAGACGGTGTTGCTCATCTGAGGCGAGTGATGCGTCACATTTGGTTTTATTATTATTTATTCAGCCTAAGGCCGGAGTGGTCTCTGCGGTACATAACAGTCGTCTCCGTTTCCGCTGTACGTTGTACGCTGTACGTCGGAGCTCATTGATTCTACCAAATTTAATGAATTTGAGCATGTGTGGGTAAAAACGCATATTGATGGTGAAACTCACATTTTTGCAACAGTGTACTTTCCTCCAGATCAAGCTTGTAAATCCTCATATGAAAAGTTCTTCCATAACGCCGATGAAATTATTTCCCATTTTCCTCCTGAATTCAAAGTTCACATTTACGGCGATTTCAACCAACGTAATGCAGACTTCATTCCAGATTCTGAGAATGAAAGTATTTTGCTGCCAGTTGTCGGTGAAAATGAGACTTTACAATTTATTTTGAAAAACTGCATGTTTAGGCTTGAATCAAATCAATCATGTGAAAAATCGACAAAATTGCTATTTGGACCTTTTATTCACAAACACTCTCGATGATTTCTGTGTAAATGAGTCTCTATCGCCGTTATGGAAAAATGAAGCATTTCACACAGCAATAGAATACTCTGTATTTGTGCATCGGAACCATGATCCTTATGGCTATGATTTCGAAAATATTCTCGATTATAAAAATGCAAATTTTAACAACATTAAACAAAAATTGAACAGAGCTAATTGGCAACAAATTTTACAAAATCAAACTGACATTGAATGTGCTGTTACAGACTTTTATGCAATTTTATTAGACATTGTTCGGAATGAAGTACCACTCGTGAGGAAACGTCGCAATTATAACTCAAAAAACCCAATATGGTTCAACAAACAAATAAAAAATTTGAAAAACCGAAAGCAAAAGGCTCATAAACTTTATAAACAATACACAAGTCAAGAAAATTTAGAAAACTATTTGAATATTTGCGATCAACTTAGTTTAGCCATGTCTTCGGCTCTTACGGAGTATAATGCTAAAACCGAAAATGAAATCAAATCATGTCCAAAAAACTTTTTCAAGTATGCCAAAACCAAGCTAAAATCCAGCAATTTTCCATCGAAAATGACTTTAGATGAAAAATTAGGAGATAATGCTGATGAAATTTGTACTCTTTTTGCAACCTTTTTTCAAGAGACATATTCCGAATTTTCCGAAAGTGATCGTGATTATGAATATTTTTCACATTTTCCTGACTATTTAAGCAGTGTTGGTGTAAACCAAATTAATGCAACGGAGATTTTGGCAGCTCTACAGAATTTGGATGCCTCAAAAGGATCCGAACCAGATGGAATTCCACCTATGTTTTTGAAAAAGTTGGCAAGCGAATTTACGACACCTTTATTTTGGTTATTCAAGTTATCTTTAGAAACCAGTAGCTTTCCAAAAGAATGGAAGAAGTCTTTTCTAATACCAATTTTTAAATCAGGGAAAAAATCTGATATTAGAAATTATCGTGGAGTGGCCATTATTTCATGTATTCCTAAACTTTTTGAATCAATCATCAATAGAAGGATGTTCAACCAAATAAAACATATAATAACAGATGCACAACACGGGTTCTTCAAAGGACGTTCGACTACTACCAATCTTTTAGAATTTGTAAATTACTCATGGCTATGGACAAAGGTGCTATGGACAAAGGTAGTCATGTTGAGGCGCTTTACACAGACTTTAGCAAAGCATTTGATAGACTCGATATTCCTATGATGATTTTCAAGCTTGAGAAATTGGGAATTGAGATGAGACTCCTTAAATGGATTAAATCATATTTAACTGACCGCCAACAAATAGTACGATTTGAATGGAAACAAAATCAGTCGCTTCCAGTCAATGCAACATCTGGAGTTCCCCAAGGCTCGCATATAGGACCTCTTCTATTCATATTGTTTGTAAACGATATATCACTCATTCTTAAGCATCTTAAAATCCTTATTTATGCGGACGATATGAAACTATTTATGGAAATCAAAAATACTGTTGACAATGACATCTACTTGAACGAAATACGCATATTTGATAACTGGTGTAACAAAAGCTTACTACAACTTAATGTCAAGAAATGTAATTTGATCACTTTCAGTAGAAAACGGAGCACACCATCGATAACGGTAACTCTAGGAAATCAACCAGTAAAAAAATGTGACAGGGTTAGAGATTTGGGTGTAATCTTAGATGCTAAGCTAACCTTTACTGACCACTACAACACCATTATCCATAGAGCAACAAATATGCTCAGTTTTATTAAAAGATTTAGTTATAACTTTCAAGATCCTTATACAATTAAAACTTTGTACGTTGCGTATGTCAGATTAATTATAGAATATTGTAGTATTGTATGGTCTCCGTATATGAAATCACATGATGATCGAATAGAATCAATTCAAAAGCAATTCCTTTTATATGCCTTACGCAAATTAGGGTGGACAACATTCCCACTTCCGTCGTACGAGGCGCGATGTATGCTTATAGATATCCAATCATTGAAAAAGCGTCGTGAGTTTGCCATGATCTTATTTGTGAATGATATTGTTTCGCACCGCATTGATTCCACCAAACTATTGTCTTGTTTAAATTTTTACACTCCTACTCGGCAATTGAGAAATCGAAACTTGTTTGCCACCTGTCATCATCGAACAAATTATGCAAAATTTAGTAGTTCGAGGTGCACATTGTGCTCATGGATCAATCATTGCCGCCTGAAACATTCCTTGGTTGAGTGCTAGGAGACCGACTAGTGCAAAGGGATTTGGTTTTAGTGAGTCGAGTGTAGTTAACCCATACTCACACAACATTGGATACGCTTGGCTAATGTGCAGAATGCAGTTTTCCGTTACCATTTTCTAAAACAATGGAATGTCTTATGCCTTGCGTTCATTTTTTCCATAATGTCAGCGAAAATTGTGCACATAATTTTACTCTTAATCACACCGACCACAAGAAAGTTGGCTTCCATGCAAATCCATTATATAAGAATTCAAAATTTGTAGCACATTTAGTCATCTAGTATCCGTCGGATCGCTATTTGTTATACATAGTAAACTATGACGAAAAAAAGCATTTTTGGTGGACTAAAATTTAAATTAGATGAAGGCAGCACTTCAATGGACTACAATAGAAACATTATTTTTATCACCACAAATTTTTGTAAGAACGTGACCAACGCTATTGTTGATTTCGAATATTATTTATTAATAAATTTGTGTTATGAAATTGGCTAATTAGTTACTATATCGTTTGATTACCATTCTAGATTTTGTTTCCCCCGTAACGCTGGGTAGACACCTTTGCGTGGTGTGTTACGGTGTAAGATCTACCACGGTCACATTGTCAGCTACAGGCAAATCCTGACCCAACGAATACCTTCCCCAATATCCAACTCCGTGGTACTTATGAGGGTGTCGCTGAGTCGGAGGCCTCTCGTTAAGTAAGTACTACACCAACACTTCCTTCCCCTCCCAAGTTACGGTGAAGATGGGCGTGGCCAGGAGTAGTAATCCTCATGCTTTTGTGATTTTTATCCTAGATTGAAATCAAGGACCACACTTACCTTGATTTCTGATAGCAATCTGAATAAGGATTTCAAAAGAAAAACATGAGTATCACTAGTGTCCAATCTACGAAGTACACCGTAACTATGCTATGCTATGCTATGCTATATCGTTTGATTACCATTCTAGATTTTGTTTCAATTTTGTTTGAACTACAATCTCCGAGTTATGAATAATATCGCAAAATTGTCAGTTATGATGCACGTACATCACTCAAATACACTCTACATACTTTGTAGTACATATTCTAAGTATTTAGCTTCAAAAATGCAAACAAAAAAAAAATGAAATTTTGTATGAAATTTTTTTCCCGTTTTTGGCAACATCCCCATTTTAACAACATTAAAATCCGGTCGTGTTGCCAAAATCAGGAAGGGACTGTATTTATTTATTTATAAACAAACCATTGATAGGGTTTTGAACGTTTTTCAAATTGGCCACTTCCCCCGGGACACCTGGAACCTACTACAGAGTGGCCAGGGCAACTGATCGTCCTGAATATGCTTCCTGAAGCATCTTCATGAAAAATCTTGAAGTTTGATACCCATATTGATAGGGTTCTGAACGTTTTTCAAATTGGCCACTTCCCCCGGGGCACCTGGAAATGGACAAATTGATATGAAATTTGCGAAAAAGAATCCACGTGTCATGAAAGGACTCGAACCCTCAACGTCCTACTGGAACCCAGGGGGGCATCGCAGCAGAGGCAGACCCAGAGGCCCATGGTGGCGCTACTTTAACAAAGAAATAAAAGAAGTCGACCAAAAACTAACCCGTCAAAAGGTTAAAGCGATAGGTGGATATTGTTCAGGGTGGAGATTTTTCAAATCATAAAATAAAATAAAATGAACCTTCTGCTCCAGCGTTAACTCCTGCCCTAGCGTACAAGCACAAACATGTGGAACACATCACGCATTTTAGCATTAACCAAGGATGTTATCGATCATTTAGTAATCTGCGTTCGATCATTTAGTAGTTTGTCAATAACTCATTCCAGAGGCTAAATTTCAAAATGTGTTGTATGGTGGACTTTTAATGCGAAGGTTTTTCTACAACTCTCCTTAATAGGTCGATGTTCGAATTCCTCTGCTAAAGGAGTTATGGTGCTAGTTGATATACTTATACTAAACGATAACTCAATATGCAATCATTTAGTCCAAGTTACTGCTACTAACGCTATAGCTCCGTTATTAGTGAAATTCAAAGAACGAACTTTTAGGCAGAGTTGTAGATATACCTTTGCACTAGAAGTCCACCATACAACACATTTTGAAATTTAGCCTCTGGAATAATTTATTGAAAAACTACTAAATGATCGAAGGCAGATTACTAAATGATCGATAACATCCTTGGCATTAACTAACAGTTTCTATTCCCGAAGTTGCAGTATGACAGCTTTTCCACCCGGAAATACTACCAATATTGATACATACAATCGTACTTCCATTTTTGTAAGTATAACAACAACAGTTCATGTTCCAACAAGGCGTAATGAAGAAAAGTGTCTCGGATCATTACATCAGGGTATGTCTAAAATAATCAAAAAACATATAAATGTGTTTTACATTAGTTTGGATTCCAACCTTTATAATATCTCTGCAGTCATTGTCGTCACGATGATTGATGTGACGACAACCGAATAAAAACACCGACACCCACCTTCGTATGATATTCTGATCCTCAGATAGAGCATGTAGTACACTGCCTCCTTCAAACATAGTCCCCCGCGACTCATGAACATTTCACGCCAACAGCATAATGTTAATTTCGTAAATCCTGCCGCTCTTCTCTCGTCAAGCAAGAAATTAGGGGTTCAATGAAATACTATGTAACGTGAAAGTTATAGATAATAATCATTGCATTTTCTACAAGCATAGAATAAAATTGTTTCTTTGCTATTTTTTGATTCATTATTCCTACCCCCAATCGCGTTACGTTATATTTGAATAAACCCCTTCAGGGGGAAAAACTGGGAAGTAATTAGAACGTGCATTCTGGAAAAAGCTTTTCATTCCGCAAGAACTCTGCAGCATCAAAGACGACACGGAGGAATTGACACTCATAATGTCAATAATTTTCTTAGCAGAAGTGCCGTGTCGAGTCAAGCTGTAATATAATTTCTCCCCAAGAATTCCGGCTTCAATAGTCAATTTAGTCCTCATTGTTTGACAGAGGTGGCCGTATCAAAGCTGTAGCAGCAAGCTGGTCGAGGAACCCGACGAATGCCATGTGCTGTGCATGGTCCCGCATTTATTCTAATATGTTGTTGGGTGGTGGAAAGTTGTGAGACTGGAACGAAAGCGAATAGCAGAGGCGCGGAATTGATGGTACTACAATCATGTTTTAATTAAAGTAGAAAACGTCGCATATCACGGTGAACGGGCCGACGAAGATAAGGGACTTCATGGGGAAACACCCTGCCTGTCGGCGGAAGTGTTGTCGACTGTGCCATATTGTACCAAACAGATTTTTAAACGTCAGAAACAATACGGAGTATAAACATGCTAATTTCAAAAGGACAAATACATATTTTGGTTGATTGCTTTTAAGTAAATTTAAGTAAAATCCACTATGTTTCTATTGTGATAAATACACATAAATCGACCACTACCGAGCAACCTTGAAACAAAACCATACATGTCAATGATGAATAACTAACACGACCATAATGAATTAATGATGGCATCCCTGGCCGGCAGTCAGAGGTGATGGCAGCTGATGCTCTCCGAACGGGACCTGAATGGAAATGAGCATTATTGATGTTCTCATGTTGTAGCATTCGCCAGATGGAGGCGTGTGGTATACGACTTTGTGTGTGGCTCCGTCAGCCATGACACAACAACGGGCTAGCCGTTTATGCGGTATGTCAATTGACGGCAGTTAGCTCGCTGAAAAGCTTCGTCGGTCTCTAGCGGCCTAGGTTTCACTCGCTTAGACTAGGGGAATTGGTTAGGATTAGTACAATAATTGTCTCAAAGAGACAGAAGCGCGAATGAATGTCACGCTGTGTGATTTGGTGGAACATGCTTTCCAAAAGTCAACCAAGCGGTGGGACGCCAATAGAAAAGTTTTGTCATGAACATAACGGCTTGGCGACACCATCTGGGAAGCGATAATCCTTATCATTAAGAGGTTGAGAGCATGCTGAACGTTAAAACGTGGTGGCAATTGAGATAAATGGTAGTTTGAGATTGCACGGATCTGTCACAGTGAGGTAATTCGAGGCATAAAATATAAGGCACCATCAAGGAGATAAAGCGTAACAAGAGCCTTATCTAGCAGATTGTTTTTCCTGCAGACAGAACCACATGCTTGGTAAAAGATGAGGCAGGGTACAAAAGAAATGGAGATTATAATGTTTCTGGACGTTTCTGCAAATTACAAGACTACTTTCCAGATAATTCTTCCCTTATTGAATGTGCATCGTTTTGTCTTTCTCGTACCACAAAATTTATCAAAAGGCTATCATTTTACTCATGGAACAAACTATTTTCCGGGATATCAAAGAGTCTTGTTTCGTATACCAATCGATTCAGTTCGATAGATTGAGTGATGTCTGTGTATGTATTTATGCTGCATTTGTGTATGCTTAATGGGATAACATGCATCGCGAAGCATGTATGCCCGTTTCAGAATCGCTCTTGCACTGAAAAGTGGGTTTGAACTATGAGATGAACCGTACTGAGTAAAATGTCGTAATAAGGCCAAAGAAACAACCAGATTCCACCTCAGAATGCAAGTTTGCATTGTTTTCTATTGTTTTGAAGTGATAAGCCACAGAGAAATCCGCCGCTTGTCACTTTTATTTAAAAGAGGGGAAGTCGACGAAGAGAATTCTCCCTTGAGACATTTGCCCTTATTCCAGATAGAGCTTAATTTTTATTTTCTACAATTGGATCAATTAGGAGTAAAGCAAGTGGCAAGTGGAGTCAAACAATGGATCACCGATGAGACCTGGAGGAAGATAGAGGAGCGATACTACCCGTAGCTATTTTAATTTCAACAGTGCTTCTCAGCGCTATTTGTACCCACTGATCCCGTTACGATCTTTGCAAGGACCCATGCCTTCGTTTTTAGAATGCCCGCTCTCTAAAGGGTAAGGAAGATGAATTATTTAACTTCCTAACAGTTCATAATGTGCATATTGCCATTATAACAGAAACTTATTTAAAACCAGGACTCTCCATTAAAAGAGATCCACATTATTTTATCTACTCAAATAATCGTCTTGACAGCGCTTGTGGTGGGGTCGCCATTGTCATTAATAGACGTATCAAACATAAATTATTTTCTTCGTTTGAAACCAAAGTTTTTGAAACCTTGGGAGTTTCTGTTGGAACAAATTTTGGACAATTTTCCTTCATTGCAGCCTACTTGCCTTTTCAATGCAATGGGCAGCAAAAGAATTTGTTGAAAGCTGATCTTCAAATTCTGACTCGCAACAAATCAAAATTCTTCGTAATTGGTGACTTCAATGCCAAACACCGTTCATGGAATAATGCTCAAAGCAATTCCAATGGTAAAATTTTATTTGAAGACAGTTCTGCGGGATATTATACTATTCAATATCCCAATGGACCAACTTGTTTTTCTTCCAGTCGAAATCCTTCTACAATTGATTCGATTTTAACGAATTCAAGTCAGCTGTGTGGCCAATTGGTAACTCATGCTGACTTTGACTCTGATCACCTTCCTGTGACGTTTGAAATCTCACAAGAAGCCATTTATAATCCAATCAGCTCTACTTTTAATTATCATAGAGCTGATTGAGATTTATATAAAACGTATATCGATAGGAATTTTGATGTTAATATTCCTTTGGATACCAAAAGTGATATTGACAATGCGCTCGTATCTTTGACAAATTTAATTGTCGAAGCCAGAGGCATTGCAATTCCGAAATGTGAAGCTAAATTCAACTCCATTATTATTGACGACGATCTTCAGCTACTGATCCGTCTTAAAAATGTGTGAAGAAGGCAATACCAAAGAACTCGCGATCCCACGTTGAAAGTTATTTGGCGAGATTTGCAAAATGAAATTAAAAATATGTTTCGCTATTCCGAGAAATACCAACTTTGAGAATAATGTTTCGAAGTTGAATCCCAGTTCGAAACCCTCAAAAGCCAAAAAAAAAAGCAAAAAAACCTCAAAAGCCAATTCCAGCGCTAAAAGAGGGAAATTAAATATTATTAACAAATGGCGAAAAGGCTCAAAAACTTGCTCAACTGTTCGAGAGTGCCCATAATTTTAGTCTAGGTCTCACTAGTCTAATTGAGGGTCAGGTCACACGGAGCCTCGAAAATATTCTCAATCAAGAGAATGTTTTTGACCCTTCGTTGGGAACTATTTTGGATGAAGTGAGATCTATTACCAGAAAATTAAAAAATATGAAAGCCCCGGGTGATGATGGTATTTTCTACATACTTATCAAAAAACTTCCTGAGAGCTCTTTATCCTTTTTGGTTAATTTATTTAACAAATGTTTTCAATTGGCATACTTCCCAGATAAATGGAAAAACGCCAAAGTTGTTCCAATTTTGAAGCCGGACAAAAATCCAGCTGAGGCTTCTTGCTATCGCCCAATCAGTTTGCTTTCTTCAATAAGCAAACTGTTTGAGAAGATTATTTTAAATAGAATGATGGTTCATATTAATGACAATTCTATTTTTGCTGATGAGCAATTTGGTTTTCGCCATGGGCATTCAACCACCCATCAGTTATTAAGAGTAACGAATTTAATTCGGCTCAACAAATCTGAAGGATATTCGACTGGAGTCGCTCTTCTTGATATATATTTGCGGTTCAAACGAGTGACTAATTTCAAAAAGTGATGTTTAATTTGTATTCTATCAACATTTCGGGCTGCTCATGTGCGGAGAAGTGAGTAAAAACTTGATTTTTCTATGCCCTTCGAGAAGAAGTGAAGTGCAGTGATAAGCCCACCGAATCGCGAACGGCTATTAAATTGGCACGAAACTGCTGATTTACGATAAAATTCGAGCCGAAATTCATAGGACTCTTTGAAGAAACATGTTCATTATCACGGGAAGTGAATAAATATGCTGTGAACAGGTTAGTAATTTGAATATCATACTTTTGTTCGATGCTGTTCGATGCATTCGAATGTTGGTGGGAGAGGAGTGCGGGAGGTGTGGGGTTGACCCGTGGAAGGTCCGGTGCGCCATCGTGGTACTACTCCAACTATGTCCTTAAACCCCCTTAAGTATAATCCAAATAATAAACGATTACGCGTTTCCTCAGTAAACAATAAAATATGATTTTTTGCTGCGGATTACCCATCAAAGGTTCTAGCTTCAACAATTAATCGCATTCGGAATGATATTTTCAGAATTCCGGGGCCACTCGGGTACAATCCGACCAAATCGACCATAATCCGGAGACCTCCAGAATGGCAATTTCCTAAATTGAGCCGAAATAGATCGCGCGAAACCTTAAACTTAATGATTTCACACAAAAAAATCCGTCTAAGACGAGTTTAGTACTCTCCATTTAATTCCACCAATTATTTTGATATCTTTGCAGATACGTATTTTGACCACAACTGTGTGGTCGTCTTCAGTGTCTTGTACTTCACTCGACTAAGTCTTAGATGGTTGAATAGACTCCACTAAAAAGAGCTTAAAATATTTCTCGCTTAACTTTTCAAAAGGACCTAAGTAACATTTTTTTCATGAATTAATTTGAATACTGCAATCAATAGCTTTCATGTTGTTCTGTTGATTGCGCTATTCAAATTAATTCATGAAAAAAATGTTACTTAGGTCCTTTTAAAAAGTTAAGCGAGATTTGTTCCGAAAAAAAAAATTGTCGGAATGATATTTTCTGGATTTCTGGGCCACTCGGGTTTAATCCAGCCACATCATGAGCCAGAGGACCTCTGAAATGAACATTTCCTAAATTGAGTCAAAATAAGTCGTGAGACACCTTAAACTTCATGAGTTTACAAATCACTCGGCTTCAATCCGGTTACATCGGCCACAGTCCAAGACCTACGAAATGATTTTTTTAAATTCAAACAAAATAGGACATGTGCCACCTTATACTTGATGGTTTCACGAAACTTTTTTGTGGATCTTAGGCCTATTGATCACATTGAACAAAACAAAGCATTATATTTTGTAGTTTGAGTATCCCACGACATATTTTGATTCAATTTTAACCTTTCCGTCACTGACGTCTGTTTGTAAGGGCTTTCAATAATCAAAACTTCAGAATTCAAAGACCTGGATTGTGACCGGGTTGAACCCAAGTGGCCCAGGAACTTAGGATATTATTTCCTATAAAATCATAATGTTTGAGGTGTGACGTGATCTGTTTTGACTCAATTTAGGAAATGGCCATTCCATGAGTCCTCCTAGTTGTGCCACTTTTGTACAGTATTGAACTCAAGTAGCCCAGGAACTCTAAAAATATCTATCTCATTATTGCATAGTTAAATAATGAAGTTTGAGGTGTTGCACGACGTGCTTTGATTCAATATAAAAAACGCCCAATGTGCCCTCTGAATTGTGACCGATGTGACCAGATTGGAACCCCATAAAATATTATTTTTATTATAATTTTAAGAAAGTATGAAGTTTGAGATATCACACGAGCTATTTTGATTCAATTTATGAAATGGTCATTCCGGAGGTCCGGTGGCCGGATTGCACCCAAGTGACTCAGCAACCCTGGAAATAACATTCCCATAATTGTTTTGTGTAATCATTAAATTTTAGTAGGATTAAGGCAGGCATTTTCGTCTTTCTAGAAAACCAATAAAAGAGAAACTTTTTTTGTCAAACTCATCCGTACCAAATCATAAGCTCAGGAGAAACGTTCTGCTATAGTGGAGTTCTAGCAAATGGACGTTGCTTTTGTTGGTTTTAGCCCCTACGACGATGGACGGAAATAACTGCCGTGTCCCTATAAATCAAACGATGGGATCCATCCGGATTGAATGCAACTTGTTGCAAAGGAAACAGTAAATAAATGTGATTTTTACACCAGTTTTAATTTTTGAAAAACCTTAAAAACAGACGTTTGAGACGCAAAGGTTAAAGTCCCATAAGGAATAGACAATATTGAGAACAATCACGACAGAGTCGCAATGACTGTCGTGACTCTCACATTGCGTTTTTGGCAAGACAAATGTTAATTTTATTTCAAGCCCATCTGGATAACAATTGTATGTGCATGCTGCCTTTCTCCTTTAGTTTTTGGAGCTTTGTGCACATTCAACACGAATAATCTCAACGAAAAACGAAATCGTGAGATGTCCAATGTTCATTTTTAAAACTTTCTTCTCTAGAGTCTAACAACGCGTAGCCTTTCAGGCTTACGAAGAAAGTATTGAATTGAGAGTCTATAAAGCACAAGTTGTAAGATCAGTTCAATCTGAATTTCTAAAATAAAAGGATCTTTGCATTTGGTTTCATTCACGTCATAGAAAATTAATTTTCTCTCCCCTTTGAATTCTGGTGAAGCTCATGATAATCAATAAGCTCTAAATGTCAGATTCCTATAAAGTTCAATACATTTATTCATTATTTTATTTATTTCTTTAAATCCTGTTTATAATGAAAATTAGCGCACAATTTGTTTAGTATGGAAGTATGGAAGGAGCGCCCTCTAAATGTTCCGCCAAGTGCTGCAACATCACATTTTGGCACCGGACACAAGCAATGGAAGTAGGGTTTAAACATGTGAAAGCAACAACATTTTATATCTGCATCAGTGTTTAATGATTAATATATTTCTTTGTTCGGATTTTGTTAAAAACAATTGATGCCACGTCTCATTTTACAAAATACCTCAAATTGAAATCAAAATTGGCAATCCTTTCCTAATTTTTTTTTCCTAATAATTTCCTAATAAACATTTGAATGTCTTATTTGTCATACTGGCAGTGGCGTAGCCAGAAAATTGTTCTGTGGGGGGTTTGCTGAATTACATTTGATGGAGCAATTTCAATGTTACTAGTTAATCTCTTGGATCTCGAAAATGATCTATGTATGTACTATAAGTTATTTCCAGCGGCGCAACTGAAATATTGTTAATTTAAGTTGCGGGCATTGTGCAGATCTAAATTCCTGTACAGTGACTTCATCCAATGGGCTGCAAAATGGTCCTGGTCCCCACAAGTCCCTATCTCACGCTTCCACGGGTCGTCCGATGACAAAAGACCGCCAACTAAGGGTTGTGTACTTAGCTGGTAGTGCAGCCTGGGCACTGTTGTCCTTCCGACATCAGCTAGAGTGAGAAGGTACGCCTCGAGCGTCGGATTTCGGTGTTGTACGGATTTCGATCCCGCACGGTAGCACCTACTTTGCACTTAAGAACATCCGAAAGCACACCTGGAGACACCCAAATGGTGAAACTTGTAACCAGATAGACCATGTTCTGGTGGATGGGCGCCATTTCTCAGATGTTATCGATGTGCAGAGGTCCGAACATTGACTCAGATCACTACCTAGTTGTCAGTAAAATTCGATCACGATTGTCAACAGTATCGAACGATGCGTTACAATATCCAGCGATTGTCGGCGGAAGGAGTATCGGCTGTGTACCGCCAGAAGCTCGACGAACGGATAAGTGCAAAGTGCACAACATCAACGATCTATGGGAGTCGATCCATGGAGTGGTGAGCACAACAGCACGAGAAGTGGTAGGCACTGCACAGAGGCGATCCAGGACGGGTTGGTTCGATGTGGAGTGTCAGAGAGTGACAGATGAAAAGAACGTTGCCAGAAGCCGGATGTTGGTGTCGGGTACCCGATTGAATAGAGATCGGTACAAAGAAGCAAGAGCAGCCGAAATAGGAACCCAACGCAGGAAGAAGAAAGAATACGAAGAACAAGTGATTAGCAAGGCGAAGAAAAGAATAGAGCAGAATGATATGCGGAAGTTTTATGAGACTGTCAATGGCATGCGGAGAAAAACAGCGACATCTCCCGTCATGTGCAAAGACCAACAAGGGAATTTGCTGACAGATAAAACCGAAATGGCTGCCAGGTGGAAGCAACACTTCAAGACTTTATTAAATAGTGGAAGTGACGGTGCGTCGGTGAACAGAATAAATATTTGCGACGATGGACAAGCTATACTTGATGAGGTTAAAAAAACTGTTAAAGAGCTGAAAAACAATAACTTCTCATGTATGGCAGTGAGCAGCTTTATGAATTCTGTACCATATTATGTCGAAAATATGGGAAGACGAGAAATTGTCTGCTAGTTGGTTGGACGGCCTTATTTGCCCTCTCTTCAAGAAAGGGCACAGACTGGAGTGCGCCAATTACCGAGGAATGACCCTCCTTAATTCGGTGTACAAAACTATGTCCCGTGTTCTGTTCAACAGATTGAGACCGCTTGGTGAGTCCTTTGTCGGCGAATACCAGGCAGGTTTTCGTGAGGGTCGATGTTTACCCTGAGACAAATCCTTGATAAATTCCGGGAGAACATTGCAGATACATCATCTGTTTATTGATTTCAAGGCGGCGTACGATTCAGTGAAACGGAATGAATTATGGCAAATTATGCTTGAACATGGTTTTCCGGCGAAACTGATACGTCAGATTCGTATAACGTTGGACGGATCAAAATCAAGTGTAAGGGTTGCGGATGAAATCGACGTCATTTGTTACCTTAGATGGATTAAAGCAGCGTGATGCACTCTCGAATCTACTGTTCAATATAGCGCTAGAAGGAGCGATTAGGAGAGCTGGTGTGCAAAGAAGCGGTACCATTATCACAAGATCGCATATGCTCCTGGGATTTACGGACGATATCGATATTATCGGGATTTATTGCCGTGCCGTGAAAAAGGCTTTCGTGCCTTTTAAGAGGGAGACAGCGAGGATTGGACTCATGATCAATACCAGCAAAATAAAGTACATGGTCGCTAGCAATCAACGTGGGTTCATTAGTAGTGGTGGTATCGAAATGGTGATGGATGGTGAAAAATTTGAAGTGGTAGAAGAATTTGTGTATCTTGGAACAATAGTGACGTGCGATAATGATGTTACCCGCGAGGTGAAAAGGCGTACTGCAGCTGCAAATAGAGGTTATTACGGACTTCGTAACCTGCTTAAGTCCCGTAGTCTGCAAACGAAAACAAAACTCGTGCTGGATACTACTCTGATTCTTCCGGTGGCTTTATACGGCCATGAAACATGAACGTTAAATGAGGCTGATCGAAGAGCTTTCGGAGTGTTTGAGCGTAAGGTGCTGCAGATAATAATCGGCGGTAAATAGGGGAACGGTATCTGGCGGCGTCGCATGAATCGCGAATTATAACACCTGGTATAAAGGGCTGGATCAAGATGAATACACCACTAGGTGTTCCAATCTGCCAAATTCACGATTCAGCCATCTTGGATTTTAGTATGGGAGAGCCAGCCGGTTTGTTTATGTTTTGCACCGAAAATGAATTTTTCACCCCCGCCTTCTTCTCGTCCATAAATTGGGCAGACTGCAACACCTAGCTGTGTATTCATCTTGGGCTGGATATTATTAAGCTTATACAACACGGCAGACTACTTTGTTCGTATGCCGGAAGAACGTCAAGCGAAGATAATATTTAGTAGAGAACCCGGAAGAGGCCGCAGGCTTCGTGGAAGGCCGCATACACGATGGCTTTTTGCAGTTGAAGAGGACCTGAGGGCGCTCAATGTTCAGGGCGACTGGAAGGGATTGGCCCAGGATCAAGTACACTGGAGAAAGATACTCCATTCGGAGTAGGTTCATCGAAGAGCTGTAGCCCATCAAGTATCAAGTAAGACTTCATCCAATCACGAAAAATTTTGGACGAAAATCCTGGGAAGATAGTGGGTTTTATACCTTCAACTTCGCCGGAGTGGAAAAAGACGCATCTTAGGCTGTTTACTTGATAAATGGTCATCAGTTTTCGATATCGACGGTATCGTGCAATACTGGCACAACTATTTTTGACGTAGGACTTTACTATACTGGGTGTCATTTAGATTTTTGGAAATCGAGAGCGTTACGCTGGAAGGGAAGATTTCAAACGATACTAGCGCCTTTATCATTCGATGGATTTTCAATATTTATATATCAATCGACTCGGATACTCTCCAGCAATTTGCCTATTTCATTGAAAATTAAGATTCTTAACGATAGACTATTGAAAATTTCAATTCTTGTCAAAGCCAGCAAAAATTTCATATGTATTCAATCCCGTGCATTCCTAACACTGACATCAGAATGCGGTATGTTACGGGTCTTGCGGAAGATTTTCTTCGTGTATAAAAGAATCAGTGCCTGCCCTGTTCAATCCATTACAATTTGTGACAGCAACGCGTACTGACGTGCATTTTGCTCGCGCATTGTTCGTTTCGTTCGCTCGTTCGTTCGCTGTGTTTGTTTACCTACACAACATGCAGTCGCCAGCAGTAGAACTGCCGGTGGGTCTGCGAATATGCATGAAAAAAGTGGGCGCATTTTTTTGTCATTCTGTGCTTGATAATGGTCGGATGCAGTGGTGTCTGTTGCGATGGATGCAATTGCCCATCGCATCGCTAGGAATTCACGGCTAGAGGCCGATGATGGCTGAGGCTGCGGTGGTGGATGAAGAAGAACAAAATTTGAGAGATTTGGTCTGCTCAACCACGAAAAGTGATTGGTTTCATAATCCACATGATCCCGAGATGAATACGACTCATGGCATATGACGGACCATATGTTAAGTTGTGCTTGGTACTAAATGACAGGTACATTAAAACATGGTTATACTATAACAGTTCTGATTTCCCAGCAAAAAAAAATCAACTACAATGATGAGAAAAAAAATTGGATTAAAATTATTACTTTCATTTAATCGCAAAAGGCATTAGCAATTAAAGATGCACAAACAACAATAGTGTTAATATCCATTTTAGATTAGTAAGTTTCGCTGTATTACATGTAAAAGTTTTGAAAAAGTCCGCAAAAAATAACTTCCAGAAGGGTATTTAAATAAACATAATCTTATTCTTCAAAATGAAACTAAAAAACATTTCGCTATTCTGAGGAATATCAATTTTGAGAATAATGTCTCGAAGATGGATCCCAGTTCGAAACCCTTTTGGAAATTAACGAAAATTCTTAAAAAACTTCAATTCCAGCGCTTAAAGAGGGAAATAAAATTTTATTAACAAATGGCGAAAAGGCTCAAAAACTTGCTCAGCAGTTCGAGAGTGCCCATAATTTTAGTCTAGGTCTCACTAGTCCAATTGAGGATCAGGTTACACGGAGCTTCGAAGACATTCTCAATCAAGAGAATGTTTTTGACCCTTCGTTGGGAACTAATTTGGATGAAGTGAGATCTATTACTAGAAAATTTAAAAATATGAAAGCCCCGGGTGATGATGGTATTTTCTACATACTTATCAAAAAACTTCCTGAAAGCTCTTTATCCTTTTTGGTTAATTTATTTAACAAATGTTTTCAATTGGCATACTTTCCAGATAAATGGAAAAACGCCAAAGTTGTTCAAATTTTGAAGCCGGGCAAAAATCCAGCTGAGGCTTCTAGTTATCGCCCAATCAGATTGCTTTCTTCAATAAGCAAACTGTTAGAAAAATTATTTTAAATAGAATGATGGTTCATATTAATGACAATTCTCATCAGCAAGAGCAATTTGGTTTTCGCCATGGGCATTCAACCACCTATCCGTTATTAAGAGTAACGAATTTAATTCGACTCAACAAATCTGAAGGATATTCGACTGAAGTTGCTCTTCTTGATATGAAGGTTTGATTGTAAAATTGATGAATTTTAATTTTCCTCTGTACATCATTAAACTGATCCAAAATTATTTATCAGATCGCTCACTGCAGGTAAACTATCAGAATTCTAAATCTGATAGATTACCTGTAAGGGGTGGTGTCCCCCAAGGCAGCATACTGGGGCCCATATTGTATAACATTTTTACTTCTGACTTACCTGACTTACCACCAGGGTGTCAAAAATCTTTGTTTGCAGATGACACAGGTCTCTCAGCCAAAGGGCGAAGCCTTCGTGTCATTTGTAGTAGATTGCAAAAAAGTTTGGATATTTTCTCCACTTACTTGCGAAAATGGAAAATTTCCCCGAATGCTTCCAAAACTCAGCTTATAATTTTCCCACATAAGCCAAGAGCTTCTTATTTGCAACCTTCTAGTAGACATATTGTCACTATGAATGGGGTTCAAATTAATTGGTCTAGCGAAGCCAAATATTTAGGACTTTTGCTAGATCAAAAATTAACTTTTAACAATCACATTGAAGGCCTTCTAACCAAATGTATCAAATATATTAAGTGCCTATATCCACTTATAAACAGAAAATCAAAACTTTATCTTAAGATCAAACTTTTGATTTACAAACAAATTTTTAGACCTGCCATGTTGTATGCTGTGCCAATATGGACTAGTTGCTGCAATACCAGAAAGAAGGCACTTCAGAGGATTCAAAATAAAATTCTGAAAATGATTCTGAAGTTGCCTCCGTGGTATAGTACAAATGAACTTCATAGAATTTCTAATATTGAGACATTGCAACAAATGTCCAACAAAATAATTTCCAATTTTAGACAAAAATCGTTGCAATCTTCAATTGCAACGATAAGCTCCTTGTACCCTTAGTATAAATTAGGTTAAGTTTAGTTTAAGTAGAAAACTTTGTAACTCCTACATGGTTCAATTCAACCAGAGGAAAAATTCTAACTGCCAGAGGCAATTGAAATGTATTAAAAATAACTAAAAAGTAACATAGCAATTAAGGATGATAGTGTTACGAAAACACGGACCACCTAGTCTGAGAGATGGATGCATGTATTAGATAATTAGCCAATAAAATTAGTTAAAGAAAAAAAAATTATCTTATTCTTTGTTTTTAATTTAATATATAAGTATTTTTATATAAGTCCTACGTCTGCTCGCGGTTATGTTAAAAACATTACCCATTGCTAGCTTTGTTTTTTCATTTTTGACATTTTGATGGTAAAGCATAGAAAAATGTATAACGCTTTACCTGAAAAACAAAAACCCAAGTCGAAATTCACAATACATCAAAACCTATGCGTATTTAAAAATATGACGATTCTTTTGAAAAGTTCACATAAATCCATGAATTTCTTGATTTTTTTTTAGATTCTCTCACACAAAACTAAACCAAATGTATCAACACATACAAAAAGATCCGAATTCGAAATAATCACAAAAATATAGAAATTTCTTTTTTTGAGTTAAAAATTAAAACGTAGTTTCTGAAATTTTCCAAATCTTGAGTTGTGCTTGTACTGCACGAAACCGATATGTGAATAGTAAGCAGGGCCATACCGCAATTACTTACCTCAATAGTTGCAGTAGTTCTGTACAACAACATAAACATCAAATATGTCATGTAGAACAAATAGCGACCATAGTTATCTTAATGATATGCACTCACCATAATCATGGGTAGGACAAGTATTTTTATGCGTAGGACATGTACATTTACAGCAATGTTGTTCTTGTACCACACGAGCATATTTGCATCCACCGATCGCGCCCGATTGAGAAGATTTGGTGCATCATGAAGGTCAGACACCTGAGGTTTTAGAGAAAGGGCGGGTAAGATGCGGACCAGGCTTGAAAAATGTCATCTGAATGTCATTTGACTAATTTGTTAATATCTTTCTTCAGATGTACTCATAACGCTTGAGTAGTACTATATTTTTGTTATTATTCGGTCATGAAGATGAGTTCCAATAATACAGACCCATTCGATTTTGGCAACACGTTCGGATCGTTTATGTTGCCAAAATCGAATTGTTTATGTTTTTTCATGATACTTCTCATTTCATCACTTATTTTAATATACACTAGATAAATCTTGACGCTTTTTCACCCGGATTTTGGAACCTAAGAGTTTTTCCAGAAAAAAAAATCGTCGTCGGATCGTCGGTTTTGGGATCTAATCATTTTTTACGGGCATTAGGAGATTTACGCGGTTTATAAGCAATTTCAAAAAAAGGTAAAAATTAAAAAAAAAACATTTTTTGCTGACATTGAATTGTTTTGTTGCCAAAATCGAATGAAATCTGTATAATAAAATACAGGGTGTCTGCAAATTATCCGTACAACAAGACAGGTTTTTAAATATTTTTTGGAATAAATTAAAGAACCAGCACCACACATTTTTGACGATTGTGACATGATTTCAAATGTCTCGATAATATGTTCGGTGTTTTGATGGCTATTGATTTCAAGATGGACCATACCGAAAGATAAATTCAATCCAAATCGGGTGAGTAGGACAGCAATTCCTTTTTGTTCGATAAACCGGAAAAAAAGCATTCACAAAGACTTAATTTTTTTTATACATGAAATGACGCTCAGTGTTCTCAGAATATACATCTGTTACAGCCTGCTGAGTTGTTATGCCCATATAGCTACCGATTCAGTCCATTATTGTCTGTTTTTGATTTGTAGAAGAAACTATCAAAATCTGTACGGATAATTTGCAGACACCCTGTAGAAATCTAATACAGTCAAACCTCCATGAGTCGATGTTCTATGACTCGATATCGACTCAAGGAAGCAAATTATGCCATATTAAAAAATATTTTCTGGGTTACTGTGATGGTCCCTTCAAACGGCATTCCAAAGATTTGCTATTCCTCATCTCGATATTTCCATAAGTCGATGGTCCCTTCAATATCGACTCATGGAGGTTTGACTGTAATAATAGTGCAGTTTACTTCCCCAAAAATACGAAAAAAAAAAATCCGAGTTTGACATAATTTTGAATGTTTTTTATGAACCCTCATAGCCTTAAACATTAGTACGATCTGTTATATTTTTTAATCCCCACAGAACCTGATGTTGTTTGGAATTGTTCTCATTACAGATTTAAATAATTTACACCATGTGCGATATTTAATGAATACAATGCAGTGGCATCTGTTATTGAACCTCACAAATCTTGTTGTACAACAGCATTTATACAGGACTAGCTGTATGTACCCGGCCTTGCTCGGAGTTGCCAGTTTAATTCGCAGTTTTTTTCACCATCGGAATTGGAATAGGTCAAAAGGATAATTGTGTTTTCTTATTGATATTTCATCATTTGATTAAAAGAAGGTAGATTACATTTGAAAACATTGACTGATTTTGAAAATGGGATCAAACCCAAAATCGCTTTATTCCGGGCAAACGTCTATTTCTAAAGAAGGAAAAACATACACCGATGCCTTATTCCGGAAAAACGTCTATTTTTAAAGAAATGATCACATTTACCGTCCAGAAGGAAACACTTTAATCATTGCTTTTCTCTGGGCAAACCATGATTTCGATGAAGTGTTGAGTTGATCGATCCCTGTCATCTTCGCCTTCTTAAGAAAAGAATGTTTGTTCCAAATTTGGTTGAAATCGGGCAAGGGGTACAGAAGTTATGCTGGAACATTGGATCATTGCATACCTTGCTTTTATTTATTAATCTTGAATCATTATCATATAATTATCATACCTTTTAAAATTTGGAATAAAGGTTACTCGATTATGGATCACTATGCAATTTGATCATTCATAATCATCAATCATTAATCATATCGATCGTTAATCATTAACCATACACATAGTGTGTCAACATTTAATCACGATCGGTAATCGTTAATCATAATCCAACGGTTTTTTCATTATTCATAATCGTTAATTATTGTCAAAATGAATTTAATCATTAATCATTATCAGTCATCATTTTCAAAAATTATAATTCATTAATCATAATCTTTAATCATAGAGTTGAATGATTTAATCATTTAATCTGCTTAGAATTGGTCCTGGGGTCAGGAGTTACACTGAATTGCCCGTTTTCTAAAGACAACCGCTTTCCCTTTACCCTTCCTCTTTTCTCAACGGCCATTTCACCCCTTTGTTATCTTCTCCTAGGGATAGAAAATGTGTACCAAATTTGGTTGAAATCGGTACAGGGGTTCAGAAGTTACACTAAATTGCCCGTTTTCTGAACAATACCCTCCTTCAGACCCCTACCCCTTATCCAAATTTCCCTCCCGTACGATCGGCTCCTCATAGTGAATATGTGTACAAAATTTGATTGAAATCGGTCCTGGGGGTTGGGAGTTACACTGAGTTGCTCGTTTTCCAAAGACAACACCTCCCCTATACCCTCCCTTTTTCCAATGACCATCCCATCCCCTTTGTTATCTTTTCCTTATGATGTAGAATGTGTGTACCAAATTTGGTTGAAATCGGTACAGGGTTCATGATTTACTTTGAATTGCCCGTTTTCTAAACAAAACCCCTCCTCCAGACCCCTCCCCTTTCCCAAATCCCTCCCATATGATTACCTCCTCGTAGTGAATATGTGTACAAAATTTGGTTGAAATCGGTCCTGGGAGTTGAAAGTTACACAGAATTGTTCGTTTTCTGAACAAAACCCTCCCACCACCCCTCCCCTTTTCTACATGACCATCCCACCCCTTTGTTAACTTCCCCTGAGGATAGAGAATGTCTGTACCAAATTTGGTTGAAATCGGCCAAGTGGTTCAGAAGTAGTTAGCGAACATACATACATAGATTGGTTTTTATATATATAGAAATAGAAGAAGATAGTACCGCAATAAAGCAGCTCCGGCACAAAGCATGGGCAGTACAAAGACCATTTAGCGTTTGGTGAACGCGACAACATCGGCTGCTCTCAACTGACAAGCAATCAATAGAGGGCAACATGTTCATCAGAATTTATAACAGAACACATAACTTTACCGCTTAATTTTGAACCTACCGCTGTGTCAAGTGCTGCTGGTCGCTGCTGGTGAAAACTTTTTTTCCCTCTGTTCTATGTGAGCCCGTGCAAACTACAAACTGCTACCCTGTTGTTTTATGAGGGTATTCCATTTTCAATCTTCCGGAGCCAGTCGTCGTTCGTGCCATGGGAAAAAGTTTTTCCTCATTTCAGGTCGGGCGGTTGTTTTGTGAAGAGTCGAGCCCTTGGTTCTTCTTCTGGTTTCAGTGCACCATGATGACGGAAATTTTCATCCTATAATCGTTCACAGCTCCCGGTTGTCATCGTCGGTTTAGGTCAAGTTTGGCCAATTTCACTTCGGGTCGATGTTACACACGCACTGGCAGACACACATTCAACGGGAGGATGGGCATTTCCCAAAAGCCACCACTTAATATCCCTCGTGGTGACGATGACGGAACACTGCTGGACAATCAATTTTCATTGCTTTTTATCACTTTTCTTCCTGCGGCTGTGGCATCCAATAGCAAAACACTAAATATTAATTTTTATCTTGTCAGCAACTTTTGTTTATTGGCTTTATTTTCATATCCATTTGGCACTCGTTTTTGGATCTTCACGACACGATTTATGGATCCTTTTTATGTGGCATTAATTATGAATAACACCAAATCTTTTTGTGCAATCAGGCCGATACGTTAGTTTATTTCTTATCTTAAAGTGGTCGTACAGCGTGAATTCTGACCAATATTCAAACCGATAACATAATCCTTTTCTTGAAGTGCATGATTTATTTTTGAGGAAGATGAGATGAAGCTGATACTTTTTCACTACGTCTTACGGAGCAGCTTCTAAACACTTTGTGATGCGATGATGAATCTCATGCCTCTAATAACACTCTGATGTATTATGATGTATTATCACACCAACGACTCTATTTTTTCATAAACACGTCTAATCATTATAACAAGAGCCTCAGTTTGCTTTTCCTCAAGTCACGATTTTTTATAACACAACACTTATTCTGGTGATTACAAATTTTCCCATACGGATAGTACCGATTACTTCATGTACATACTACATCTGAGATCATCAACGGTACAATATTTTTGTTGCCGTAGCTATTCAATCGTTCACTGGTGCCTAAACGACCACAAAATCGGATGGATCCCACTACCCATTTATCATTACTATGAGTATGAATTGCCATTTCCACCGGCGCTGGCTCCGTTATACAGACGAAAATCTATTATCATTACCACTACTCGAAAAAGCAGTAGTCACAACTTCAATACTGCTTGCACCGATGCCTTCGATAGGACCACCATCATTTCATAATACACCACCCACTTCGCAACACTCACATCTCTTCACCAAAGCTGCACCACTCGCTTCACACCAACAAAAACGGAGATCAGATCTCCGAAAAATCCCCTTCCGACCCGACAGGAAAGCACCTGACTTGTAACACAATTTGCTGGGAAACAACGCCAATCCTTTCGCGGTGTAGCTCCCTGCTTTCTGCTGCCCGGTTATGGTGGCTATGCAATCGCTGCCAATCTCACTGCAATCAGCCTTTCCACACCTCACCCCGATGCACGTTTGAACTGCATTACACGGATCAAGAATGTTCCGAATCCGTGGGAAAATCTAGGAAAACGCTCCGAACGATAACGACGGTAAACTTCCGCGGAAAATCCGAGGGCACATCCGATAGGCATAGATGTCACGCTGAAACTACTTGCAGCTCACCAATCGTTGCCCATCCTGGAACGGCCCGAAACAGCGCCGTGCTACAGAATCCCACTCTAAAGGACTCTCCGAGCATGTTCTCATTCTGGCCCATCACCCGCTCGAAGTGCATCGCAATTCAAATACTCTACCGCTCCAATAAACCCATATCAGCTGACAACAAATCGCAGCCTCCCCGGGTCGCGAATCATGGAACCTTGCCCAACAGCGGCATTGAATGGGAATCTTCAGCCCAGTAACCCTCAACAACTTGTTTTGGCTCCGCATTTGATAAGAGAGCGCGAGAATGCTTTTGCATTTTCTCTATTCCTGCTCACAGGGACGAAACATCACGACCGTAACGCTCGTTCGGGCTTTCGTCTTTGCTGAAAAGGACATGCGCTTTGGAGTGAATTCAGCGAGGTCGTAGCTGTCACTGCCGCAGTACAATGAGTGCTGCTAAACAAGGATGTACGAAATGTAGTTGTCTTTCACGATGCAGCATACAACTAGCGACGCACAGCTTCTCGATACAGAAACATGCTGGCGGGTGGGTTTGGCAAGCGTGATCGAAAACCACAAAATGCTATTTCAACGGAAAATTTAAATGTATGCACTGGTAACGCCCGTGTCAATGGTTAGGATGTTCTTCTTACGAAGTGGTTCTATGATTCTTCTGCGTCATCGCCCTGCATTATTTTTTCTTTCGTTTAATTAATCTATTCTTATGGATCCAAAACAAATACAACAGCGAATTAACGGCAGGGTTTTATTAGAGCTTATATGTTTGCATGATTGCATGTTCAGGTAAGTTAAAATACTATGTTTACGGCTGGCCCCTTAAAAACGGGAATTTCAATACTTCAATACTTTTCTATGATGATGATCTACATTAATGCTTTTAGAGAAATATTACCTTATGTGAATGAATCCTTAGAATATTTAAAAATTGTCGCACACACACTTTCACTCCAATATGTTCAGTTGTTTACAACATGCCGTCAAAACATTGTAGAATCCCGAGCAGGAGAGACGACCTCCATAACAGAAATTGATGTGAACTAGCCTTGCAAAAGAGGTACAATATCAAATCCAAAACATAATACCAAAAACTTTTATACAGAATACTTGAGGCAAAACATGCTTAGGTATTTCAATACCAAACCAATAATAATTGGTTATACATTTGGTATTGAAATTGAATTTAATAACTAAGCATGTTATATTGTGCATATTAGATTTTGGTATTATTCCTTTGGCATTTTACCTCTTATGCAGCGCTAGTTCATAACAGAGTATGGTATCAATACCAGAATTATGTGCTATTGAGCCAATTTCTCCTGCTCGTGATGCTTTCAAGCGAACAAATATCGTGAAAAAAGTACACGGTAGACAATTTCAAACGTGAAAATGTTTCTAAAATTTTTAAAGGATTTTTGGTCTTCTGAGCTCCATTGTATACAAACGAGATTGGAAGGCCAAAGACCCGAAGCAACTCATCAATAGGATCAGAAGCATCATCCCGAAATGGCAGCCGTCCATATGATATTATTCATTAATCTTAGTATAAAGACTAAGGCCAACTCTTTATATAACGTATATCAGATTGAACTGCACTTCTTTGTAGTTTTCCTCCCGAGCCATTCTTTCCATTCCCGCTATTTAGTGGCCACCCGTCATTACGATAATCCAAGTTATTACGATATCTTAATGTCCCATGACTTGGCACGGCAAATGCTGGGTAAAGCGTACCATTGGTACTTCGCGTACCTGAAGGAATAAAATAGACCCCATCTCGCGGTCCTTAGCCTCTTACCCAGCAACTCCTATCCCTACCTCCCCGTGGTGCTGGCCGGGATACGAGCAACCTTAGGGAAGATCGGGTAACCAACTCCGGTGGGAACTATGGTCGTATGCTGACAGGGAAGGGGAGGTTTGCACCTTTCCGGAGGTGCAAATCTTATTGAGCGTCTGTTCTCCATGTCAGGATCGGCTCACAACAGCGTCTGTTCTCCATGTTAGGGGCGGCTGATCATCGTCCGAGTGCCAGCGAGGGACTCTTAGTGAAACTGTTCACCGGAAATAAGGAGGAATGGTCCTCCGGAAATTTAGGGGGTTTGGTGTCAGGCCCTGCAAGCCAGCCTTTAAAAAATCATAAGCAACGAACAATCAACAAGAGAGTACGGACCGGAACCATCGGCGAAGACCACTGCGACGAAAAAGGACTAGCGACTGGAAACTCGGTTCGTAGAACTGCAAATTTCTCAACTTCATCGGGAGCACACGCATACTCGCCGATGTGCTCAAGGACCGTGGATTCGGCATCGTAGCGCTGCAGGAGGTTTGTTGGAAGGGATCAATGGTGCGAACGTTTAGAGGTAATCATACCATCTACCAGAGCTGCGGCAACACACACGAGCTGGGAACAGCTTTCATAGTGATGGGTGATATGCAAAGGCGCGTGATCGGGTAGTAGCCGATCAATGAAAGAATGTGCAGGTTGAGGATCAAAGGCCGGTTCTTCAACTTCAGCATAATCAACGTCCATAGCCCACACTCCGGAAGCACTGATGATGATAAGGACGCATTCTACGCGCATCTGGAACGTGAGTACGACAGCTGCCCAAGCCACGACGTCAAAATCATCATAGGAGATTTGAACGCTCAGGTTGGCCAAGAGGAGGAGTTTAGACCGACTATTGAAAAGTTCAGCGCTCACCGGCTGACGAACGAAAACGGCCTACGACTAATTGATTTCGCCACCTCCAAGAATATGGCCATACGCAGCACCTACTTCCAACACAGCCTCCCGTATCGGTACACCTGGAGATCACCACTGCAGACAGAATCACAAATCGACCACGTTCTGATTGATGGACGGCACTTCTTCGACATTATCGACGTCAGGACATATCGTGGCGCCAACATCGACTCTAACCACTATCTGGTGATGGTTAAACTGCGCCCAAAACTATCCGTCATCAACAATGCTCGGTACCGACGACCGCCGCGGTACGACCTAGAGCGACTGAAGCAACCTGATGTCGCCACTGCATACGCGCAGCATCTCGAGGCAGCGTTGCCGGAAGAGGGTGAGCTCGATGGGGCCCCTCTTGAGGACTGCTAGAATACAGTCAAAGCAGCCATTAACGACGCAGCGGAGAACAACGTCGGGTATATGGGTTGAAGTCGACGGAACGATTGGTTCGACGAAGAGTGCAGACAGATTCTGGAGGAGAAGGACGCAGCGCGGGCGGTCGCGCTGCAGCAAGGTACCCGGCAGAACGTGGAACGTTATAGACGGAAGCGGAGACAGCAGACCCGCCTTTTTCAGGAGAAGAAACGCCGCCTGGAAGAAGCGGAGTGCGAGGAGATGGAACAGCTGTGTCATTCTCAAGATACACGCAAGTTCTATCAGAAGCTCAACGCATCCCGCAAAGGCTTCGTGCCGCGAGCCGAAATGTGCCGGGATAAGGATGGGAGCATCTTGACGGACGAACGTGTGGTGATCGAAAGGTGGAAGCAGCACTACAAGGAACATCTGAATGGCGCTGAGAGCACAGGCAGTGAAAGTCAAGACAGCGGAGGAGATGACTACGTCAGTTCAGCGGACGATTGAAGCCAACCAGCTCCCACCTCGAGGGAAGTTAAGGATGCCATTCAACAGCTAAAGACCAATAAAGCAGCTGGTAAGGATGGTATCGGAGCTGAGCTCATCAAGATGGGCCCGGAAAAGCTGGCCACATGCCTGCATAAACTGATAGCCAGAATCTAGGAAACCGAACAGCTACCGGAGGAGTGGAAGGAAGGGGTTATATGCCCCATCTACAAGAAAGGCGACAAACTGGAGTGTGAGAACTTTCGAGCGATCACCATCCTTAATGCCGCCTACAAAGTGATATCCCAGATCATCTTCCGTCGTCTGTCACCATTAGTGAATGAGTTCGTGGGAAGTTATCAAGCCGGCTTCGTTGACGGCCGCTCGACAACGGACCAGATCTTTACTGTACGGCAAATCCTTCAAAAATGCCGTGAATACCAGGTCCCAACGCACCATCTGTTCGTTGATTTCAAGGCGGCATACGACAGTATACGACAGCGGGGGCAGCAGGGACTTTGTCCAAGGGCTTGACGATCCCTCCCCAGGCCATCTGCGAGTTGTGGCGCCTGCCTAGGATGTGGTGGGGTTTGACAGTGGGCCCTGTTAAACCTCTATAAAAAGCTGCATGTATCCGCAAGTAGGCTCCGCCAAAGCGACCGTGTGCCGCTCAAAGCGCACAAGCCCAAGTCCTGGTGTTAGGTGGGACGCTAAACAGCCCTGACACGACGGCCCTCCGGCGAGACAGGAGGTTTGCGCAGGCCCAATAAGCCGCCTGGAAAACCAACAATATAAGAGATAATGCGACTCGATATAATCGGCAAAGACCTAGGCGACGAATAAAGGATCACGATTGGAAGCTTGGAACATGGAACTGCAAGTCGCTAGGTTTCGCAGGTTGCGACAGGATGATCTACGATGAATTACATCCCCGCAACTTCGACGTCGTGGCGCTGCAGGAGATTTGCTGGACAGGACAGAAAGTGTGGAAAAGCGGGCATCGGGCGGCTACCTTCTACCAAAGCTGTGGCACCACCAACGAGCTGGGAACCGGCTTCATAGTGCTGGGAAAGATGCGCCAACGCGTGATTGGGTGGCAGCCAATCAACGCAAGGATGTGCAAGCTGAGGATTAAAGGCCGTTTCTTCAACTATAGCATCATCAACGTGCACTGCCCACACGAAGGGAGACCCGACGACGAGAAAGAAGCGTTCTACGCACAGCTGGAGCAGACATACGATGGATGCCCACTGTGGGACGTCAAAATCGTCATCGGTGACATGAACGCGCAGGTAGGAAGGGAGGAAATGTATAGACCGGTCATCGGACCGGATAGTCTGCACACCGTATCGAATGACAACGCCAACGATGCATAAACTTCGCAGCCTCCCGCGGAATGGTAGTCCGAAGCACCTTCTTTCCCCGCAAGAATATCCACAAGGCCACATGGAGATCACCTAACCAAGAAACGGAAAACCAAATCGACCACGTTCTAATCGACGGTAAATTCTTCTCCGACATCACGAACGTCCGCACTTACCGCAGTGCGAATATTGAATCCGACCACTACCTCGTTGCAGTTTGCCTGCGCTCAAAACTCTCGACGGTGTACAACACGCGTCGAAGTCGGACGCCGCGGCTTAATATTGGGCGGCTACAAGACGGTAGGCTAGCCCAAGTATACGCGCAGCAGCTGGAAGTGGCACTCCCAACGGAAGAGCAGCTAGGCGCAGCGTCTCTTGAAGATGGCTGGAGAGATATTCGATCCGCCATTGGTAGCACCGCAACCGCTGCACTTGGCACGGTGCCCCGGATCGGAGAAACGACTGGTATGACGGCGAATGTGAGCAGTTAGTAGAAGAGAAGAATGCAGCATGGGCGAGATTGCTGCAACACCGCACGAGGGCGAATGAGGCACGATATAAACAGGCGCGGAACAGACAAAACTCGATTTTCCGGAGGAAAAAGCGTCAGCAGGAAGATCGAGACCGTGAAGAGACGGAGCAACTGTACCGCACTAATAACACACGAAAGTTCTATGAGAAGTTGAACCGTTCACGTAAGGGCCACGTGCCACAGCCTGATATGTGTAAGGACATAAACGGGAACCTTCTTACGAACGAGCGTGAGGTGATCCAAAGGTGGCAGCAGCACTACGAAGAGCACCTGAATGGCGATGTGGCAGACGAAGATGGCGGTATGGTGATGGACCTAGGAGAACGCGCGCAGGACATAATTCTACCGGCCCCGGATCTCCAGGAAATCCAGGAGGAGATTGGCCGGCTGAAGAACAACAAAGCCCTGGGGTTGACCAACTACCAGGAGAGCTATTTAAACACGGTGGTGAGGCACTGGCTAGAGCGCTGCACTGGGTCATTACCAAGATTTGGGAGGAGGAAGTTTTGCCGCAGGAGTGGATGGAAGGTGTCGTGTCCCATCTACAAAAGGGCGATAAGCTGGATTGTAGCAACTACCGCGCAATCACATTGCTGAACGCCGCCTACAAGGTACTCTCCCAAATTTTATGCCGTCGACTAGCACCAATTGCAAGGGAGTTCGTGGGGCAGTACCAGGCGGGTTTTATGGGCGAACGCTCCACCACGGACCAGGTGTTCGCCATTCGCCAAGTACTGCAGAAGTGCCGCGAATACAACGTGCCCACACATCATCTATTCATCGACTTCAAAGCCGCATATGATACAATCGATCGGGACCAGCTATGGCAGCTAATGCACGAAAACGGATTTCCGGATAAACTGACACGGTTGATCAAAGCGACGATGGATCGGGTGATGTGCGTAGTTCGAGTTTCAGGGGCATTCTCGAGTCCCTTCGAAACCCGCAGAGGGTTACGGCAAGGTGATGGTCTTTCGTGTCTGCTATTCAACATCGCTTTGGGGTAATACGAAGAGCAGGGATTAACACGAGTGGCACAATTTTCAATAAGTCCGTCCAGCTATTTGGCTTCGCCGACGACATAGATATTATGGCACGTAACTTTGAGAAGATGGAGGAAGCCTACATCAGACTGAAGAGGGAAGCCAAGCGGATCGGACTAGTCATCAACACGTCGAAGACGAAGTACATGATAGGAAGAGGTTCAAGAGAAGACAATGTGAGCCACCCACCGCGAGTTGGCATCGGTGGTGATGAAATCGAGGTGGTAGAAGAATTTGTGTACTTGTGCTCACTGGTGACTGCCGAAAATGATACCAGCAGAGAAATTCGGAGGCGTATAGTGGCTGGAAATCGTGCATACTTTGGACTCCGCAAGACGCTTCGATCGAATAGAGTTCGCCGCCGTACCAAACTGACCATCTACAAAACGCTCATTAGACCGGTAGTCCTCTACGGACACGAGACCTGGACGATGCTCGTGGAGGACCAACGCGCACTCGGAGTTTTCGAAAGGAAAGTGCTGCGTACCATCTATGGTGGGGTGCAGATGGCGGACGGTACATGGAGGAGGCGAATGAACCACGAGTTGCATCAGCTGTTGGGAGAACCATCCATCGTTTACACCGCGAAAATCGGACGACTGCGGTGGGCCGGGCACGTAGCCAGAATGTCGGACAATAACCCGGTGAAAATGGTTCTCGACAACGATCCGACGGGCACAAGAAGGCGAGGTGCGCAGCGGGCAAGGTGGATCGATCAGGTGGAAGATGACTTGCGGACCCTCCGTAGACTGCGTGGCTGGCGACGTGTAGCCATGGACCGAGCCGAATGGAGAAGACTCTTATATACCGCACAGGCCACTTCGGCCTTAGTCAGAATAAATAATAAATAATAAATACGACAGTATAGACCGCGTAGAGCTATGGAAAATCATGGACGAGAACAGCTTCACTGGGAAGCTTACCAGACTGATCAAAGAAACGGTGGATGGTGTGCAAAACTGTGTGAAGATTTCGGGCGAACACTTCAGTTCGTTCGAATCGCGCCGGGGACTAAGACAAGGTGATGGTCTTTCGTGCCTGTTGTTCAACATTGCGCTAGAAGGTGTCATGCGGAGAGCCGGGTGTAACAACCGGGGAACGATTTTCAACAGATCCAGTCAATTTATTTGTTTCGCGGATGACGTGGACATTGTCGGCCGAACATTTGCAAAGGTGGCAGAACTGTACACCCGCCTGAAACGTGAGCAAAAAAAGTTGGACTGGTAGTGAATGCGTCAAAGACAAAGTACATGCTTGTGGGCGGAACCGAGCGCGACAGGGCCCGCCTGGGAAGCAGTGTTACGATAGACGGGGATACCTTCGAGGTGGTCGAGGAATTCGTCTACCTCGGATCCTTGCTAACGGCTGACAACAACGTTAGTCGTGAAATACGAAGGCGCATCATCTGTGGAAGTCGGTCCTACTACGGGCTCCAGAAGAAACTGCGGTCGAAAAGATTCGCCACCGCACCAAATGTGTCATGTACAAGACGCTTATAAGACCGGTTGTCCTCTACGGACATGAAACATGGACAATGCTCGAGGAGGACTTGCAAGCACTCAGGTATTCGAGACGGGTGCTTAGGACCGTCTTTGGCGGTGTGCAAAGAAGACGGTGTGTGGCGGCGAAGAATGAACCATGAGCTCGCCCAACTCTACGGCGAACTCAGTATCCAGAAGGTAACTAAAGCCGGAAGGGTACGATGAGCAGGACATGTTGCAAGAATTCCGAACAGCAACCCTGCAAAGATGGTGTTCGCTTCCGATCCTTCAGGTACGAGACGGCGTGGAGCGCAGCGAGCGAGATGCTCAAGACAAACATAAAACATGTCCTTCATCGTCGGATTTATCGTTTGTCATTGCGTAGATGTTGATTAGGCTCTTATTGAAGAATTTGTCCCGTAACCTCAACACAGAGATCCGTTGGTTACCCATTATCCACATCATAACTCGCTCTATCTGGTTGCCCATCACTACGAAACCAACTTCATGCTCTGCTTTTTCGCTGCCGCTGTAATAGATGTTATATTTGGATGCAGTGTTGGTCTTGGGATTCACGGCTCTGTATTCACGTTCTCTAGATCTTCTTTTCTAGCGGCCACGTTCACTCCAACTTTTGGCAGTTCACCAGCCAGAAGGCTCACTTGTCCAGGTTCATTTAAGGTTCTGACATTCCAGGTACCGAGTTTCAAGTCAAGTCCTTATTTCGTTGCCGGGTCAGTTGCCAACCTTAGGTGGGACTGCCACCTTAGGTTTAGCTGAAGCGATACAGTGATCCGTGAATCAACCGCTGGTTACCAGGTAGACGTTATTTGAGCCGCACCTCCTGATGGACAGATGCTCGGGACGTACCTTCTCAGTCTAGCTGATGTCAGAAGGACTACAGTGCACAGCTAAGTACGCAACCCTTAGCTGATGGTCTTGTCATCGGTAGAAGTGTGAGCTCTGCCTTATTACATTTTATTACATATGAACTATGTTTACATACATTTTAGTAGCGTTTTGATATCATACATTTGTCTCAAAGTTTTTTTTTTTAATTGTTTAATTTCGTCGCTTCTTTTTGCAAACATGCGTGCTCACTTATGAAAAAAAATTCAAAAAATTAGAAACAAATCAACTTCTATTTTATTCCTAATAGGTTAATGGAGCCCAATTGCATCGACCTATTTCATCCTAATTTCCTTAAGAAGATTTCAACCGTTGCCTATTGCCTACTTCTACATAACTTAGTTACACCGTGAATCAAACGTTAACAACATGCATATTGATAAGATACCAAGTTATCCATCTCATAATGAAATGTAAACATTATGTTTCGAATCGGATTGCAAACATCCTAATTTACTGTGGGCAACCATGAGCTCATCTGCGCTGAGAAAATGTCATTCAAATTTCTAGGGAAAATATCATATTCACTCCGCTAACCTTTACCATATCCAAAATGAGCGGGAAAGTTGCCTAAGCTGAAAAACGGTAGCAAAAAGCGGTGCCTACCAACGAACTGAAACATTAACGACTGAGCAGCGCAGTGCTCAACCAACTTTCGGTTCCCAATTCTAAACTCCAACTTGATGCGCTGGATCCCGTGAATTGAAATTGGGCTTCATCGGCAGAGGAGTTTTTTTTTCATTTTCAGCCACTAGAACCCGCCGGTTCGTACCAGCGTTTCCATAAATCTTTAATGCCATTTTTCAACCTTCGTCACCGGTTTCTGTCTCCGTGGGTTGTACGAATGTTTGGCTAGCTGAGTCAGAATCTTTCATGGATGAGCGTGTGAATTTCTCTTTTTGTAGAAACGGTGGAACTCATTCAAAAATCATGCTTGCTTCCAAAACCAAACAACGAGCGTAACGGTGTTGATGATCATTGAAAATGAAACTTCCCTTGAAGATAATAACAACATTATAATCTGTAAACTATAATTCTTATCAATTGGGTTTCAGAAGGTTCATTCAAAGAATGGCAACCAATTTGAGAGTGGTAAAGAAATGTCAGACGAAATAAAAACACCCACAAGTAATCGGAGTAGAAACAATTTATAGTACCATCATATCATTGCTGACATGCGATATTTGAATTCAGAATTTTACATCATTCAACAAATATTATACCTTATCAATGATGAATACATCTTCTAACGACTAAAACCGATATCACATGTTTCAATAATTTATTTTCCAATATATGTTCCCAAATACTTTTCAGTGCTAAAAATCAAAAATTCAACAATCACATCCTTTCTTCCACCAGAAGAAAGTTCACATACCTTCCTTCAGCATCCAATATTAGGGACTGCGATTAACAAAAGTCGCAAAAGAAAATGAGACCAGAACAACTAACCAACAAATCGACAAAAAGGCGAGATTTTCCCCCAGTTGACCTGGTCGATTTGTAACAGCCAAGAGCAAGCCAACAAGGATTGCGAGAACAGTGAAGTAGTTGGGGTAAACCTTGCTGTTAGTGAAATCTATTATTCAGGATATACGGCATATAGCCATAAAGCCAACCCTCAAGTTTGCCATACTGAGCCCCCAACCTATGTGCTTTTGCTTCCCATTCGAGTCCATCCTGGCCTGGTCATCAGATATCCCAACTCACCCATTCGACAAAAATTGCTGGAAAATGCTGCTGATTGTTGTGTGTGAATCTGCCCGCAACAGTTGTATCGCCACAGAGTAAACCGTAAAAGCAGGGGGCAGTTAAAATTTATTTTAAGGACAGCCAATCGCCAGGTAGAAAGCACGTCACAAGTGGAGTAACTTCCCAGAAGAAAATGGCTTTCATCTTCGAGAAATTAGAAGCCAATTGAGAACCGCACTCATGCTCGAAGCAGAAGGAACAACTTTTGCGCCATATTGAATGGGAAAAGTATTTTCAGAATGTTTCATATTGATCTTGTAAATTTTCAATTACATCACTTTGCCATATTTTCGATTGGGTAACAAAAGGGCGGGCCACGCAATCCAGGAAACAAGTGACTCGGAATGGCTCGCCTACGAGAGCAAGCGGTGGAAGTGTAGGCAGTACAGGCAGTGAGCACAGCACTATCTTGGCGTCTCATCGAGAGAAACGGGTGAAAGGCAAAACTGAAGCCATTCAAATAGTTTACGTTTAAATTTAATCAAAACTTGCAGCTGACTTTCGCTTCGTAAGCACTGTGCACTGTGGGGCAAATGACCGGTTAAACGAAGGTCTTTGCTTACGTTTCGTAGAACATGTTTCCCAGAATCGTCAGCGATTTAAATTACTCCCCTTCAACAATTCTGCAAAGTGTTTATATAATTTATAGCTGAAGATCTTTTAGCTTGTTTTACATAAATCTTTTCACACTGGGCAACTAACTTTAGGAACTCTCAAGCAGTGAAAAATCTCGATAATTCCATATAGCTTATTTTCAATAAAAAAATGAACATAAGGTGTACGTACATGTCCCTGGTGACATATCAAACTTCATGAGTTTGGAAGTTATGGCATTATATGGTAGGTATTGCAATTGCAACGAATGAGACAATTTTTCTGGTTCTTTGAAGTGCGACGCATTTATTACACGAGACAGTGACGCCGATAACAACATCTTCTACGCTGACTACATTTAAAAAAAATCCTGGCTATTGACACATAGTTTTAGCATTAACATTTAACGACTTTTATATATGACAAAATGATCTTCGTTCAAATGCGTGAAATACTTTTGTAACAAACTTAAAAAGTACAATTTGTTCGCTAACTTGCGTTCTTTGTTGCTTTTCAATCATCTCCATAGTTTTACACATGTCCGTAGCAGCATTGTTGTCATTTCCTAGCGTAGTAGAACTAGCGCTTGGAGGAAGTACAACTGGTGGAGCTGCCAGCTCTCTCCGGATTTCCTGTTCCCTTTTCTTCATGAAACGCTCGAACTGATGCTGTAGATCATTTACCGCATTCTTTAGCTCACGATCCTTATCCTCCAGCATTCTCTCGTACGCTTGCTGCTGTTCCACGAATCTACGCTCTATTTCCTCCATACGAGTCTGAAACTGCACCAACAGTCTGGCTTGTTGCTCCCGGTTATCTTCCGATGACTTGGCTGCTCCATCTTGTATGGGTCTGAGTAACCTGAGCTGCCCGCCTTGCTTCGCACGATGTACAGCTCCAGTCTACTTCCTCGATCCCATCATCAACGCCCACGTACTTGAAATGGAACCATCCACCACAATCATCGCAGCACATCATCCGGCTGTCGTCCGGATCCTTGCAAACACCACAACTCACACCCGATGTTGGACTAATGGTCCTCTTTGACATGCTTAAAACCTCTCCGATCGCGAAATGAATGATTTTTAAAATTGTTGCAATTGCAACGAATGAGACAATTTTACTGGTTATTTGAACGTGCGACGTATTTATTAAACGAAACAGTGACGCCGTTAACAATACCTTCTACTCTGACTACGTTAGAAAATTCTTGGCTCTTGATACTGTTGGCAAGCCCATGTTGCTAGCGCGCATCTACCCATTCCAGTAACCTTAGCCAACATTGACAAGACAGAGGAAAAAACCTGATGACAGGTATCATGAGGTAAAATAGGATGTAAAGACATCGAAAAACAAACGTGATTGGCAACTTCTCAATAGGTTTAATTATTTTAATATTCTAAACTTCTGAATTTAATACTAATTAGTGAATTTACTTAATATTATACATGCAATCAGGTACTTTGTTAATTGAATTCTAAATAATTTTATATAATAAGCGTGCATTTTCTTAGAAAGCAGATGTTCTATCATAACATTTAACGACTTTTATAAGAGCTTTAGAATGATAAAAAATCTTTGTTCAAATGCGTAGAATACTTTTGTAACAAACTTACATTCAGTGTCCCTTTGAAGACAAGCTCGGTAGTCTTGTGGCTATCGCTTCTGCCTTATAAGCAGGAGATCGTGGGTTCAATTCCAGACTCGTCCCTTTCCTACTTTGTATTTCTATCTTAGTTCTTTCTGTGTTTCACGTTATCATTTCTCGGATCGGTGATGGATAGACTATAAAGATATTTCGAGGATAAGATATGTTTCACCTTTGGTTCAATATGCACTCAAAATGGGTCCGCGACGTTGGGCATAAATACGTTAGACATTAGGACGTTAGGCATAATGGGCGTTTGGCATAATTCTGCCTTCTTTATGTCATGGGCTGTTCTTTGGGTAATTTTATGCCTAACGTCCGTTATGCCTAACGCACTTATGCCTAACGGGGTATACATACACACTCAAAATAACTGCTACATCTAGTCTTCATATTGCTTCGTTTTGATCCTTTTTCAGGCTTCGGGGTTTTTGCGTCCGTTTGTGCGTTTTCTGCATGTTTAATTTTAGATTGAATACTTATTTAAGCATAGCGGTAAGATGCGCGACTATAAAGCAAGACCATGCTGATGGTGGCTGGGTTCGCTTCGTGCCGGTCTAGGCAATTTTCGGTTTGGAAATTGTCTCGACTTCTCTGGACATAAAAGTATCATCGTGTTATAATGAGGCTATTATAAACGAATGTAAAAATGGTAATTTTTCTTAGAAACCTCACGGTTGATAACTGTGGAAGTGCTGAATGAACACTAAGCAGCGATGCGGCAATGTCAATGGAAGATGTAATGCCAATAAGAAGAAGAAGAAGAATATATCAACACTCAACTATGATAATCCAGCGTACTGATTAGGTTTAGGTTTAACTATTTATTAATGTACGTTAACGCTTTTAACCCTTATGCGGCCGACGGGGTACCCGTGTTCCTTTTTCAAATTCAAGTGGTGATATTTCAATGAATTTTTATAGCTGAAAGCTGAAACTCGGTGACATCTAAGAACTCCATAAAATGTAGCATCTGTGAGAAAATCACGTGGATACAGTGAGGGGGGACGTGGGGAGGGGCACCTGATTTTTTTTACCACGTGGATGGCCGACAGGGTACCCGTGTTCCCATAAATTGATATTCTCATAACTTTAACAATTTTCAACCGATTTAGATAATTTTGACAGTTTTGGAAACAGAAACTCATATACTTTTTGCCCATTGTCAAGGTTTACAGCTTTTGTCCATGGTTATTCAAGAAATCTCTGAAGTAAGGCTTAAGAGTCTACACACGTAACTGAAGGACTATCAACCAGTTTCAAATATATTACATGCTCATTGTGCTTCTAAGAATAGTCGGTGTTCACAGTATTTATTCTGGGTCTCCAAAAACCCCTGGAGTAAGGCCAAAGTCATCCAAAAAATCCCTGGAATAAGATCTTATGGTCTGCTAACGTAACCAAAGGTCTATCGTATAAATTCAAAAACGGTACATGCTCTTTATGGTGCTTAGCATGTAATGCTTTCACAGTATATGTTCCGGGTCATTTGCATTCCAAGTAGTTCTTGTCGCTGTCATTGATTCCAGGTGGTCTACGAACTCCATACAGTCAAGGTCTTCGGATCAATCTCCGTAATGGAGGCAGTTAACGAAGAATAAACAAATTGCGTGACCCCTTCTTGGTATATGTTTGTATTCTAAGTAGTTCTTGTTGTTATCGTGGGCTCCAGGTAGTCTACGAACTCCATAGAGTTAAGATCTGTGGATCAACCTCAGTAACGGAGGCAGTTATTGAAGAATAAACAAGTTGTGTGACCCCTTCTTGGTATTTGTATGTATTCCAAGTAATTCTTGTTGTTGTCAATCGTTACAGGTAGTCTACAAACTCCATAAATTCAAGGTCTGTGGATCAACCTCCGTAATGGAGGCAGTTAATGAAGAATAAAAAAGTTGTTAGACCCCTTCTTGATATATATCTGTTTTAAATGTAGTTCTTGTTGTTGTCGTGAGTTCCAGGTAGTCTATAAACTCCATACAGTCAAGGTCTTCGGATCAATCTCCGTGATGGAGGCAGTTATCGGAGAATAAACAAGTTGCATGACCCCTTCTTGGTATATGTTTGTATTCCAAGTAGTTCCTGTTGTTGTCGTGAGTTCCAGGTAGTCTACGAACTCCACACAGTCAAGGTCTTCGAATCAATCTCCGTAATGGAAGCATTTATCGAAGAATAAACAAGTTGTGTGACCCCTTCTTGTCATATGTTTGTATTCCAAGTAGTTCTGGTTGTTGTCATGGGCTCTAGGTAGTCCACGAACTTCATAGATTCAAGGTCGGTGGGTCAACCTCCGTAATGGATGCAGTTTTTGAAGAATAAACATGTTTTGTGATCTAAGCATATGCGGTATTTCGAAAAATTTCGTTTCAGGTTGTTCGAAACGAAATTCCGCGGAATTTCGCGGAATTTTAGCATGGCGAAATCACATTTCTTGATTTCGTTTCGTTTCGTAAAATTACAAAAATTTCGCTAGAAAAAACTAGCTTCTAACGAAATCTAACGGAATTCCGCGGAATTTCGAAACAAGTTTAAACTTAAACCATTCTTTATTTTATCAAAAATTTTGGCTGCGCCGCTGAACAAAATCGTTAAGTTGTTTTTAAAACTTTAGGTTACACAGTTTATTCTATTAACGCTTACTACATAACCCCATTCTTAGTCGACAAATACGTATGTAGTTTGCTTCTATAAAACGTCTTCAGTGTTTCCAAGTTTCAAACTTATATTTTGTGATCTTTTTTACTATTTGTACAATATTAATGCAGAATCGATCGTGTTGCTGCTGGTCATGGGACGGCAGCTAGTCCGGGAGAATGCAAAGTGAAAAAAATTTACCTCGCTTAGCAGAAATTTGTTTAACCAGTGTACAATCGATGTTGTAGATGCTGATCACGCCAGCTAGTGTGGGAGAACGCCAAGTGATAAAACTAATGTTTGCGGAATCGATCGTATTGTAGAAGCTTATTAAACGAAGCACTTTGAATTGTGTTGGATTGATTTGAAAAACAGTTTTCGTCTTTTTGTTTTCAAATAACTTTGTTTACAATAAATATTCATTCGCTTACCCAGGGGCTTCACATGAATTTCCTTAACTAAAATCTAGAGTCTACAGGTTCGAAAGCCTCCATTGGAAAGACATGAAGACTTCTTCCCGAAAAGCTCAGTTGCTTCGTTGCAAGAGGATTGGAAGCATCCTTCTGCGCTTCTCGGAGGCCTCCTTCCAATCAGCTCGGAAGCCACCTTTCAAGTGACCCGGAAACGATGTTCAAAAACTTTCTTTTAGGAGGCCCGGAAGCCAAGCTGTTTTTCTAGAAATTTCCTTTTATTTCTGCCTATTTTAAAAGCCTCGGATCTTTTCAAGGGGCTCAGAAGGGATTTTTAAACAGGCTCGACAGCCTCATTTCAAAAGGCTCGGAAGCCTACTCTCAAGAAAGCCTCCTTTCTAGAGGCCCGGAAATCTTATTTTGAGCTTTCATCTTTAAACTTTCTTTTTTTCTTTTCTCCTTCTTTAAAAATGCTAGGAAAGCTCTTTTCAAAAGGCTCGGAAGGCCTCTTTCAAGAGGCTCGAAGCCCTCCCTTAAAGAGGGAACCTTATCTCGAAAGCCTCAGAAGCCTCCTGTCAAGAGGCTCGGAAGCCTTCTTTCAAGAGGCTCGGAAGCCTCCTGTCAAGAGGCTCAGAAGCCTCCTGTCAAGAGGCTCGGAAGCCTCCTGTCAAGAGGCTCGGAAGCCTCCTGTCAAGAGGCTCGGAAGCCTCCTGTCAAGAGGCTCGGAAGCCTCCTGTTCAAGAAGCCACCTTTCAAGAGGCTCTGGAAGCCTCCTTTCAAGAGGCTCTGGAAGCCTCCTTTCAAGAGGCTCTGGAAGCCTCCTGTCAAGAGGCTCGGGAAGCCTCCTGTCACGCGGCTCGGGAAGCCTCCTGGCAGGCGGCTCGGGAAGCCTCCTGTCAAGAGGCTCGGAAGCCTCCTGTCAAGAGGCTCGCAAGCCTCCTGTCAAGAGGCTCGCAAGCCTCCTGTCAAGAGGCTCGCAAGCCTCCTGTCAAGAGGCTCGGAAGCCTCCTGTCAAGAGGTTAGGAAGCCTCCTGTCAAAAGGCTCGGAAGCCTCCTTTCAAGAGGCTCGGAAGCCTCCTGTCAAGAGGCTGGGAAGCCTCCTGTCAAGAGGCTCGGAAGCCTCCTGTCAAGAGGCTCGGAAGCCTTCTGACAAGAGGCTCGGAAGCCTCCGGTCAAGAGGCTCGGAAGCCTCCTGTCAAGAGGCCTCAGAGCCTCCTGTCAAGAGGCTCAGGAAGCCTCCTGTCAAGAGGCTCAGGAAGCCTCCTGTCAAGAGGCTCAGAGCCTCCTGTCAAGAGGCTCGGAAGCCTCCTGTCAAGAGGCTCAGAGCCTCCTGTCAAGAGGCTGGAAGCCTCCTGTCAAGAGGCTCAGAAGCCTCCTGTCAAGAGGCTCAGAAGCCTCCTGTCAAGAGGCTCAGAAGCCTCCTGTCAAGAGGCTCAGGAAGCCTCCTGTCAAGAGGCTCAGAAGCCTCCTGTCAAGAGGCTCAGAAGCCTCCTGTCAAGAGGCTCAGAAGCCTTCTGTCAAGAGGCTCAGAAGCCTCCTGTCAAGAGGCTCAGGAAGCCTCCTGTCAAGAGGCTCAGAAGCCTCCTGTCAAGAGGCTCAGGAAGCCTCCTTTCAAGAGGCTCAGAAGCCTCCTTTCAAGAGGCTCAGAAGCCTCCTTTCAAGAGGCTCAGGCCTCCTTTCAAGAGGCTCAGGAAGCCTCCTTTCAAGAGGCTCAAGCCTCCTTTCAAGAGGCTCGAAGCCTCCTTTCAAGAGGCTCAGGAAGCCTCCTTTCAAGAGGCTCAAGCCTCCTTTCAAGAGGCTCAGGAAGCCTCCTTTCAAGAGGCTCAGAAGCCTCCTTTCAAGAGCTCAGAAGCCTCCTTTCAAGAGGCTCAGGAAGCCTCCTTTCAAGAGGCTCAAGCCTCCTTTCAAGAGGCTCAAAGCCTCCTTTCAAGAGGCTCAGAAGCCTCCTTTCAAGAGCTCAAGCCTCCTTTCAAGAGGCTCAGAGCCTCCTTTCAAGAGGCTCAGGAAGCCTCCTTTCAAGAGGCTCAGAGCCTCCTTTCAAGAGGCTCAGAAGCCTCCTTTCAAGAGGCTCAAGCCTCCTTTCAAGAGGCTCAGAAGCCTCCTTTCAAGAGGCTCAGAAGCCTCCTTTCAAGAGGCTCAGAGCCTCCTTTCAAGAGGCTCAGGCCTCCTTTCAAGAGGCTGGAAGCCTCCTTTCAAGAGGCTCGGAAGCCTCCTTTCAAGAGGCTCAGGCCCTCCTTTCAAGAGGCTCAGGAAGCCTCCTTTCAAGAGGCTCAGAAGCCTCCTTTCAAGAGGCTCAGAAGCCTCCTTTCAAGAGGCTCAAGCCTCCTTTCAAGAGGCCTGGAAGCCTCCTTTCAAGAGGCTCAGAAGCCTCCTTTCAAGAGGCTCAGGCCTCCTTTCAAGAGCTCAGAGCCTCCTTTCAAGAGGCTCAGGAAGCCTCCTTTCAAGAGGCTCAGGAAGCCTCCTTTCAAGAGGCTCAGGCCTCCTTTCAAGAGGCTCAGAAGCCTCCTTTCAAGAGAGCTCAGAAGCCTCCTTTCAAGAGCTCGAAGCCTCCTTTCAAGAGGCTCAGAAGCCTCCTTTCAAGAGGCTCAGAAGCCTCCTTTCAAGAGGCTCAGAGCCTCCTTTCAAGAGGCCTGGAAGCCTCCTTTCAAGAGGCTCAGAAGCCTCCTTTCAAGAGGCTCAGAAGCCTCCTTTCAAGAGGCCTGGAAGCCTCCTTTCAAGAGGCTCAGGAAGCCTCCTTTCAAGAGGCCTGGAAGCCTCCTTTCAAGAGGCTCAGGAAGCCTCCTTTCAAGAGGCTCAGAAGCCTCCTTTCAAGAGGCCTGGAAGCCTCCTTTCAAGAGGCTGGAAGCCTCCTTTCAAGAGGCCTGGAAGCCTCCTTTCAAGAGGCTCAGGAAGCCTCCTTTCAAGAGGCTCAAGCCTCCTTTCAAGAGGCTCAGGAAGCCTCCTTTCAAGAGGCTCGGAAGCCTCCTTTCAAGAGGCCTCAGAAGCCTCCTTTCAAGAGGCTCAGGAAGCCTCCTTTCAAGAGGCTCAGAGCCTCCTTTCAAGAGGCCCGGAAGCCTCCTTTCAAGAGGCTCAGAAGCCTCCTTTCAAGAGGCTCGGAAGCCTCCTTCAAGAGGCTCAGAAGCCTCCTTTCAAGAGGCTCAGAAGCCTCCTTCAAGAGGCCTGGAAGCCTCCTTCAAGAGGCCTGGAAGCCTCCTTTCAAGAGGCTCAGAGCCTCCTTTCAAGAGGCTCAGAAGCCTCCTTTCAAGAGGCTCAGAAGCCTCCTTTCAAGAGGCTCAGAGCCTCCTTTCAAGAGGCTCAGAAGCCTCCTTTCAAGAGGCTCAGGAAGCCTCCCTTTCAAGAGGCTCAGAAGCCTCCTTTCAAGAGGCTCAGAAGCCTCCTTTCAAGAGGCCTGGAAGCCTCCTTTCAAGAGGCTCAGAAGCCTCCTTTCAAGAGGCTCAGGAAGCCTCCTTTCAAGAGGCCTGGAAGCCTCCTTTCAAGAGGCTCAGAGCCTCCTTTCAAGAGGCTCCAGCCTCCTTTCAAGAGGCTCAGAAGCCTCCTTTCAAGAGGCCTCAGAGCCTCCTTTCAAGAGGCTCAGAAGCCTCCTTTCAAGAGGCTCAGGCCTCCTTTCAAGAGGCTCAGAAGCCTCCTTTCAAGAGGCTCAGAAGCCTCCTTTCAAGAGGCTCAGAGCCTCCTTTCAAGAGGCCTGGAAGCCTCCTTTCAAGAGGCTCAGAAGCCTCCTTTCAAGAGGCTCAGAGCCTCCTTTCAAGAGGCCTGGAAGCCTCCTTTCAAGAGGCCTGGAAGCCTCCTTCAAGAGGCTCAGAGCCTCCTTTCAAGAGGCTCAGGAAGCCTCCTTTCAAGAGGCTCAGAGCCTCCTTTCAAGAGGCTCAGGAAGCCTCCTTTCAAGAGGCTCAGGAAGCCTCCTTTCAAGAGGCTGGAAGCCTCCTTTCAAGAGGCTCAGAAGCCTCCTTTCAAGAGGCTCAGAAGCCTCCTTTCAAGAGGCTCAGAAGCCTCCTTTCAAGAGCTCAGGCCTCCCTTTCAAGAGGCTCAGGAAGCCTCCTTTCAAGAGCTCAGGAAGCCTCCTTTCAAGAGGCTCAGAAGCCTCCTTTCAAGAGGCTCAGAGCCTCCTTTCAAGAGGCTCAGAAGCCTCCTTTCCAAGAGGCTCAGAGCCTCCTTTCAAGAGGCTCAGAAGCCTCCTTTCAAGAGGCTCAGAAGCCTCCTTTCAAGAGGCCTGGAAGCCTCCTTTCAAGAGGCTCAGAAGCCTCCTTTCAAGAGGCTGGAAGCCTCCTTTCAAGAGGCCTGGAAGCCTCCTTTCAAGAGGCTCAAGCCTCCTTTCAAGAGCTGGAAGCCTCCTTTCAAGAGGCTCAGAGCCTCCTTTCAAGAGACCTGGAAGCCTCCTTTCAAGAGGCCTGGAAGCCTCCTTTCAAGAGGCCTGGAAGCCTCCTTTCAAGAGGCTTGGAAGCCTCCTTTCAAGAGGCTCGGAAGCATCCTTTCAAGAGGCTCGGAAGCCTCCTTTCAAGAGGCTCGGAAGCCTCCTTTCAAGAGGCTCGGAAGCCTCCTTTCAAGAGGCTCGGAAGCCTCCTTTCAAGAGGCTCGGAAGCCTCCTTTCAAGAGGCTCGAAAGCCTATTTTCAATACGCTCTGAAGCCTTCAATAGTCAAAACATTTCGTACAGTAAGTCCCTTGATGTAAGAACTTAATTTTAATTGGGAAGTTTAAAAAGAAATGAGAATTTTAGAAAAGTTTATGGAGAGCCATATATTCCGTTAGATTTCAGGTCCATTTTTGATAGCGCTACGCTTCAAGCGCTACGATTATTTTCATTTACAGCAAAAAAAAATCATAGGGGGTACCTCAATTAATGCAAAAGCTTGAAGGGTACCTCTCAAGAAGAAGGTTAAGAACCGCTGTTTTATAACAATGAGTGTTAAACTATTTTCCTCTTCTAATCCTAAATTGACTGTAAGGACGTGACCAGCATCGTTATTGGTCATGATTTGGAACCTCCGGGGCAAGTATACAATAGGAATAATTTTTTGGTATCCCAAAAATATTATTTATTTGATGAGCTGTGTATATTTGCTGTTTCTCGGACAATCATGATTAGCAATTACTATGTGTACAGTTCATCAAGCTAAGCTCTTCTTTAACTATTTCTACAATATGTAAGGAACATTGAAGATTTGTGGGCATTTCTAGATCTTCGCATGGAAATTGCAAAAAAAATCCAAAACGGGTTGAAAGATTATTAAAATTGCTGAAAGTTCTTTACTTATGATTGCTTTTAGCTCATACTGACCATAACAGCTGCATAACACAGCATATCTTTGTGCATTTTAGAAAGGTGCACAGGATTCTTCTAGTGAGCAAATGTATGCTATATATATGTGCACGAATAATAAGAAGGAATAAGTTTTGGCTGTTACGCCCTTTTCGAATATCAATTCTCTATCTGTGTATGCACCTGGCAGATGTGGATACATAATTGAGTATACAACTAAATAAAAAAATAAATTTAAGCATTAATTTTCTGATTTTGAATTAGCTCAATACTATAAAACCACGCTGACAAGACAATATGAAGTATGCTTCAGCATAATTACATTTTTTCTTAAGTGAACTAAGGTTTTAAACGAAATTTGAATCCGTATATGAAAAATCCCACAATTTCTATATTTTTTATACTTTCTGATATGAAAGCGGCATAAATGCTGGGTTATTGCCTTATCGCAAATGGTATATGCGGCAAGAATGCGGTGATTTATCACAGACTGCCTCTTCTGTTATTATAACTCTTTTGGTCGTAAAACAGTTATTTGACTTCGAAATAGTGAAGTCCGAATTGCGTACATAATGTAAAACCAATTTAATGAAAATTCCGCGGAAAAAATAATTGAAATTCCGTTTCGTTTCGAAAAATTTCGAATCAAATGAACCTTGATTTCGTTTCGTTTCGAAGTTTCGAAAGTTAATCCATATTTCGTTACGTTTCGATCCGAATCAACATAGACATTTTAAATTTCGTTTCGTTTCGTTTCGTTAGAAAAATTGTGTTATCGCATACCCGTATTGTGATCCCTTCTTGGTATATGTTTGTATTCCAAGTAGTTCTTGTTGTTGTCGAGGACTCCAGGTAGTCTACGAACTCCATAGATTCAAGGTCGGTGGATCAACCTCCGTAATAAAGGCAGTTATTGAAGAATAAACAAGTTGTGTGACCCCTTCTTGGTATATGTTTGTATTTCATGTAGTTCTTGTTGTTGTCGTGAGTTCCAGGTAGTCTACGAACTCCATACAGTCAAGATCTTCGGATCTATCTCCGTAATGGAGGCAGTTATCGAAGAATAAACAAGTTCCGTGACCCCTTCTTGGTATATGTGTGTATTCCAAGTAGTTCTTGTTGTTGTCGAGGATTCCAGGTAGTCTACGAACTCCATAGAGTCAAGGTATGGGTTTCGACCTTGGTAACGGAGGCAGTTATTGAAGAATAAACGAGTTGTGTGACGCCTTCATGATATTTGTTTGTATTCTAATTAGTTCTTGTTGTCATTGGTTCCAGGTAGTCTATGAACTCCATAGAGTCAAGGTCTGTGGATCAATCTTCGTAATGGAGGCAATTGTTGAAGAATAAACATGTTTTGTGATCCCTTCTTGGTATATGTTTGTTTTTCATGTAGTTCTTGTTGTTGTCGTGAGTTCCAGGTAGTCTACAAACTCCAAACAGTCAAGATCTTCGTATAAATCTCCGTAATGGATGCAGTTATCGAAGAATAAACAAGTTGCGTGACCCCTTCTTGGTATATGTGTGTATTCCAAGTAGTTCTTGTTATCGTGGGCTCCAAGTCTATGAAATAGAGTCAAGGTCGATAGATCAACCTCCTTAATGGAGGCAGTTATTGAAAATAAACAAGTTGTGAGACCCCTTCTTGGTATATGTTTGTATTTTAAGTAGTTGTTTTCATTGTCGTGGGCTCCGTATTGAAGGCAAGGCAAAATACGTGAATGGAATCCGTATTTTTTTGTCGAAGAGACTTACAAACTTATTAACAGGTACTCATAAATGATTCATAATAAGCTACAGGCAGTGAAAGTTATTTCATGGAAATCTTTATTGTTTGCGGCAAATTTGGTTGAAAACGTGATAAAATCGGGTTAGGCAAAATCAGGGGTAGACAAAAGTGACAAGTGAGTGAGTGACAAAATCGTGTCAACCTCATCAGAGTGAATGTACGCATTCCTAGTACAGTAGCCGTTCGATAACTGCAAAATGTTTACTTTCCAGTTATCGAATGCCGTTCGATAACTGCAACGCACTCTAGACGTCAAACGGTTGTCAATCGACGTCAGATGCAATAAAAGTGCATCTGATGTGCAGCGCAATGCAGCTGTCATTGAGTCTGACATCGGTTTGAAATTTAGCGGTCCGATAACTGTAAAACTGTTGCAACTATCGAATTACAGTTAAAAGCATTGCAGTTATCGAACGTCTGCTGTAGTTTTGTTTTTGCCATGGTACTAGGTAGTCTATGAACTCCATATAGGAATGATCTGCAGATCAACCCACGAACGGAAGGCTATTGGTATATGTTTGCATTTCAAGTAGTTCAAGTTGTTGTCATTAGCTCTGGGCAGTTATTGAAGATTAAAAAAGATGTGAAACCTCATCTTCATATATTAGCATTCCAAGTAGTTATTGTTGTCTTGTTGTTGTTGGTTCCAGGTAGTATACAAACTTCATTCATATCAATAATATGAAGTTGTCTATTCTTCTGAAATGCAAAATGTAAATAAATTGGAACGATACAACTTCAGGCCGAGAACGTGAGGGAAAAACGGGCTAATATCGCAAAGATCATGTACCATATTAAAATTAGATTAAGGACACTCCTCACGGAATCCAAGTTTCAAAGTGCTCGCGTTATCGGGGGCACACCAATCGATACGAAGGCGGCGCAAGGAATGACCTTAAAGACCCTCTAGATATTCGTGTAAGCCTAGAAGTCTTACTCTATAAATTTCTAGGATGACCATTAGCATATGCCATGAACGCATTTTATTCATGGACCCCAAAGGCATGTACCAAATTTAAAACAGGCTGATATATCTCCTGTGTAGATCCTAATGCCTTACTTCAGGGTTTTCTTGGATGACCATGAACATTTGAAATGGGTGCATTCTATTCTACGTACCATAAAAGGCATGTATAACTATTCAAATAGGCCGAAAGAACTCTGGTTACGCGTGAAGTTCTTGATGATTGTTCAAGTGTTCTCTTGGATACCCATGAACATATGCAATGAAAGCGGTATATTCTATGTACCACAAAGGGCATATGGCACTTTTGAAACAATTCGAAAGGTATCTGGTTACGTGTGAAGATCCTGAGGCCTATTCTAGCATTTTCTTGGAAGACCATAAACATATGCAATGGACGTATTCTATTCTATGTACCTCAATGCATGTACCACTTTTGAAACAAGCCAAAAGATCTCTGGGTACCCATGTAGATTTAAAGGCCTATTCCAGGGTTTTCTTGGATGACCACGAACCTATGCAATGGACGCAATCTATTCTATGTACCACAAAGGGCATGTAACACTTTTGAAAAAATCTGAAAGATCTTTGGTTACGCGTGTAGATTTTAGGGCTTTTTCCAGGGTTTTCTTGGATGACCATGAACATATGCAATAAAAGCGTTCTATTCTATGTACCACAAAGGGCATGTACCAGTTTTGAAACAATCTAAAAGATCTCTGGTTACGCGTGTAGACCTTAAGGCCTTTTCCAGGATTTTCTTGGATGACCATCAACATATGCAATGAAAGCGCTCTTTTCTATGTACCACAAAGGGCATGCACCACTTTAGAAACAATCTAAAAGATCTCTGGTTACGCGTGTAGACCTGAAGGCCTTTTCCAGGGTTTTCTTGGATGACCATGAACATATGCAATGAAGGCGCCAGAGGACTTATCCTAGAGATTTCTTCGATAGCGCAGAACATATGTAGTGTTCACATTTCATTTCAAGATGCGCAAAGAGCATGTACCACTTTTGAGACAAGTCCATAGACCCATGGCTACGAGTGTAGACCTTAAGGCCTTACTCCAGAGATTTCTTGGATGACTCGGAACATATACTGTGAACGCATTCTATGCTAAGTACCACGAAGAGCATGTACCGTATTTGAATTTCCATTATATGCCTTTGGTTACGCGAGTAGATCTTTAGGCTTCACTCCAGAGATTTCTCGGATGACTAAGATCTCATTTCAGGGATTTTTGCATTACCCGAGGCATAGACTGTGAACACCTTCAATTCTAAGAAGCGCAAAGAGCTTGTAGCATATTTGAAACTGATTGAATGGCCTTTGGTTACGCGTGTAGACTCTTAAGCCTTACTTCAAAGATTTCTTGTATAACCATGGGCATAAGCTGTAAACCTTGACAATGGGCAAAAAGTATATGAGTTTCTGTTTCCAAAATTGTCAAAATTATCCAAATCGGTTGAAAATTGTTGAAGTTATGAGAATATCAATTTATGGGAACACGGGTACCCTGTCGGCCATCCACGTGTGTTTTTTTTGTTGGCCGCATAAGGGTTAACATAGGACATAGCTAACTCTAACATAGTATTGACTAACTCTATCTTAAAATTTTAGTAGAATTATAAAAAGCACACTTTGTTCGCTAACTTGCGTTCTTTATTGACAACATTTTCAATCCATATATACTTTCTTCCTTCTGTGACAACTTCTGACAACCTCAACGACAGCGCCGGTGTTGATCACAAGGTTCATTGTAGTTAGATAGGAAGTGCGTCGCAACTGTCTCCGGTGTGACAGTAGGTTTGTACTTCCTTGGCGATATTTTAGCCCATTGGAACCACAAACACGACTGCCGGTTCCAATCGATGCAAATATGTTCCAGGAAGCACAAAAATATGTCGTACCGGTACTCGGTGAACCCTTCTGCCGATTTCAATCGGCTTGTCGTGACATATTTGAAAGTGTTTAGGTGTAAAGATTTCGACGCCCCCACTGCACTTAAGTCGCAAGGCAATCAATTGTAGAACACAAAATACGAAACAAAACCTGCCAAAAAAGCTATGTTTCCTCTTTAATCATTGGATTTTTTTTATCGAAAGGGTGCGATCAAACATCATTCTGTTGATGATCCATTGAACGTTTTGCCAGACCATTGAATGCTTTGAGATTTTTCCCACATGGCGCCCGATAAGGTTTCTAAACTTTTCCATCATCGCTATTGATAGTTGTTTTCCACATCGAATACTTCATTCAGTATGTAGTCAGAAAGCTTGTTAGGGAAAGTTTCGCCTCTCGGCAGTCGGCAGCGTGGTTTCTCCACCGTCGCTTCAGTATGGGCTGCAGTACGGCTGCAGCCATATCTTGCGGATACAGGAAAGTAATTGGGTGTGTAGGATGAGGAAATTCGGTCTGAAGCCCTGGGAAACGGTTGGCTAACGATGTTCCGGGAGCTGTTCCTTTGCTGCTGTTGAGCTTATTCACTTGTGATGCTTGATATTAATAAACAAATTACTCGTGTCAAAAGCTGGGAAACTTGAGGTAGAATATTTACAAGTTGATAATTAAAGTTGCACCGGATGGATGCGCCGGAACTGATAGGTCCCGGAAGATAAAAGTTTCCAACTGATTAGAGTGGAATGGAAGTTTTATTGCTTACTTGAATTTGGCCAACATTTTCGGCTTCAGTAGTAAAGAAGGTATTTTTCAAAGGCACATTGAACATCTTATTCAACAATAGTCAACTATTGCTTATAACTTACGATGAATTCTAGAAGACTTTACTGGCAAACATTAAACGCATAACTGTCCCATATACATAGGATTCCCCGCAAACATGGAACAAATATGCGTATGACGACAGTATAATACCAATCAAGGACAAACTGTTTTGAGCGCAGAAGCGTTTATTTTTTCTAGTGTTTTTTTTTCAATTGTAAATGTCGAATAACCAACGAAAATTAACATAAAATTTGTTTAGCTTAAAATAAATCAAAATGAGTTAACAATAATGAAAGTAATGATGATTGTTGAAAAAAGTCCCTAAGAGATGGTTTACTGTTTCTAACTCTGTACGCTAGACAAAGCTGTTCCCAGATAACCAAACGTATTTTGATTCTTCGTTCCATGTTGGTTTGACGCCCACGGAGTTAATAATCTCTATTACGGCATTGATGTTAATGGTCCTGTATAACTGAAAAACCGTACACCAGTAATGAGTACCTTACACAAAAGAAAAACAGGTTATGTTACTGTAGAGCAGACCATACTGAAAGTGACTGAATTAGAATTGGAATTCTCGTGTGGTTTATTTTTGAAATTCCTGAATGACTTCATGGTAGCCACAGCATATCAAAGTTATATAAATGGTGCATGTAGTTTCTATATCGGTGTATGTATTAGCAATTTAGGTGGTGTCAACAAATTCTGGGACATATTTGGATTCCAAGTGGTAAATAGAAATGAAATTGAAATAGCAACGGGGAACTTTTTTTTGTGTAAAGTTCATTTTTTTTTGTCTAATTGGCACGAATAGACCGCACTCTCAAAAAATGCATACTTTTTCCATTAGTTTGTCAGTGACCAACGCGTCGCTGGCTTTGGGGCTAAGCTGACCTGAATATTCCCGCGAAGTGCCATATTGGATTCGATGAATTAGGTAAGTGGCACAGAAGTCAGCGGGCGTCGGAATGCGACGCTACTGAGTGGGCGGATGTTTTCCTCATTCCGACACGAATCGCAAGCAGCACTAAAGAGCTCCAACGCCAATTTTACGCGCACTTTGCATGTTGATTGCTGCACTGGTGAAACAGCCATCCCGCAGTCCTTCCAACTGGTAGCCGAGATTTAAATTGTTTCAAACACTTTTGACACTCAATTACGCAAATTGCAATTGCCGAGTACGACGACAACGCGCGAGAAAATTGAAAACCTCTTGTGGTCACGTGTTGTGAGGGGTTGGACGCCAGAAATGGTCCGTGTCCGGGAAACATCCGGGTCGGGATGAAAATGTGTTTGTCGAATGCATTTCATTGCAATTATTTTATAAATATATGCATATGTTAAAACATTTGGAGCACAGGCACTTTAAAAAAATATTTTAGGAGAAATCATTTTAATCGGAAGCAATATCACTCTTACTTTATTTCATAATTTTCATTAAGATCTGTATAGTATATATCACATTTGAATAACAGAAAGAAATAAAATAGTCTCGAGTTCGAATGAAACAGGTCATTATTTGCTTTCTGATTAGTCAGCAATAATCACAATATATGCATGGAGCTAACTGGTTTTAACAATCATTTTTTTGGTTCCCCAAACACTTGAAGTTTGTGCTTTGAATAAAAGTTCGCCCTAACACAACTTGCCACTGGGTCGATGCACGCAAGGTTCCATATGACGCTTCCATACCAACGGGACAGATGATCGCAGTCTCTCAGCGACAGCATCAGTTGCGTCGAGTGTGTTAGGAACCTTATTATTTATTGGAATAACATGTCATAGCTCCATCGTTCTTACCCGTAATAATTTAGGCACTGGAACGCTCCTACATTTTCCTCGACAACCCTATTTCCTAGAAGTCGGCTCATTGGATGATGCTGGTTAAGCAATCAGCATATCTTCTAAAAGGAGTACGTAAAGCATTGAGTGCTTCATTAAAACGCTCTCAAGTCATCATAATGACATTGGTCCCTTTCATTGCTCAATTCTGGGCAATGAGGCGTGGGCTCTCAGGATAAGGTTGGTGTACGGAAGGCGATATTTACAAGGGACAAATCGCCTTGAGTTATAAAATGGATTGTTGACAACTACACCCTACCAGAGAATGCATGATTTTATTACAATCTTGCATAAAATCCATGCACAGATTGTCATAAGCTGAGGACCAGATTGCATTAGGTCGATATTGCAAGCCGTTGAATTAGGTTTCCGTCCAAGCTGTTTTTTACATTGATTATGGAATTTATGCGTTTTTTTATACGCGGATTTTTTGAAAAGTCCTTTTCTATGCGGTTTATGAAAAAGGTCAGAAGCTTGAGAAGAATGCTAAAAATCGATTTTCAACGAAGTCGTTTTTTGCGTGTTTTTTGGGATTTCCGCTGTTGTTTACACCCAGGTTTTTTTACGAGGTTAAATCCCGTAAAAAACCCAACTTAATTCACCGAGTGGTGACACCGCCTTTCTCGCATTTAGCCAAGACACCAACCTTATATGGCGCTTACATAGTTCGATTCCATTTTCTTAATAACTTTTAAACGCAATGGTCGAACGTTATCAAATTCAATAGTGATCAATAAGGGTTCGTCCACCGTCAAATGCAACTTGATTCGAGAAAATCGGTTAAGAATTGCTAAGGTACACTGGGGGAAGTGGAAAAGGAAAAATCGATAGTGCATGTTTGAATTAGTGTAAAACCAGTTTAAATGATTTAAATGCGTTCAATCAAAATGGGCTATCAAAAACAGTCAATTTTGCACCAACTGTGCGGTAACTCATACCATTTTGGTCGCTTGAAATTTATGGAAATAGATTTTAAAATTAGGAGTTCTTTTTCCACTTTACCTAGTGGGATGGGGTAAGTGGAAAACCCATGTTGCCTTGACCTTCAATAGTGATGAGTAGTTACATATAACTAAAATCAATACGATAATAACTCTGAGTATCTTTTGTGGAATAATTTCATCACCTTAACGGACTCGATCCTTAAGGAATTCTCGTAATAGCTAGGGGAGGGCTGGTTTTGCCTTCTCGGACACTAAGTGTACGTAAAGTCTATATGTTCGCCCCAAAGATGAACATTTTAAAGGAAAAATGGGACTTACAGGGTTATAAACTAATCAACTTAGTTTAACGAATTGAGATGATGTCTGTATGTGCGTTTTTGTATGTATGTGTGTTCGCAAAGCACGTACAAAATTATCAGCTATTCTTAAGCACTTGTCCTTAACCGATTTGTTCGCAAAAAATTGCATTCAACGGCGAAACTTGTTAGGAATAAAAATTAATGTGAATTATACAATATAGTTACCTATCAGTGCTATTTTTAACTTTCTTATATTTTTTTTTCATATGCAAAACATGTGAAAGGCATCAGTACCGATAGGTGGATTAATCAGGCATTTTCTCATTTATATGAGTCCAATCACCACTGGAATCACCATGATAACAAAGAAAGAACATATTAAGATTCACAGCTATCGAAATAAACCCTGGGAGGAAGAAAAAAATTGCGTAATTAGAACATTATCCACTTCCCCCGCAGTGTTTGATACCTGGGGTAAGTGTAAAATCTTTGAATTATTTGCTTTCTTGGTACAAACCACTACCAATTGAATGGGATTAGTTTAATTGTATTGTAATGGTCATCTGTGATATAAATTCACTTGAAAAAAGAACAATTGGTGCAAATAAGAATCAATTTTATGAATGCAAATATCAATTTTTCGCGAAATCTAAAATTACAGTTCAAGCGTTAACCGTGTTAGTGTATGTGTTATACAAATTTCAACATAGTATTAGTGTGAGCATCAAAGTATAATATTGCATGATGCTATGATGTGGTGAAAACTGTGAAGTATGTACAATTCCAATTTTTCGAGTCGATTTTTACACTTACCCCCTTTTTCCACTTCCCCCAGTGTACCTTATATGAAAAAGTGGCTAATGTTTTTCGGTTTTCGTGTGCACACATACACAGTTCAAATTTCAAAAATGTTCAAAAATTCCAACTCCCATATGTCTATTAGCATCATCTTGATAATAGAGGAGTCCTGGCAAAATTTCAGGCAATTCGGTGGCCATTTAGGGGTGGCGCGAAGTCAATTTATGTTTATATGGAAATTTGTATGGGAAAAGCTTAAAATTTATTCAAGTCTCCCTACAACTGTCTAATTGTGATGAATTCAAATAAACATCCCCAACATCTCTTTTTGAAATCTATATAAATGAGACCTCCGGATAACACAATAGTTATGAGTGGATTGAACGGTTCTATTGACAGTGTGAATATGAGATAAATGGGTAAAATGGTGTAATTAGCCTCAACGAAGCAGTGGAAATATAAATCAAAATTAATGAGTTATCCACTGGTTGAGCTCAAATAGATTCCAAAAATGAAGGTTGGGGATGTTTATTTGAATTCATCACGATTTAAGAGTAGGGTAAACTGGGGTAATATGCACCCCCGGGGCAAAACGACCTTTTGGCATTTTTCGCGGTATTCCAGGAATATTTTCAAGAATGTTTACTACTGGATTGGTAGTTCGAGATTCGATCTACATGCACTCTAGTAAATACTCTCGAAAAACTGTCGAAAATGTATTTTAAAATGCCAAAGGGTCGTTTTGCCCCGGGGGTGCATATTACCCCAGTTTCCCCTAGTAGGGGGATTTGAATAAATTTTAAGTTTTTCCCATACAAATTGCCATATAAACATAAATTGACCTCGCGTCACCCCTGAATGGCCACCGAATTACCTGAAATTTTGCCAGGACTCCTATATTATCAAAATGATGCTAATAGACATATGGGAGTTGGAATTTTGGAACATTTTTGAAATGTGAACTGCCCTAATACACACACATACACACGGACAGACAGACATTTGTTCAAATTCAAGACGGCCGACTTCCGGTTAGACCTGTGCTTCGTCACTGACGATTTTCCTCGCCGTTGCCGCCGTAAAAAAATAATTGGCGTGCAGCCGTATGAAAATTGAACAATTATGCAGCATTAATTCTCATTTCCTGAAAATCTATGAACCGAAGTCATTGGATGGCAACCTACTCACAACTACAGCATGAAGATGATTTCTAGCTAAAAATGCGAAATACGTCGCAGAAAAATAAAAATAATGCTTATAACTTTTGTTTTTTTTTTAAGTTTCCTTACTTCAATAGAAATTTTGCAAAGGGAAATTTTATATTTATTAACATTGGAACATTGATTTTTCTTTAATTTCTAGTTTTTTGGGGGAAGAAGAAATTTTCGAAGGAGCTGCCAGAGGATTTTTTTCGAAGGAATGCTTGAAGGATGTCTGGAGAACCTTCCATGAGAATTCCTGGAGGTACTTCCTAATAAATTTCTTGGAGGAATTTCTTAAGAAACTGGAGGAGGAATTGCTTCGAGCAACTTCTGAAGGTTTTTTTTTTGAGGTACTTCCGGATGAATTACTTTAAGGAACTTCCGGAGGAATTGCTTCGAGTAACTTCTGGATGCGGGCAGCAGGGACTATGTCCAAGGGCTTGACGATCCCTCCCAGGCCATCTGCGAGTTGTGTGGCTTGCCTAGGATGTGGTGGGTTTTGACAGTGGGCCCTGTTAAATTCCTATAAAAAGCTGCATGTATCCGCAAGTAGGTCCCACCAAAGCGACCGTGTGCCGCTCAAATCGCATAAGCCAAAGTCCTGGTGTTAGGTGGGACGCTAAACAGCCCTGACGGCGGCCCTCCAACGAGACAGGAGGTTTGCGAAGGCCCAATAAGCCGCCTGGAAAACCAATAATTACGAACAATATAAGAGATAATGCGACTCGATATAATCGGCAAAGACCTAGGCGACGAATAAAGGATCACGATTGGAAGCTTGGAACATGGAACTGCAAGTCGCTAGGTTTCGCAGGTTGCGACAGTATGATCTACGATGAATTACATCCCCGCAACTTCGACGTCGTGGTGCTGCAGGAGATTTGCTGGACAGGACAGAAAGTGTGGAAAAGCGGGCATCGAGCGGCTACCTTCTACCAAAGCTGTGGCACCACCAACGAGCTGGGAACCGGCTTCATAGTGCTGGGTAAGATGCGCCAACGCGTGATTGGGTGGCAGCCAATCAACGCAAGGATGTGCAAGCTGAGGATAAAAGGCCGTTTCTTTAACTATAGCATCATCATCGTGCACTGCCCACACGAAGGGAGACCCGACGACGAGAAAGAAGCGTTCTACGCACAGCTGGAGCAGACATATGATGGATGCCCACTGCGGGACGTCAAAATCGTCATCGGTAACATGAACGCACAGGTAGGAAGGGAGGAAATGTATAGACCGGTCATCGGACCGGATAGTCTGCACACCGTATCGAATGACAACAACCAACGATGCATAAACTTCGCAGCCTCCCGCGGAATGGTAGTCCGAAGCACCTTCTTTTCTCGCAAAAATATCCACAAGGCCACATGGACATCACCTAACTAAGAAACGGAAAACCAAATCGACCACGTTCTAATCGACGGTAAATTCTTCTCGGATATGCGCTCAAAACTCTCGACGGTGTACAACACGCGTCGAAGTCGGACGCCGCGGCTTAACATTGGGCGGCTACAAGACGGTAGACTAGCCCAAGAATACGCGCAACAGCTGTAAGTGGCACTCCCAACGGAAGAGCAGCTAGGCGCAGCGTCTCTTGAAGATGGCTGGAGAGATATTCGATCCGCCATTGCATTGGTAGCACCGCAACCGCTGCACATCAGAGAAACGACTGGTATGACGGCGAATGTGAGCAGTTAGTAGAAGAGAAGAATGCAGCATGGGCGAGATTGCTGCAACACCGCACGAGGGCGAACGAGGCACGATATAAACGGGCGCGGAACAGACTAAACTCGATTTTCCGGAAGAAAAAGCGTCAGCAGGAAGATCGAGACCGTAAAGAGACGGAGCAACTGTACCGCGCTAATAACACACGAAAGTTCCATGAGAAGTTGAACCGTTCACGTAAGGGCCACGTGCCACAGCCTGATATGTGTAAGGACATAAACGGGAGCCTTCTTACTAACGAGCGTGAGGTGATCCAAAGGTGGCGGCAGCACTACGAAGAACACCTGAATGGCGATGTGGCAGACGAAGATGGCAGTATGGTGATGGATCTGGGAGAACGCGCGCAGGACATAATTTTACCGGCTCCGGTCTCCAGGAAATCCAGGAGGATATTGGCCGGCTGAAGAACAACAAAGCTTCTGGGGTTGACCAACTACCAGGAGAGCTGTTTAAACACGGTGGTGAAGCACTGGCTAGAGCGCTGCACTGGGTGATTACCAAGGTTTGGGAGGATGAGGTTCTGCCGCAGGAGTGGATGGAAGGTGTCGTGTGTCCCATCTACAAAAAGGGCGATAAGCTGGATTGTAGCAACTACCGCGCAATCACATTGCTGAACGCCGCCTACAAGGTACTCTCCCAAATTTTATGCCGTCGACTAACACCAATTGCAACACCCAAAACAATTCTGTGTGACATTCTTTGTATTAACCATTTTGTATCAAATCACGCATTCAACCTATCAGAGAATGTTATTGTACGCGACGAGCGCGTGCAGAAGAGCGAGCGACTGCTGTCACCAAGCAACAGTAGTGGACTGGCCCTGGCTTCGCCTGTCTACGCAACGAGCGCAATGAAAGGGATGGCGATGCTGCTTTGATGTCAAAAGTAATAGGGGCGTGGCCTCGGAAACCGATGTTTGGCAGCCGTTGTCATATTTTTTGTTATATAAGAAAATGTCATTTCTATGTTGTTCATCAGTTTTGTATCGAATTTCGGTGTGAATAAACATTTAAATCCTAGAAGGTGTAGTGTTTTCATCAAGAGGAAGAGGATTGGAAATCGATTTGGTCAACAAGGCGACCAGTACATCCGATCGGCGAACGAGTTGTCTGAGGTGAAGCGTGTTGGAACTTGTTCCTACACATCCGTGCAAACAGGTGTGGTGTCATCATCGTGGGCCTTTGTCAATTGCAGTGCTCAGGGGTAAAGGGCAAAGAGTTAATTAGTAATTTTCTGGTACCTTCTGGTATTCCGTCCTTACCCCCTGGAGCATTTACTGCCGTCGTGGCCGACTGGACAAGCATCCCTCTGCAGTTGTTTCGTGTGCGCTGGTAGCTGTGTCAGTGGAGGACACAGGCTGTCGGCATCTCAACCGCTGATAGTCGTGTCATTGGTGGGTACGACCGTCGGCAACGGCTGCAGATAGCTGTGTGAGTGTGGAGCAAGGCGTCACATCGGTAGTTGTGGCAGTGGTGTGTATACAGCAGGCAAAGGTAAGCGATCCTTTTTTACTTCCTGGGAGAGTGCATTTACCGAAAGAGGAACTCGAGTACGTTTGACGGAAAGAGTTATCTCCAATGAATTTGATATCTAACATTGGTCCTTCGAGCCGGATAATAACCTGAACATACAGTCCATTTGAGAATATTTTTTGACCCCCACGAGACTGTCAAATAAGTGTGATAAGTGCAAAGTGAAATTTCCATCATTGAACTTTAGTGTAGTACAGTGGTGCCCATAGTGAGTAATAAGTGATATTAGTGAATAACGATTGTCCCTTGTTAGTGAACTAAAGTGAAAAGTTGTAAACATGGAAAAGTTGAAGCAGCTAATCCACCAACGAGGTCAAGTGAAAGGGAGATTGACAACAATCGTTCGAAAGCTGGGGGAAGCAGCGGATATGCCAGAAACCACTAGTCTGTCGCAGCTAAAGGCATATGAAAAGAAACTGGAGATGCTTTATTCGGAATATACGGCGAAACATGATTTTGTGATTGGCCTGAGTTCCAGTGAACAACTAGAGGAGCAAGACAAAAGTTCGTAGAGTTCGACGAGCAACATACTGATGCTTTGGCAAAGTTGAATCAACTGATAGATTCATTCCGTGCTGTTCCTTCCTTGAATAACAGTGGAGTTCCTCAAGTGATCGTGACTCAGCAACCTCTGAGGACACCGATTCCAACTTTTGATGGGAGCTATGAAGGTTGGCCAAAGTTTAAGGCTCTCTTTAATGATCTAGTTGGAAAGTGCGGCGATTCAGATGCTACTAAACTTCAGTATCTGGACAAGGCGTTGATTGGTGAAGCCTCCGGTATCCTGGATGCAAGAATCATCAACAACAATAATTATGAGCAAGCGTGGCAGTTACTAAAGGACCGTTTTGAGAATCCACGGGTGATTATCGACACTCACATTTCCGGGTTGCTGTCAATGACTCCAGTTACCAAGCAAAGCTACAAGGAGCTGAGAACGCTTATCGATACCTGCAACCGTCACGTGGAAGGGCTGCGGTTTATGGATCAAGAAGTCGACGGGACAGCCGGTCTCATCGTGGTGAAGCAGGTGGTCTCGACGGTGAAACCAGAAAACAATGGGAGCAAACAATGGATCATGGTGAGCTTCCTGATTTCGATGACACCATGAAATTCCTCCGGAATTATTGTCAAGTATTAGAAAGGTGTGAAGTGGACAAAACTCCTTCCTCCAAGATGGCGAGTAGGTCTATGCCGGCAAAGAACAGTTCAACGCCAAGAACATCTCATCCGGTAACATCCAATCAGACGGAAAATGTGTGTGATATATGTAAAGGACAACATATCAACTACAAGTGTCCATCCTTTCTGAGCATGAGCACCGACGAGCGTGTGGCGGAAGTGAAGCAGATGGGATTATGCTTCAACTGTCTTCGTAAAGGACATCAAATCAAGAATTGTCCATCAGATAAAACATGTTCGAAATGTTACAAAAGACATCACACAATGTTGCATTTCGAGCAAATGTCTCATTCGAACCGAAGCAGCAAGGTTCCAGTGGATCGTCTGAACCATGTGAGGTGAAGACAGTATCAGTAGTGCTCCCAGAGGATCCTGTGTCTACAGCATGCTCTAGCGTTCAGCGGCGAGTGAAACAAGTGCTTTTGATGACGGCGTTGGTGAATGTGGTTTCAAAAGGTGGAAGAATTTTCAAGATGCGGGCTCTCCTTGATTCCGGCTCTCAGGTCAACCTGGTTTCTGAAGCTGCAGTGAAACTTCTATCTCTTCCGAAATATCCTGCCAATGTTCCTGTTATTGAGTGGGAGCTGTCCGCTCTCAGATTCGTCATCACGTGATTCTAAAGATATCATCGGATTATTCTGGATTCGCAAGTGTTATGGATTGTTTGGTGGTAACGAAAGTAACAGGAAAGATTCCATCCGTTGCAGTCAATAACTCGGAATGGAAAATTCCTCCCGGTCTTGTGTTAGCTGATCCAAAGTTCAACGAACCCAAGGATGTAGATCTACTGATTGGTGCGGAGCTGTTTTTCCAAATTCTGAAACAGGCACAGCTGAGGCTTTCCAATGATCTGCCCACAATGTACGAGACACAGTTCGGTTGGGTCATAGCTGGAGCTCTAGATGAATCTGAAGGCGAAATAGTCAACGTGTTGTGCGCCGTTGATGAGGATCCGTTGCTGAAGAGCATTCAGCGGTTTTTCGAACAAGAAGAGCTTCCAGAAGAAAAGGAGCCATCAAGTGAAGAACAAGAGATAGAGGAGCATTTTCGTGAAACGTATCGACGCGATGAAGAAGGCCGATTCGTCGTTCAACTTCCATTTCGTGAATCCATACACCAATTAGGAAATTCTCGTTCATTGGCAATGAAGAGGTTTCTATCTAGCGAAAAGCGACTATCCAACAAGCTTGAGATGAGAAATATGTATCAAGATTTTCTTCAAGAGTATATTGATTTGGGCCATTGTCACGAGATACGTGAAGAGAACGACTTGCCGGGTCAACAAAGTTACTATCTTCCACACCATGCGGTACTTAAACCATCAAGTACCAGCACAAAGCTGCGAGTTGTCTTTGACGGCAAGGCGAGGTCTGACGGGCTATCACTGAATGAAGTTTTAATGGTCGGCCCTAAGATTCAAAATGATCTATTTTCGATTGTGTTGCGTTTCAGAAAGCATGTTTATGCATTTTCAGCTGACATAGAGAAAATGTATAGACAGGTGAAGATCGATCCTAATCATACACGGTATCAAAGGATTCTCTGGCGTGATCAGCCGGAATCCCCTGTAAAGGTACTGGAATTATCAACAGTCACTTACGGGACAGCTCCTGCATCTTTCTTGGCAGTGAGGTCCATGGTTCAGCTAGCAAGAGATGAAAGCAATAACTTTCCTGCAGCGGCGGAAGTAATATTGGAGGATTGTTATATGGATGACGTGTTAAGTGGTGCCTCAACATTAGCGTCTGCAAAACAGTTGCGAGTTGATATTGAAAGTCTTCTGTCGAGAGGAAAGTTCCCTCTTCGAAAGTGGTGCTCCAACGAAGATAAAGTGCTTGAAGGTGTTCCTGATCAATATCGTGAAAATTGATGTGCATTGAAGATTCTGATGCTAATGAAACGATACGAGCATTAGGTATTCTTTGGAATCCAAAAGTGATCAGTTTCTATTCTGGAGATGTCCTGAATTGATTCGACTCGACGAGAAAGTGACGAAAAGGAACGTGCTGTCCCATATCGCTAAGCTTTTTGATCCACTGGGACTAATATCTCCCGTCATCGTATTGGCCAAGTCCATTATGCAACAATTGTGGGCTGATGGCATGGGATGGGATGACCAAATTGAAGGAGATTTGTTGAATCAATGGGTGACCTTCCAGAGATCTCTTGTACAATTGAACGAGATACAAATACCGCGATGTGTTATGGTTCCTGAACCACATCGTACTGAAATTCACGGTTTCTCTGATGCTTCTTGTACTGCCTACGGTTCCTGTCTTTATTTGCGATGTGTTCAAGACAATGGATTGGTGTCAGTTAAACTGCTATGCAGTAAGTCTAGGATCGCCCTTTACGTCGCCTTACGATGCCTAGATTGGAGCTTTGTGCCGCCGTTACGTTGGCTAAATTGGTCAGTGTGGTGATTTCCATCCTAAAATTAAGATCGATGATGTTAAGTTGTGGTGTGATAGTCAGATTGTGCTGGCATGGATAAGGAAGAGTCCTGAACAGCTTCAGGTCTACGTCAGAAACCGTGTTTTGAAGATTAAGGAACTTACCAACTCGTATGAGTGGAAGTACGTAAGATCCGAGGATAATCCAGCAGATTTGGTGTCCAGAGGATGTTATCCAGAAACGTTGCGGCGCTCAGATATTTGGTGGAATGGTCCGCCGTTCTTGCAAACCACCAACTACGAAATCCTGGAAAGGCCGGTGATCCATGATGATGAGTTGCCGGAGTTGAAGGTGCTTCAAGTGTGTAATCCAGCGGTCGAGCTTGAGAACGAAACAGTATTTCAACGATGTGGAACATTTGTGAAACTTCAACGCGTATTGGCACAGGTGGTGAGGTTCACTCGTCTAGTACGCATGGCGAAGGAGAAACGTGTGGATTCGAAATACATTTCTGTGCAGGATATGCGGAAGGCTATGAAATACATCGTGCGAGTTTTGCAGAAGAATGAGTTGTGAGGAGATTCAGTGTGTTCAACGTGGAGAGTTGCCGAAACGATTGGCGAATCTTCAACCGTTTTTGGATGAGGAAGGACTATTACGTGTTGGTGGCCGGCTACAACATTCTAAATTACCGTTTGACGCCAAGCATCAAATACTTCTTCCGCAAAGCCATCGAGTAACGGATTTACTAATTCGTAAATATCATGAAGAAAGACTACATGAGGGACCATCTGGTCTACTAGCAGCAATACGACAAAAATATTGGCTGGTCAATGCTCGATCTGCCATCCGCAAGGTGACTCGTAGTTGCGTGAAGTGTTTCAAGGTGAAGCCGAGAGGATCCAACCTTTGATGGGGAATCTACCAGAGGAACGCGTGAACTTTGCAGCAGCGTTTGAATTCACCGGTGTGGATTACGCAGGTCCAGTGATAGTAAAGGAAGGAAGACACAAACCGAAACACATTAAAGCATACATAGCACTATTTGTTTGCCTTACGACCAAATCGATCCATCTAGAACTAGTTTCTGATTTGACGACTGAAGCTTTTCTCGCTGCTTTGGAACGATTTATTAATCGAAGAGGAATGGTTCGTAAAATTATTTCAGACAACGCGACCAACTTCGTTGGCGCCTCTAGAGAACTCCATCAATTATTCCTTATGTTCCGTGATGAGATTGAAGGTATGAAAATCAATGATTTCCTGCTCAAACGTGAAATAGACTGGGAATTCATTCCTCCTAGATCCCCAAACTTTGGTGGTCTGTGGGAGGCGGGAGTAAAGGTTGTTAAGTCTCATCTAAATAGGACCTTGGGAAACGCTGTTTTGACGTTTGAAGAGTTCGCAACAGTTCTGACTCACATTGAAGCTATAGTGAATTCAAGGCCATTGTATGCACTGTCGGATGATCCAAATGATGCGCTTCCGATTACACCCGCTCATTTAATGCTTGGGAGACCACTGGAGCCGATTTTGAAGCCATCGTGCACTAACATATCAGTAAATCGTTTGTCTCGTCATCAATACTTGAACCACCTACGTGACATGTTCTGGTCAAAGTGGTCGCGCAACTATCTAACAACACTTCAAACAAGGGCAAAATGGACAAAAAGTGAACAAAATGTGAAAATGGGTACCATTGTGCTACTGATGGAGGACAATCTACCAGTTCAGTCGTGGAAGATGGGTCAAATCGTTGCACTCTACCCGGGAGGGATGAAGTGAATCGAGTTGCCGACGTGAAAACCACAACCGGCGTTTATCGACGCTCGATTCGAAAGCTGGCGCCCCTACCCATCGCGGACAACGAGGATTCTACAACGGTTTTGGAATAATATTCCAACTGGCGGAGCATGTACGCGACGAGCGCGTGCAGAAGAGCGAGCGACTGCTGTCACCAAGCAACAGTAGTGGACTGGCCCTGGCTTCGCCTGTCTACGCAACGAGCGCAATGAAAGGGATGGCGATGCTGCTTTGATGTCAAAAGTAATAGGGGCGTGGCCTCGGAAACCGATGTTTGGCAGCCGTTGTCATATTTTTTGTTATATAAGAAAATGTCATTTCTATGTTGTTCATCAGTTTTGTATCGAATTTCGGTGTGAATAAACATTTAAATCCTAGAAGGTGTAGTGTTTTCATCAAGAGGAAGAGGATTGGAAATCGATTTGGTCAACAAGGCGACCAGTACATCCGATCGGCGAACGAGTTGTCTGAGGTGAAGCGTGTTGGAACTTGTTCCTACACATCCGTGCAAACAGGTGTGGTGTCATCATCGTGGGCCTTTGTCAATTGCAGTGCTCAGGGGTAAAGGGCAAAGAGTTAATTAGTAATTTTATGGTACCTTCTGATATTCCGTCCTTACCCCTGGAGCATTCACTGCCATCGTGGTCGACTGGGCAAGCATCCTTCTACAGTTTTTTGTGTGCGCTGGTAGCTGTGTCAGTGGAGGACACAGGCTGTCGGCATCTCAACCGCTGATAGTCGTGTCATTGGTGGGTACGACCGTCGGCAACGGCTGCAGATAGCTGTGTGAGTGTGGAGCAAGGCGTCACATCGGTAGTTGTGGCAGTGGTGTGTATACAGCAGGCAAAGGTAAGCGATCCTTTTTTACTTCCTGGGAGAGTGCATTTACCGAAAGAGGAACTCGAGTACGTTTGACGGAAAGAGTTATCTCCAATGAATTTGATATCTAACAGTTATACTTGTTAATACAGCTCATTGCATTAAGTCGCTTTATTTGGTTTCGATCAATACATCCAAACGAACCTCGTTGGCTCCTCATAGAACAAGTATATGAATCGCGTACAGCAATATAACTTTAACCCACACAATCTTCCCGATTCCATTTAGCTTGATAATGGAAAAGGACACAAATATGCATGGTGCTTATTCCACTCGTATCACTCATTGCTATTCCTGTTACCCTTCCACTTGTCACATCCGCATAGCATGAAACGTGAATTATGATTGCCTTTGGTCGCATCGTTCCTCAACTGGTAAATAGTCCAGATGGTTAGCGCGTCAGTTTAGATATGCTAAGTGTTTAGGGTCTCGGGTTCAATTCCCGTCTACGACCGAATTTTTTTGTATGGTTGCGGAGGTTGTCAAGTATACAGCATTTCATTCCCCGATGGGGGAGTGTAAAATTAGATTCAATGTAGACACTAACACATAACCAGTTTTTATTTTCTCATGACCGGAGACCTAATGCAAGGGTCTGCCGTTTGCTCAATACAGTCTGTGCATATGTCGCAAATTATGGCAAACTGTAGGCGAAACTAATGCGAGATCGCAATAAAATGTTGCAATCTCTGGTTGGGTGAAGAGAGTTCGTGGGGCAGTACCAGGCGGGATTTATGGGTGAACGCTCTACCACAGACCAGGTGTTCGCCATACGTCAGGTATTGCAGAAATGCCGCGAATACAACGTGCCCACACATCATCTATTTATCGACTTCAAAGCCGCATATGATACAATCGATCGGGACCAGCTATGGCAGCTAATGCACGAAAACGGATTTCCGGATAAACTGATACGGTTGATCAAGGCGACGATGGATCGGGTGATGTGCGTAGTTCGAGTTCGAGCATTCTCGAGTCCCTTCGAAACCCGTAGAGGGTTACGGCAAGGTGATGGTCTTTCGTGTCTGCTATTCAACATCGCTTTGGAGGGAGTAATACGAAGGGCAGGGATTGACATGAGTGGTACGATTTTCACGAAGTCCGTCCAGTTATTTGGCTTCGCCGACGACATTGATATCATGGCACGTAACTTTGAGAGGATGGAGGAAGCCTACATCAGACTGAAAAGCGAAGCTAAACGGATTGGACTAGTCATCAACACGTCGAAGACGAAGTACATGATAGGAAGAGGCTCAAGAGAGGTCAATGTGAGTCACCCACCACGAGTTTCTATCGGTGGTGACGAAATCGAGGTGGTTGAAGAATTCGTGTACTTGGGCTCACTGGTGACCGCCGATAACGATACCAGCAGAGAAATTCGGAGACGCATAGTGGCTGGAAATCGTACGTACTTTGGACTCCGCAAGACGCTCCGATCGAATAGAGTTCGCCGCCGTACCAAACTGACTATCTACAAAACGCTTATAAGACCGGTAGTTCTCTACGGACACGAGACCTGGACGATGCTCGTGGAGGACCAACGCGCACTGGGAGTTTTCGAAAGGAAAGTGTTGCGTACCATCTATGGTGGGGTGCAGATGGCGGACGGTACGTGGAGGAGGCGAATGAACCACGAGTTGCATCAGCTGTTGGGAGAACCATCCATCGTTCACACCGCAAAAATCGGAAGACTGCGGTGGGCCGGGCACGTAGCCAGAATGTCGGACAGTAATCCGGTGAAAATGGTTCTCGACAACGATCCGACGGGAACAAGAAGGCGAGGTGCACAGCGGGCAAGGTGGATCGATCAGGTGGAGGACGACTTGCGGACCCTCCGCAGACTGCGTGGTTGGCGAAGTGCAGCCTTGAACCGAGCTGAATGGAGAAGTCTTTTATGTGCAGCACAGGCCACTCCGGCCTTAGTCTGATGATAAATAAATAAAAAGCATAGACTTTGGAGCCAAATTGAAGACGCAAGATCAAAATTACCAGCGAAAAAAATCGTTTAGAAACAGAATCCTGTGTACTTTGGAATATCTTCTGAAGATAATTATAATTATTTCTTTCTCGAAATTTTCCGAATTACTTCAAAATTCTCCCTGAAAAAGAAAAAAATGTTCAGTAGTTTTTTTTTCAAAAACTCTACTTCATAAAACTTAATAGACTGTATGGTATTTACTCAAATTAGAATGTATTTGGGGAGGGATTCATACAAAAAATATGCCAAGGAATCTTCAAACCTTTTTCCACGAGTTCTTCAAAAAATTCCAGTGGATATTTCTTATGAAGTTTCATCGCTTGTTGTAGTTGTTGAAAAAGTCTAACATCGAGTTGATAGTAATTGAACTTTCTGAAAAAAAAAACAAGACACCTTTACGTGGTGTGTTACGGGGTAAGATCTACCACGGTTACATTGTCAGCTACAGGCAAATCCTGACCCAACGAATACCTTCCTTATTATCCAACTCCGTGGTACTTATGAGGGTGTCGCTAAGTCGGTGGCCTCTCGTTAAGTAAGTACTACATCAACACTTCCTTCCTCTCCCTAGTTACGGTGAAGATGGGCGTGGCCAGGAGTAGTAATTCTCATGCTTTTGTTATTTTTGTTTAAGACTGGAATCAAGGACCACTCCCCTTCTTGATTTCTGATAGCATTCTAGATAAGGATCTCAAAAGTAAAACATGAGTATCACTAGTGTCCAATCTACGAATTACACCGTAACAATGCTAATGCTAATGCCTAAAAAATCAATGCCGTAATTCCAAAAAATTGATCCACTTTGGAAGTTTTGGGAAATAACTAAAACTCGATAAAATAAATGGAATAGATGTAGCTCTCCATTGCATTTGAGGCTAGCTATGCCACTTCTTCTCCGAAGGACCTGAGCATATTCAAACCAAAATATTTAAAGTATCGCAGTGGTTATAATGTTTTCCTGGACTTATTGTAAGTGCTGAATGGGTTTGAATGAGATTGTGGGAATTGAATTCTTGAATATCTGTAAGATTCCAAGCAGTAAGTGACGATTATCAGAAATCCATACACCCCACAGAAAGTGAATAAGCATTCTTATTCCGTAAGTATACTTCAGAGAAGGATTTTTGGCATTCCCGATAATACCCGCAAATCCGTAAGCATTTTTTAACGGAATTTAATAGATTTCTAGAAGCTCCCACGATTGTTTGGAAAGAGTTCCTTGTCAAAAGTCTTGTCAAAAGATAAGATAGGTACAAGATTTCACATAAATTTCCAGATAGAATATGAAAACTTCAACGATTTGAAAAAGTAGCCGTGGAGGTCTATTGCGATTCTAAAGAAACCGTGAAAATTTCCGAAGGTTGATGAGGGCACCAGGAAATTTATAACATTATTTGGAGCGAATTTTGGAGAGATGTGTGTAATGCTGAATTATAATAACCTTTCGGGAGCACATACTTGAATATTTGTGAACGACCAGAATTACCTACCATTTATTACAAAACCTTAATGTTCTGCTTCTACAAGTGAATAGGCTTCCAATTACTCAGGAACTCGTTTGGTCTTCAAGGATTTAAACATGCAGGGATTTCCATATGCTTAAGAATTTGAAAAAAAAAATCATACCTGGAATTTTTAGAGAAATTACTGGAAAGTCAGGGAATTTTATTTTCAAATTTGAGTCGACACCCTGGAGATGTTTTGGCATTATGGGTAATGGATAGCACACTGGAAAACGACGACGAAGGCTTTTAATTACATTTGTTATTATTTCTGTACGTGAAGAGAATAAATGTTTTATTATTGTATCACGTCATTAGTATACCTTCGAAGTAATTGGATTCGCTGACGATATTGTCATAATAGTACCAGGAAAATATAATGATTTTATCACCAACAAACTGCTTCAAAGTATGTCTTCACGTGGTGCGATTGAGAAGCGTTCTTTAAAAAATACGTTACGCTTAATTTGATTATTTTGTACCCCCATCTTCCCCCTCGTAATACTTGTAGTATGGAAGGTTTATTTTTTTTACATGGATCGTAACGCTCGACCTGACCGCTCCCTCCCCCTAAAACGTTACGTAATTTGTGAAAGGCCCCGAATGATTGAGTGTTAATCCTTCTGAACCACTATTCTGCCTTTTACGCATAGGTGTAAATTCCCACTAAACAACATGATATTGAAAGGTACTCGCTTGGGACTTTCAAATACAGTCAAATACCTTGGCGTAGTTCTTGATAGCAAACCTAATTGGAACAAGGATTTAGAACACGCTATTAATAAAGCTATAAATCCTCTATGGGTTGGTAAACGAACTTTTGGAAGGCAATGGAGGCTTACGCCGAAAATGATCCATTGGATATATTCAGCAATAGTAAGACAAAGAATTATCTATGTTTCGTTGGGCTGCTGGCCAAAGACGGAAGAAAAACTGATGAAGTTCGAAAAATGAAGTTCGAAAAATTTCAACGATTAGCGACCATCTCAATTACAGGTGCAATGAGTAGTACACCATTAAATGCACTAAATGATTTGCTGTACAGTGTACATGCTTCCTCTACATCAAATTGTAAAATTAGAAGCTCAGCAAAAGTGCGCTTCGAGGATCAGAAGATCCGAAAACCTCTTTGGAGGTGACCTTGAGGGTCATCTTAGCATTCTAAAAGGCTTCAGTATAAACTCCCTAGTAATAAACAATGAAGACTGGATGGAGAAAATACAATATAAATCGGCTGTTCAACGTTATTGATCCTGGGTGCAATACATGGTTGAATGGAGTAGTAATGGGCGATACCGATACGATATATCGGGAATCGATATTTTCGCTCCGATTAATCGATATTTTTTATCGATTTTTTTATGTTCGATTTTTGACCCTTCATTTCGATTTTTTCAAATTCCGAGACATTATCCGTGATAAATCAAAACTAAAAATATAGCACATTAACATTAGGGGCATAACCTGTTAAACTTTATGTGTGATTGTGATGATCTGAAATGGGTTATCTTTAGCTTCTTTTTTTTTGCTCGTGCTTTTAAATTTTCGGACGTATCGATATATCGGAATATCGATGTTTCAACGCCGATATTTTTCGGCATCGATATTTCGACAATAAAAACATCGATTCGACAGTATCGATATTTTTCCGAAAAACGCCCATTCCTAGAATGGAGGACTCAAACTCAAGATCGATAACGTTTTATTCTTCTTCTTCTTCTTATTGGCATTACATCCCCGCACTGGGACAGAGCCGCCTCGCAGCTTAGTGTTCATTAAGCACTTCCACAGTTATTAACTGCGAGGTTTCTAAGCCAAGTTACCATTTTGCATTCGTAAATCATGAGGCTAACACGATGATACTTTTATGCCCAGGGAAGTCGAGACAATTTCCAATCCGAAAATTGCCTAGACCGGCACCGGGAATCGAACCCAGCCACCCTCAGCATACCTCAGCGTTTTATACCCACTGATAAATTGAATAACCAAGAGGGGGCAGGAACTACTGGTCCTGGGATGAATAACCCAACACCTTTTATTCAACAATATATTGTTAAACTTGTTCCAGGTTCCAAATATAAACATAAATATATCCACATATAAATCGCTCTAATAAGCATCAGCCAACAATAAACTATTGGCGTAACATTACTCACACTTTGAACAAATTATTGCATTACTGCTAACAACGAACGCTACGATACACATGAACTTATTAACTAAATGTATAACATGTAACACCATGAATGAATAAATAAATAAATAGCACTTGAATTTCTAAAACAAATCTACCACTTTCTAATCCTCCATCCTGCTCATCAGCCGGCTTCTAGACAAGGCCATTCACACATATTCTGGTTTATCCCTCGCTAGAATGTAAATATTTTCGCATCTAATGCGATTTGCAAGCTTAGCAGCAAACAACGGACCTTACGACTACTGGCAGCTGTTTGGTCGCATCCATTGTAGAGAGTGGCAAACATCATTCACCAATAGCCATCCCTACACCTAGTGTTGTTAGGGGGTTGTGCCGCTCACAAGACACACAACGGACTAGATACTACTGACTGGCTTCACGTTTGACGTCCAACACTATTCAGCAATTAGCACGTGGCAATCAGTGTAATTTATTTAGAATTTATTTAGTTGGGATCCATCAATCCGTGTTGGAACATTTATCTAGGGGGGATTGCATTAAATTCACATAATGTCAGTTTGGAGCTCTGTGGATGCTTTAAAGTTGGGGAGTTGTTACAACGCGAGCAGCTACATGAAAAAAGAAAATTTGTTTTGAAAACATAGCAAATCATTATGTTTACGAATCGTAGAAGAAAACAAAACTTTTAGAAATGACAATGCTTCTAAATAAATGTGTCCGCGATGTTGGTTTTGGCAATCTGAATCATCTTATGAACATTTTTATATGGATACATCTACACTGGGATCTTTAATCTAAGGATGATTTGTTTAGCTTGAATGAATCGTCTTCGAGAGGCTTTGCCTCGAAATCAATTCCTCTTTGGTCCATACTTTCCGTTCATTCAAGAGGAAATTTCATTTCACAGGAATGATGTCTGTCTAACCTCACCTCACAGGGAGCAACAACTTAACAGAAGCTTTTCTTCACACTTCTACTTCTCTGGAGGGCGAAAACTTTCACTTTCGTAGGTAATGTACTGATTAGTACTTGGCTTATGCAAATTGAAATCTCGGTCAGGCTTTGTGATCGCTCAAACACACACTACGCACAATGGAAAAACAGTGATGATGAGACACTGGAAAGAATGTCTGTTCCCCGAAGCTAAGCAATCAACTATTCGAAGCTGACGATGACGTTGGTTGAAAGACGTGCCCGGGAACATGCACGTCGTGCTGTTGATGATTCAATCTGTCTTACTATTCAATTTTCCTCATTTTCGGCGTACAATCATTCTCCATCTTTACGCTTCCATGTTCGCTTGAGAGTGATATTTTGTTGTGTTCTGATCGATTTTCGAGTGGAGCAAGATAAAAGTGACTGATGCCTGATGATATACATAGCATCGTATATTCTGTGCGTCGAAAGTTATTAGGCATGTGTGCATTAAAAATCGAGCTATGATCACACTTTTTCGTTCATCAGAAAAGACAAAACAACAAGCAAATCAAAAATAGAACGTCAGAAAGATGAAATTAATTGACTACAATCGAGTCAATTAATATACATTGCATTAATTTTGGAGTATGATTGCTTTTTCTACGATCAAAAACTGAGTTTGAGTGCCTATTGTAAGTACCGCTCATAAAAAAATCTACTCCTCCGCATATTTTCAGTTGCAGCGAAAAATTAGCGCCAGTCGTCTAAGCAAAACATACCTTCAGAAAAAAAGGCCACTTTGATATTTTTGAAACTTTTGCCGCTACGTGGTGGATTGTGGTGCAGAATGCTTTGATAGCACGTGCTATTTGTCTTCTTCTTCTTCTTATTGGCATTACATCCCCACACTGGGACAAAGCCGCCTCGCAGCTTAGTGTTCATTAAGCACTTCCACAGTTATTAACTGCGAGGTTTCTAAGCCAGGTTACCATTTTTGCATTTGTATATCATGAGGCTAACACGATGATACTTTTATGCCCAGGGATGTCGAGACAATTTTCAATCCGAAAATTGCCTAGACCGGCACCGGGAATCGAACCCAGCCACCCTCAGCATGGTCTTGCTTTGTAGCCGCGCGTCTTACCGCACGGCTAAGGAGGGCCCCGTGCTATTTGTACTGTGGATAAATTTTTAACATCCATGAGAGCCTTGGAAAATGATCAATATTGTTGCAAGGCATAATACACTGAAGTCGATTTTTACTTGGCGTTTACGATCCGCGTGAATCAAAACCCTCCAAAACCTGCTTAAAACACGACTTCATCGAAAATTGATTGTTAGGAAAATCTGCGTAAAAAACCGTTAACCCCGAAATCCGCGTAAAAAACATAGATAGAAAACGGCGTAAAAAATGCGGAAATACACAAATCCGCGTGAAAAACCACCCAGTGTATTTCGACAAGCTTTTCTTGCGATATACAAGTATTTTGGCTGCTTCCTGCATTTCACGTCCTTTAACGTCCTAGGCCATCCAAACTATCCGGATGTAGGAATTGAAATCTACAGCCGCAAAATAGCGTTTTTTTGTTACTCAAAGTTTATTTAAGTATTCAACCGTGTTCATTACAAAGTGTTCATTAAAAGCACCGCAAAGTAGTTCTGGGATATTCAGACTACTCTTGAGTTCGGGGCTTGAGAGGTACAGCTGCTTAAAGCGTATTTCGGTACTCAAAGCTTCGATATGCATCCAATTATATCCATTACATCTCCTGAGAGATCAACAAGCATCTTAAGATCGTTTTGGGATATTCTGCGCCATCCAAACTGTCCTTGAGTTCGAGACTTGAAATCTGCGAAAGTAGCTCAAAGTCACTCAAAGTTCCTAAATGTAGTACAGCTCCTTGATAGTGAATATACAAAGTAAGATAGTTTTTATATTTTCTGCACCATCTAAACTTGAGGGGCTCCATATACAGATGTGCTCGACTTGCGGTTAGCGGCAGTATAGCTGCTTTGAAGGCTTCTTCTGTTGCTCAAAATTTCAATATGTATCCAACAACATCACCTGTAAGACCAAAAACCGTCAACCACTAAAATGTAAAAAGAATCGCAGTTACGTAGTGGCAAGATCTCAGTTGAGCAACGGTATTTCAGTAAAAGAAATACTAGCAGGTACTGTTTCAGTGGCAATAATTTCGAATATTTCTAGGGATAAGAGTTTCTTCAAAGTTTATATTGCTAATAAAGTAAATCCTTTCTGTAGCGTTTTATGACTGCTTAGCCAACAGGAACACATTATAATTTCTCACCGTCCACTTGCAGCACTGCACTAAAACTGCTGATGCTAAGCATTCTTGTTTATCTGCACGTTGACAGCACCGAGTATCGTTTGCTATAAAGGACCAACCGCCCTGAAGCAAAAGCCTGTGAACATAGCAGCAGTCCTTTGCCCCGCCAATTATTGAAAGCATTCTTTTGAATCATTGTGTTCGTCAAAGATAATGGACAAACGATTCGACCCATTTCAAACATCATGTCCATCCTTGTTACAACCGGCGGCTTCTCCTTGCCGATTAGGAGTGGTCCAATTATTCGCAGAAAAACTCTCTGAAGAGACGTACCTACTCTCCAGCGTAGGAGCATAACATTTTCTTAACCATCAAGCTGGTGCTGGTATCAGCTGGAATTGTCTCATAATGAAGGGCCAATCAGTATCGAGACTGACAGCAGTGGTTCAACTGTTCCCAATTTCTTCGGCACTGGCGGAGCGTAGGCGCCATCGAACGCACAGGATACTTTTTTCCTCTTTTAGCTAGAATGTCCGATGATGGTAACAAAGAACTGATTGTGAGAAAACCTGTCAGGAAATTCAGAGTGAAAGGAAAAGTTCTTAATTATTTCTATTTGTGGAGCTTCACGCTTTTCTCAGATAGTGTTCGGAACCGACAAAATGTTGACGCTCTGAACCAAATTGACCACCATGTGAATAAATTGTTGTTGATGATGATGATCTATTTACATTTTTGGATCGGTCAAGCTAGTAACAACCAAAAGAGTCACTCTATCACCACATCAATGCCGTACATAAGGGTATGCGATAACACACTTCTTCCTGTCGAAATGTAAAGAAGCAATTATTTTAATCTTTCGTTTATTCGGAAGGCTCATTTGCCGTGAAGCGTTACGGAGCCGAAATCAGGCTTAACACTACATTTCTTGATTCTTATACATAGTGTTAGAAGCTAAATTTCAAATGTTTCGGTTGGTTCAAAACGAAACGAAATATAAATTTACGTCCAAGACTTCGAAACGATACGAAATAAAGTTCTCATTCAATTCGAAATTTTACGGAACGAATTGAAATTAATATTCTTTTCCACGACATTTCGATTGAATCGTGTGATTTTTTTCAGTTATGTATACAATTTAAATTTACTGTTTTTTTAAATCTAGTTACTGTTATGTGACCAATGGTATTGAGTAACAATCAAAGCAAGCTATAATTAAACGTGCCGCTTTCTCGTTAATTGTTTACTGGAGACAACGCTTTTTGCTCTGCAGTGTAAACAAAGTTAAAATACATCATCACCTCCAATGCCCCCACATTTGGAGTAGAGAAGTGAGACGCCGTCACAATTTTGAGCGGCTGCATTTCATCAACCACGTCATCAGATAATTTCAGGCGTGCCGATAAATTATCCGCCGTACAACCCCGGGAATAATTCCAATGATTAGATTAAGGACATGTTTTACATCCCAGCCTAAAATGACTTAATTTTTTTATATTCATATATTCGAGAGAACAACGCGCCCTGGCACAGATGAGTTGGTTTCCTGCTTAGCACCCAGGCACAGACGGTGCTAATCAAGTGGGAACCAATAAATGAGATAATATTGTACCGCGCATAAAAGAATATACTCTTCCGCTCATTTACCTATAGTCGCTACGAAAAATAAGCGCCAGATAAGCGCCTAAGAAAAACATACCTGCAGAAAACAAGCTACTTTGATATTTTTGAAAATTTGGCCGCCACGTTGTGGATTGTGGCGATGAATGCTTTAATAGCACGTGATTTTCGTACTGCTGATAAATTTTTCACATCTATGACAGCAAATATAGTATATTAACAATATAGTCCACTCTGGCTGATTTGAAGAGACAACACAATATCGCCGCGGTGTCACAAAAGGCAAGCAATGTAGTGAAGAGACATTCCAAGGGGTGCTTACACGTATGATGCAGAATGTAGTATAACATGTCGTAATAATATGCTAGAAATCATTCCATTACGCCATTTTGAAACCTGAGTTTGAAAATTAACTTTTGAAAAATGTAATTTATATTTTTTTATATTGTAAAATAAGTGTATCTTCTGCAACTATCGTTTGTAAAATTCCGGAAGGGGACAGCAAGATCTGACATGACTTCAATGTGAAGATCGGGTCCGACAACACGGACTATGAGTGTGTCATGGGACGTCATGATGTTGGAGAAATGAGTTAAAAAGGTGAGCTGTTTGTAGAAATCTGTGACAATAACGACATGCTGATTGGAGGATCGTTTGGTTTCTCGTGATGGACCATCTGAAAACCAAATCGACCACATCTGCATCAGCTGAAAATAACGACGGAGCCTTCTTAAAGTACGAAATGAACACAGCGTTGACATCGCGTCAACACACAAATTGATGAGATCCTATTACGTATTGCTCGGATTTAGCGGCGAAAGACTCGGACGGCGATTCAACACATGCCGACTAGTAGATCCAGCTGTGAAGAGATTGTTTATTGAAGAACCCAGAACTGGGGCAGTGGATGTTCCAGAAAGTGACAGCGTGAGCAGTGGACGCCCACCAAGAATGTTGTTATCGAGACAAGCGAGAACAAACTGGGTAAGCTGCGCGCTCAGCGGAAGGAGTGGATGACAGATACAAACTGGCGGGAAATTTAAGAGTGTAGAGAAGCAAAGTAGCCAAGTACGAGTCTCGTCAACGGTATTCGATTATAGAGAAGGAAGTTAAACGCTGCTGCAGACGGGACAAGCGAGTGTAAGTGGACTGCCTGACCGATGAAGGGGATCAAGCTGCAACAACTGGCCATATTCGCCTTTTCTGCGATATATTACGATGCCTGTGTGGAGTAAGGATGAATCTGAGGATGCCGGTTAAAGACTCGACATGTCAGTTACTCACCGACCCAACTGATCAGCTAAAACGTTGGTTCGAGCACTTCGAACAATCTGGATCTGCTGAACCCTCTGACTGATTAGAGCTCTGTGTAAAGGTGAGATCTGAAATGCCAATCACAATTAAATCAGCATTGTTCTTAAAGTTCTGTGCAAAATTATTTTAAATCGGGATCAGGTGAAATGATGGCATCAGACAGGATCCCGAGCATGAGGAAAATAACTCAATAATACATAATTCTGCTATTAACTTGCCTTATTAACTTGTCTTGCATAAGAGATAAAAAACCAGAGGAACAATATAAAAAATTATTATGCTAAATACGTCAGACATAACATACTCTTTTATTACAATATAATTCCAAACGCATACGGAAATTATTATTCGTTTGGTATTAAAGTTTATACCAACCTCCGTTATCGAGGTCATTGCTCCTGCTCGGAATTCCGCCCGGAAGATCACGTGTGGACCATATTGTCATGCTAAGTATCATCCTGGAGCAAGTCAACGAATTCCAAGAGTCCCTCTCTCTGGTATTCACTGACTACGAGATAGCTTTCGATCGTCTGAACCAAGAAATTCGGTGCGGTGGCCTTAGACGCAAGGGAGTTGCGAACAAAATCGTTGACCTCATCGAAGCGCAGTACGAAGCTTTTACGTGCAGAGTCCTGCATAACGAAGCTTTGTCTGACCCCATCCTGGTAGTCGCTGCAGTGAGGCAAAGATGTATTCTATCTCCGCTACTATTCTTCTTCGTAATCGACGAGATCATGGTGGGTACGATTGACCATGTACCAAACCGTATGGAGCATCTTAACGACTTCGATTTGGCTGATAACATCGCTAGCTAGCTGATAACATCGCTAACTAGCGCAGTACAGTAGAGTATAATCAACCGTTTGGATCATTGGTTGATTTTTTTCAATGCTCCATCGAAGAAAACAGTGCATTGACGTTCATCGCATGAAAAATCTATATTATTGCATGTATAAAAGGAAAAATAGGGGCTCATTTGAGAGAAAAATGAGAGAAAATATTAGTTTTTGAAATGAAAAACTTAAGCGCGATCCTTTCAAAAAAGTCTTCACAAACACAAAGGAGGACGGGTAATTTATTTTTGCCTTTCTCGTATACTGAGTATAGGGTACTGCATGAACGAATCTCTTTCTCTTTCGTTCTTCACGAAAGTTGGGAAACAACAAGAACAGTAAATGTCAATTTCGACATCTGGAGAACTTGTTGTTTTCTAATTTCATCGCAGTGAAAAAAAGATATGCTCGTCCGTGCGTGACCTATTTGGATCACTAGGCCGAACGGTCATCATGCCGAATGAGAAGAAGTGAGAAGGAAGCAGTGAGAAGTGGAAAGTAGAATAGTTTTGTGAGAAGTAAGAAAAGAGTAGTGAGAAACGCGAAGTGAGAAGTGAAAAGTGAAAAGTGAACAGTGAAAACTGAGAAGTGAGAAAAGAGAAGTGAGAAGTGTGAAGTGAGTAGTCAGAAGTGAGGAGTGAGAATCGAGAAGTAAAGAGTGAGAAGTATTTAATGAGAGATGATAAGTATATGGAGAAGTGGAAACTGAGAAATGAGGAGTGAGAATAAAAAAGTGAGTAGTGATAAGTGAATATTGAAAAGGGTGAATTGGAAAATGAGTAGTGAGAAGAGAACAGTGAGAAGGGAGTAATGAGGAGTAAGAAGTGAAAAGTGTATGCGTCGCTGATGGATCGCTAAGCATCCCAGCAGGTCCATTCAGCCAATAGGATTGCACTCTTTACTTTTACAAAGTATTATAGTCCTTCTTGGTTTTCCAAAACGTCCTTGAGTTCAAAACATGCGATCTACCCAATGAACCAAGTTCTGGATGATATATCCGTGGATCGCAAAAATAAACGTGGGATGATAGGATTTCACTCATTACTGGATCCTCCATGATATGAGTCCGTAGCTTCATTCGAAAAGACATTTCTCTGCACAAATACCCACAGTCATTGTTCATCTGGTGGATCCTTGATCTTAACGCAAGATCAATTTGAAGCAGAGCTGTAAAATATCGGGTTGCTCTTTGTACATTCATAGAAAACTGTCTATATGGATAACCTTCCTTGTACGAAGAGCATCCAAGACAAGCAAAGGTAAAGATGCTCATGCTGATGAAGACCATGCGACACACGGCTAAATGCGTATCTCCGCTGAACAAGTTATTTTGTTCAATGCTTTGCATTAATTTTCACACGTTTGGCTTTATATGTGTGCACAGCGCTAATGGCAATGCAACTGCAAATTGATGATAATGAGTATCTTTCTAGAGGCAAGTCAAATGATAGTCCGATATCGTGCCACTCTTTTAAATTTTGGAGCATGATGTAAGAAGCAAATCCAATCATTTCAATGGGCATGTCGCAATAAACAGCTTTGTGCCACTCAGAGTTACTTTATTCTCATGCGTACACAAATGTGCTACTGAGACTCTTACTATACCAGCTCATAGCACATAAGAATCGAAGTATGCTGAGCAATCAAGGGACGCATCAATCAAAATTTTGAGCGTGCTTTGGATGTGACACCTAAGAAAACTTAAGTGCGCGTGCCCCGCGCTCGTCGCCGCGCACTGTCTCAAGAACTGTTTCTAAATGAAATTTTCAAAGATTATCATTCGTATTCCTTTTTTTCCACCAACAAAAGTTAATGATGAAAATTAATGGCAATGTGCAATGTCCCATAAAAAAAATATGTGAATCGCCTCAATTTGGAAACAGATTCCAATTCCTATATTGGATAATTGTGGTCAATGTTTAAAATTGTTTTTTCTTGGATAATAAGGAAAAGTAAATCAAATTTCCCAACCGTGTATCCACTAAAACTAACTTTAATAAAGGAGAAGAGCTAATATTATTTGCAGTCTAAGAATTTTCATGATAGAATTGGATGCAAAATATAGACCACGTGGACAGGTTTTGATCAGTTTTAGATACCCTCCTTTCCCTGCGTGGACATTTCTTTATATAATTTTTCAAAAATTTGTTTGTACCATGAAAATTTGCCGTATCCTGCTCCCTAAAATGTTCACGTGATATATGGACAGTCTCTAGAATGCAATTGAACAGTAACTTTCCCATTAAAAGAGGTTTTTGAAGTCGTTCTTATGTTCTTATTAAAAACTAATTCAAACAATTATGTAACTCATATAAATACTTAATCGAAGATGAATATTAGATGTAGTAATAAAAATTTTGCTTGGAAAAATCGCTTAAATGTTCTTAAAATCATTTTTTTTGAAAATTTCGCAGTTCAATCGAATAAGTAGTATATCGGCTAATGTGTCCTCTCCAAGCAAAGACCTTTGCTTCGTTAGCACAAGTGCTAATGCGCTAAATGACCTTTCGACACTGACTTGTGTACAAGGAATTCCCAAGAAAACAGCAGCCAGCTTGAAAAGATCAGGTTTAGAAGATTTCATGCTTTGCCAGTGATCTAGAATACTTTGTGCCTCTGGTCCTGTTGAGTATAGCTTTAAACGTGGACCACGCGACAAGTTAACCAATTCATCACGAATATCCGTAGTAATTGCTGTATCGTTTGCCTCATCAAGAGTTGCCAAATATGCTTCGAACGAGTCTCCGTTGATTGATTTTTCAGATGATCCGCCATTAATAACATTATTCGGATTGAAAATTATTCCCATCTGATTCCATATATCTACCAAGTAGTCCTACAAACATGAATAAAAATAAAATTTATTGTGTCCCTGAGATCAATATAAATAAAACCTGCCACAGCAATTTCCCTTTCTTCTTTACTTATAAAAGGGCTATTTTTGAAATTTATTCTTTGGTCCATATAGGGTTACTGCTCCTGGACTTCATCTCATAGCTCCGATATTGGTCTCACGAAAAACAAAGCAATGAAAAGGTATTTTGTTTGTTTATTATTTTTGTGATTTTTTTCAGCAGTGAGCACGGATGTTAGCAAAAAGAAGCGACGAAATTGGTGCGGAATTTCTTTGTTTCGCGATGAGATGAATATATGTACAGTGAGATGGAAAACGGAACAGTTCCCCTATATGGCTGCCAGAAATAAAGGATTGTTCATTAATTTCTTTCGTCGTTCGTCCATTTTTTGAGCGATTTTAATAGCCAAATCATGTTGCGAGTTTTTCAGTTCAAATGTACATTTTTCCCAAATAAGGAAAAAATCTCCAAATGTGACCTGCGTCCCTTGCAATTTTATAATTGCTTCCGCCACAGGACAGAATGCTGTACAAAAATTTTCGATGAACTTCCACAATGCTTCGTCTATTATTGTATCATCATCTCCTTCTACTAATGAGCAAATAAACTCTTTCTCCGTATGTAAGCTTTTGAGCATTAGGTAAGTGCTATTCCACCTCGTAACGCAGTCGAGTTTCGGCCTGTTCTTCTTATTCAGACTGAACATTCCCTTGTACGGTCGCTTTCTCAGAGTTTTCACGGCTTTCCGTACTTTTATCAGTTGACTTTTCATCTCTCCTTCTTTAAAAGTGTCATTAACAGCAAGTTGAAGTGTGTGCTCCGCACATCGTACTCCTTGTAGAATTGGTTCAAGTATTTCCATTTTCTTCTCACTTTGATCTTCTATTTGATTCGATTTCCCAGGGTCATCGTCATTCGGCTCTAAATGATCCGGATCATCAGTATCTTCCTCTGCATTTCCGTCATCCATCAGACCGAACAAAGCATCGTATTCATTCAAAGCTTCTTGTTGCACAAGTTTAAGACGATTGACTGTTGCAATCATGATGCTGGCATTATCGGTAGTCACCGACAAGATTCTCCGTACATCAATACCATATGGGTGTAGAATTCGCAATATTTCGTCGGTTAAATTTGCAGCAGTATGATAAACATGCATTTCTATCATGCCAAGGGTTCGAATTACAATACAGTTATTCTTGACATACTGGATATTTATACAGATGAATTCCCTTTCCATTCGGGTTGCCAAATCGATCTTGACACAGATAAACATACCGACAATGTCAGAAATAATGTGTTTTTTAATCTGAGAGCTGACTTGATGGAGGACATGCTTCATTGCCTCGGGGTTCATATGTCGCGATGTTTTGAGTCCATCCTCGATTGGTCTTATGATTCTTTGAAAAGCAGGATAGCGTAGCAGGTTGAACGGAAGTCCATTTACGGTGAGAAGTTCCACTAATGACGAAGTTAGTGTACATGAATCGATTCGAACTTCAACTTTTGGAATTTTTTTCGCTGGTTCACCATTGATTTCATCATCTTCGTTATGCAACAACCCAAATTTTCGCGCTACTTCTTTGTGCATACTTCTATAGTGTCGATAATAACTATACTTGCGTAAATCGGTTATTTTTCTGTCACATTGCACACAGATAGCCTCTTTCGTCAGAAGATTTACTTTGAATAATTCCTCATCCGCGACTGTCTGTTTTTGAGTCATTCTCTGGTGGACGAATACGACATTTACTTAGTTATAAATCGTATGATCGTATGTGATTCACATTCTAAAATTTAATCACTTTCTAGTAGTCCAAAATAGTTGAAAAATAGTTGACTATAAACTTTAAGATATTTGGACGGGACACAAAAGCAATAAAATTTTAAATGTTTCAAATTTTCGATCCCGACGTTTTTATACGTACCAGTAAAATGCAATTAGCACAAAGTCTCTTAAATTCAATTAGTTAGTACGGCGAACGAAAGCTATAAAAAATATTTTAATTGGTTATTTATTATACTTAAAAAAAATATTTCTTATGCACACCTTTTAATAATGCCTTGAGTAACGCAACGCATATTCGGTAACGGTCGGCAATTTTATCTGATTGTGCACCAAGTACCATCAACTAAACTGCAGCAGTGCAATTTACTTGACTTTGTTTATTCTTCCTAACGCTCGTTCACAAGGTGATCAGCCCATGCGACGAGCGCATGAGATGGATCGCATGCGCTGCACATGAGGCGCATAGCAACTAGACGGAGGCGCGCAATTTAGAAGCGCATCACCTACTTCGTTCGTACGAGAGGGCTTAAAACGCGTTTCATGCACCACCAACTAAAGCACGTGCACGGTAACTCTGGTGCCACTATGATGGTGATGATGCACAGCACTGGTCCTAATAAATGGAGGTTGTACTCGAAAATATTTTGGAGTAACTTGAGCATCTCGTATAAAAAAAATGAGTTTACATTCATATGCTTACCAAACCGGATTGGGTATATGCCGATAATGAGGACCTTGCACAAGTCTTGGTTGATCCAGTAGATACCTTGAGTTGCACTCGGAAATATTTTGGAGTATCTCAAACATCTCTTATTCAAGAAAATTGGGTTTACATGCTTCAACCGTCTAAGACGAGTTAAGTAACCTCCATTTAATTCCATCAATTATTTATTGGTGGAATTAAATGGAGGTTACTTAACTCGTCTTAGACGGTTGAATACATTCCACTAAAAAAGAGCTTAAAATATTTTTTCTTTACATGCTCAACCCTTATGCGGCCGACGGAGTACCCGTGTTCCTTTTTCAAATTCAAGTGTTGATATTTCAATGAATTTTTATAGCTGAAAGCTGAAACTCGGTGACATCTAAGAACTCCATAAAATGTAGCATCTGTGAGAAAATCACGTTGATACAGTGAGGAGGGACGTGGGGAGGGGCATCTGATTTTTTTTACCACGTGGATAGCCGACAGGGTACCCGTGTTCCACTAAATTTATATTTTCATAACTTTAACAATTTTCAACCGATTTAGATAATTTTGACAGTTTTGGAAACAGAAACTCATATACTTTTTGTGCATTGTCAAGGTTTACAGCTTTTGTCCATGGTTATTCAAGAAATCTTTGAAGTAAGGCTTAAGAGTCTATACACGTAACCGAAGGACTATCAACAAGTTTCAAAGATATTACATGCTCATTGCGCTTCTTAGAATAGTCGGTGTTCACAGTATATATTCTGGAGCTTTAAAAACCCCTGGAGTAAGGCCTAAGTCATCCAAAAATCCCTGGAATAAGATCTTATGGTCTGCAAACGTAACCAAAGGTCTATCGTGTAAATTCAAAAACGGTACATGCTCTTTATGGTGCTTAGCATATAATGCTTTCACAGTATATGTTCCGGGTCATTTGCATTCCAAGTAGTTCTTGTTGCTGTCATTGATTCCAGGTGGTCTACGAACTCCATACAGTCAAGGTCTTCGGATCAATCTCCGTAATGGAGGCAGTTAACGAAGAATAAACAAGTTACGTGACCCCTTCTTGGTATATGTTTGTATTCTAAGTAGTTCTTATTGTTATCGTGGGCTCCAGGTAGTCTACGAACTCCATAGAGTCAAGATCTGTGGATCAACCTCCGTAATGGAGGTAGTTAATGAAGAATAAACAAGTTGTGTGACCCCTTCTTGATATATGTTTGTATTCCAAGTAGTTCTTGTTGTTGTCGTTGGCTCCAGGTGGTCTACGAACTCCATAGATTTAAGGTCGGTGGATCAACCTCCGTAATGGAGGCAGTTATTGAAGAATTAACAAGTTGTGTGACCCCTTCTTAGTATATGTTTGTATTTCATGTAGTTCTTGTTGTTGTCGTGAACTCCAGGTAGTCTACGAACTCCATACAGTCAAGATCTTCGGATCTATCTCCGTAATGGAGGCAGTTATCGAATAATAAACAAGTTGCGTGACCCCTTCTTGGTATATGTGTGTATTCCAAGTAGTTCTTGTTGTTGTCGAGAACTCCAGGTAGTCTACGAACTCCATAGAGTCCATAGAGCCTTGGTAACGGAGGCAGTTATTGAAGAATGAACAAGTTTTGTGACCCCTTCTTGGTATATGTTTGTATTCCAAGTAGTTCTTGTTGTTGTGGGCTCCAGGTAGTCTACGAACTCCATAGATTCAAGGTCTGTGGATCAACCTCCGTAATGGAGGCAGTTATTGAAGAATAAACAAGTTGTGTAACCCCTTCTTGGTATATGTTTGTATTCCATGTAGTTCTTGTTGTTGTCGTGAGTTCCAGGTAGTCTACGAACTCCATACAGTCAAGATCTGCGGATCAATCTCCGTAATGGAGGCAGATATCGAAGAATAAACAAGTAGCGTGACCCTTTCTTGGTATATGTTTGTATTCCAAGTAGTTCTTGTTGTTGTCGTGGGCTTCAGCTAGTCTTCGAACTCCATAGAGTCAAGGTCGGTGGATCAACCTCCGTAACGGATGCAGTTATTAAAGAACAACTGGGAGGGACGGAAGGTAGCGGTTTTCCTCTAATACCTTTTCCGAACTTAATCTATCACATGTTGTGCTTATGCATAATCGAGTTTCAGACATAGTTATTAATTTCCACTCCGGGTGGCTTAATACCCGGAACATAGGCAATTAACTTTGAATGAACTGAACTCGATCTCTCTTCGCTTATGTGGTCAGGTTGGGATCTGACGACCAACTGGCACAATCTCACACAACCCTACTTCATCGAGCGCCGTTGGTGATGAAGCAAGTGTGTAGGAGCCAGATAATACTAAATACTCATCCTACGTGGTTGGCATTGTACAAAAACATATGTATATGAGAGAGTTAGTTCTGATAATGTATTGCGAGAGTTTGGCTACATGCCCGGTGCTGTGAATTTGGTTTCATCAGTACCCGCTAAGCTGCAGAGGACGACGGAGGTCCTTCGTAGCTTAGTAGGGAAAACACCTGTCTAGCGTACTGGTTTCGTGGGATCAAACCCCACCGAAGTTCTGTAGATCTGTGACCCCATCTTGGTATATGTTTGTATTCCAAGTAGTTCTTGTTGTTGTCTTGATCTCCAGGTAGTCTATGAAATAGGGTCAAGGTCGATGGATCAACCTCCTTAATGGAGGCTGTTATTTGAAAATAAATAAGTTGTGAGACCCCTTCTTGGTATATGTTTGTATTTTAAGTAGTTATTTTCATAGTCGTGGGCTCCCTAATGAAGGCAAGGCAAAATACTTGAATGGATTTTTTTTTATCGAAGAGACTTACAAACTTATTAACAGGTACTCATAAATGATTCACAATAAGCTGCAGGCAGTGTAAGTTATTTCATGAAAATCTTTATTGTTTGCGGCAAATTGGGTCGAAAACGTGATAAAATCGGGTTAGGCAAAATCAGGGGTAGACAAAATCTGGGAGTGACAAAATCGGGTCAACCTCATCTGAGTGAATGTACGCATTCCTAGTACAGTAGCCGTTCGATAACTGCAAATTTTTACTTTTCAGTTATCGAATGCCGTTCGATAACTGCAACGCACTCTAGACGTTAAACGGTTGTCAATCGACATCAGATGCAAAAAAGTGCATCTAAATGTGCAGCGCAATGCAGCTGTCATTGAGTCTGACATCGGTTTGAAGTTTAGCGGTCCGATAACTGTAAAACTGTTGCAACTATCGAATTACAGTTAAAAAGCATTGCAGTTAAATGGCTTGCAGTTATCGAACGTCTGCTGTAGTTTTTGTTTTTGCCATGGTACTAGGTAGTCTGTGAACTCCATATAGGAATGATCTGCAGATCAACCCACGAAAGGAAGGCTAATGGTATATGTTTGCATTTCAAGTAGTTCAAGCTGTTGTCATTAGCTCTGGGCAGTTATTGAAGAATAAACAAGATGTGAAACCTCATCTTGATATATTAGCATTCCAAGTAGTTATTGTTGTCTTGTTGTTGTTGGTTCCAGGTAGTATACAAACTTCATTCATATCACTAATATGAAGTTGTCTATTCTTTGGAAATGCAAAATATAAATAAATTGAAACGATACAACTCCACGCCGAGAACGTGAGGGAAAAAACGGGCTAATATCGCAAAGATCTGGGGCACGTTTTCGGGGGCACACCAATCGATACGGAGGCGGCGCAAGGAGTGACCTTAACGACCCTCTAGATATTCGTGTAAGCCTAGAAGTCTTACTCCATAAATTTCTAGGATGACCATTAGCATATGCCATGAACGTATTTTATTCATGGACCCCAAAGGTATGTACCAAATTTAAAACAGGCTGATATATCTCTGGTGTAGATCCTAATGCCTTACTTCAGGGTTTTTTTTTTGGATGACCATGAACATTTGAAATGGGTGCATTCTATTCTACGTACCATAATAGGCATGTATAACTATTCAAATAGGCCGAAAGAACTCTGGTTACGCGTGAAGTTCTTGAGGATTGTCCAAGTGTTCTCTTGGAGACCCATGAACATATGCAATGAAAGCGGTATATTCTATGTACCACAAAGGGCATATGCCACTTTTGAAACAATCCGAAAGGTATCTGGTTACGTGTGAAGATCCTGAGGCCTATTCTAGCATTTTCTTGGAAGACCATAAACATATGAAATGGACGTATTCTATTCTATGTACCACAAAGGGCATGTACCACTTCTGAAACAAGCCAAAAGATCTCTGGGTACCCATGTAGATTTAAAGGCCTATTCCAGGGTTTTCTTGGATGACCATGAACCTATGCAATGGACGCAATCTAATCTATGTACCACAAAGGGCATGTAACACTTTTGAAAAAATCTGAAAGATCTTTGGTTACGCGTGTAGATCTTAAGGCCTTTTCCAGGGTTTTCTTGGATGACCATGAACATATGCAATAAAGGCGTTCTATTCTATGTACCACAAAGGGCATGTACCAGGTTTGAACCAATCTAAAAGATCTCTGGCTACGCGTGTAGACCTGAAGGCCTTTTCCAGGGTTTTCTTGGATGACCATGAACATATGCAATGAAGGCGCCAGAGGACTTATCCGAGAGATTTCTTCGATAGCGCAGAACATATGTAGTGATCAAATTTGATTTCAAGATGCGCAAAGAGCATGTGCCACTTTTGAGACAAGTCCATAGAATCATGGTTACGAGTGTAGACCTTAAGGCCTTACTCCAGAGATTTGTTGGATGACTCGGAACATATACTGTGAACGCATTCTATGCTAAGTACCACAAAGAGCATGTACCGTATTTGAATTTGCATTATAGGCCTTTGGTTACGCGAGTAGATCTTTAGGCTTTACTCCAGAGATTTCTCGGATGACTAAGACCTCATTTCAGGGATTTTTGCATTACCCGAAGCATATACTGTGAACACCTTCAATTCTAAGAAGCGCAAAGAGCTTGTAGCATATTTGAAACTGGTTGAATGGCCTTTGGTTACGCGTGAAGACTCTTCAGCCTTACTTCAAAGATTTCTTGTATAACCATGGGCATAAGCTGTAAACCTTGACAATGGGCAAAAAGTATATGAGTTTCTGTTTCCAAAACTGTCAAAATTATCCAAATCGGTTGAAAATTGTTGAAGTTATGAAAATATCAATTTATGGGAACACGGGTACCCTGTCGGCCATCCACGTGTGTTTTTTTTGTTGGCCGCATAAGGGTTAATGAACCGGATTGGGTGCGTGCCGATGATGAGGACATTGCAAATAGACCTGTGCGCCGCCGCGCCACGCCGCCGCCGCCGACACTTATTGACGTACGCCGACGCCGGTCAAGGTGTCGGCGGCGCGCCATACGCCGATTGGCTCCACGCCGCCGAATTTCGTATTTCACGCCGATGATTGGCCAACACAAAAATCACAGTATGTAGTGCGTTTGCGTCTACCGGACCAAGGCAACCTATCAGGCATTGATTAAATAGCTGTTATACCTTTAGCAGATTTATTTTTATCTCTGGCACTTTTACCGGCATTGGCGTGTTAAATGCTAGGTCATCCAAGAACTTCTTGGCAACAGACCTCCAAATCTACGAGCGTAGCTATGAACTTCTAATCTCATATGTAACTTCATGTGGAATAACTTCATTCTGGTCGCATTGGATGGTTCATCATCTTTTTAAAGGTTTGAATGTTACATATCATATTTGCGGCTACAAGTCAGCACTATGAATGTTGGATTTGGATTCCCAGTCTGGTAGGATTTTTCAAACTTCCCTGAGCATGGAGTATCATTGTGATAGCTTCGTGATATGCGAATTCAAAATGGTAATTTGGCTTCTGGAGCTGGAGCACGATGGGACACGTGACCCATCAAATTGAACATTTCCTTCACTCCTCCTTGTACTTCAATTGCCAGAATTGTTCCAAAAACAGGTTTAATTTATTTTTATAAAAATTCCCAAAGACATTTCTTGGTTTTCCTGAAATAATGCCTAAAGGATATCCTGGAGGAAGTGCAGAAGGAATAATTGAAGATAGTTCTTAGAGTTTTGAGGAATTTTTGGATTTATCCTCGTGGATGATTGCCTGGAGAAAATTCTGAAGGAATTCTTGGAGGAATGTCCAACAAATTTTTTAAAGAAATTTAAGAATGTCGGCAATTTCTTTAGGAGTTCTCTAGAAATTCGTACGGAGATATCCGAAATTTCGTCCTAGAATTTTGGAAGCAAAAGGCGGAGAAAATTCCGAAGGAAATACTAGACGAATATCTGAGGCAGAGTAGAGACACTTACGCGAAGATTGAAAGAATCTCCTTTCAACAGTGTAATCCAACAGACTAATAAATGAATACGCAATACTTTATTTTGATAAACAATACCCATATAAATTTCTGGGATTTCTTGAAATATTTGCCGAATAAAGTCCTGGAGAAAATTCTGAAGGAATAAACCTGAAGAAATTGCTTAGAGTCTTGAGGAATTTCTGAATCCATCTTCGTAGTAATTTTTGGAGGATTTTCTGAAGGAATCCCTGGAGAAAATTTAGAAGGAATTCTTGGAGGAATGTTCAAAAAAAATCTTGAAGGAATCTAAGAATGTCGGTAATTCATTTGGAAATTATATCTTATATCTGAAAATTCGTCCTAGAATCTTGGAAGGAAATGGCGGAGGAAATTCCAAAAGAATTACTAGATAAATTTCCGAGGGAATGGAATGCCTTATGAAATACCTGGAAAAGTTTCAGAGGAATTGTTAAAATAATTTCCGAAGGAATTTTTCAAAAGTATGTGTGTATATACAGTTATCCATCATTCTGGCTTGAGTCTTGCTCTGCGTAAGGCTCCACCCAATATTACAGTCGAATTTAAAGACCATACTGCTTTCAATGCACTGCTGTATGAAGGGCAAAACCGGAGGCAGCAGACCCGTAAGCAGAGATTCTTACGCGAAGCCCGCAGGATCTCATTTCAACAGTGTAATCCAACAGACTAATAAATAGATTCGCAATCCTTTTGAGCTTTTCGAGGGTAACTTCTTTGAGGAATGACGCGTCAAATCCTTTACAACTGTGGGGAGTGTACCCATCTACATGGGTAGAAATTTTATTTCCAATTCCAAACAGATTTTTGAAGCAATTCCTGATAGAATTGTCAAGATCAATCTTATTTAGAAGAATTTTGTAAGAACATCCAGAAGAATTTCTTAAGATATTTCCTAATGTTCTAAGAAGTTCAGAAGCAATTCTAAGGAAATTTCAAAGAAAAAGCTGGTTTCATTTGTGGACGTTTTTGAAGGAATTCATGAAAAATTCTGATGGAATTCCTGACAGAATTTTGAAGGTATATTAGAATGAGTTTTTATGTCTTTCCGAAATAATTCCTGAATATATTTTCTTATTTAAGGTGTTTTCGAGAAAATCTGTAGAAATTTTCGATGGAACTCCTGCAGTAAATTCTCAAGAAATTCTTGAGAATATCCGAATATCCGCCATCTCGATATTTTGGTAGTTTTTCTTGGCATGTAGTCTTAATTCTAGAGTCAAAACTGAGTTTGTTTCACTACTGTCCAGATTTTCGAAGAAATTCTTATGGAAAATATTTAAATTTCAAAAGCTATTTGCTTGAAACATCCACTAAAAATCCTTCATTTAAAATTCTGTTCGAAAACCTCTTCAGGTTCTCTTTTGGTTATTCCTTCAAGAATAGAGTCGGAATTTCCTCCAGGAATTTCTTCGAAAATCTCTTTAGAAAAGCCACAGGAATTTATATGGATTCAGGATTTATGGATTTATATTCATGCAGGGATTCCGACAGAAAACCTTCTGAAAGGCCTTTTATTTATTTTTCAGAAACTCATTTGGAACTTCCTCCAGGAAGTCCTTAGAAAATTCCTGCAGGAATATCTCCGGAACGAATCATAAGGAGGAATTTTTAAAGGAATTTTCGAAGAAACTAGTAAACAAATATTAAAAAAAAAATGAATGAATTTACAAACAAAATTTCCGAAGATTTTCCAAAAGAATTTCAGAAGAGATTCTCGAAAGAGTTCTTAGAGGAATTTTAAAAGAAATTTGCGTAGATCTATAGGAATTTCTGAAAAAGTTGCTAAAGGAATTTCAGGGAGGAATGTTCGAAGGCATTCTTAAAGAAAATTTGGAAAAAATCCTGGAGAAAGTTCTAAATAAATTCCAGAGAGAAATTTCGAGAGAATACTAAAAATATCTTCCTAGAGTTTCAAAAGATATTGTTGAGGAATTACAGGAAGAATTTTTTTAGAAATTCAAAAACAAATTCCTGAAAGGAATTTCTAAGAAAAAATCCTAAGTCTAACTCCAAAGGTTTTTTCAAAAGGATTTCCGATTGTATTCCTAAATCAGTGTCCCTAGGTATTCTATAGTCCTTGAAAGATTTTCCATTGGAATTTCCTAAGAAATTCTTAAAGGAATTTTCAAAGGAACTCCTAAAAAGTTTTCAATGAATTTCTAAAGAAATTCCCAAAAGACTCCGTAAAGGAATTTCCGAAGCAATCCCTAAAGTAATTTCTAAGGAAATTTCTGAAGGAACCTTTGAAGAAATTTAGGAACGAATTTGCGAAGAAATACCCAAATAAATTTTCAAGGGAATTCTTAGAAGAAGTTTTGAAGGAATTCATTAGGGAACATCTTAATTAATGCTTAAAATTCCTTTTTCGAATTTTCTGAGGAATATATTGAGGAATTTCGAACGAATTTATGGATTTGTATCCAAGTTGCGTTCCAATGATCGTATGTGCTGTGAGGCGACAATGTCCTAGTGGAGGATGTGATGTAAACTTTTGCTCTGGACATACAAGCTACACCTATTAGGATGTTCACCCCATCAGTCTGACTGTAGCTAGTAATTCAAGACAACATTTTCAAAACGACTTATCTGCTTTTGTAAACAAAGATTCAAACGACGATTTGACGAATCTGATAGCTCTCCCACGCAAACTAACACCATCAATAGGTAGGTGAAGGTTTCCGCTACCTGTTGATGGTGTTGGTTTGCGTGGGAGTGCTATCAGATTCGTCAAATCGTCGTTTGAATCTTTGTTTACAAAAGCAGATAAGTCGTTTTGAAAATGTTGTCTTGAATTGTACAAAAAATAATAATAAAAGGCATCATCTGGTTTGCTGCGTGAAACTTTTTTTCTCAACTCAAAATTCTTCACGCCGATTCACGCCGCCGCCGCCGCCGCCGAACATTGCTTACGGCGTGACGCCGCCGACGCCGCCGCCGCCGATGTAAAAATGGCCTTACGCCGCCGCCGTTCACAAATACTTCGGCGCACAGGTCTAATTGCAAATGCGTTGGTTAAACAGGTAGATAGCTTGGGCTAGATGCGAAAGAAGCCACGGTTTCAACTCAAATTTTTTTTTTCAAGTGCTTTGAGCAACTTGTTTTCAGAGAAATTAGGTTCACATGATGCATATATGCTTAGGAAAGATCCATAACGTACGTCACGCGAAAATTGGCGATTTTCGCCCAACCCTCCCCCCTTCGTCACACTTTTTGTATTAAACCTCTAAAATGTTTGTATGACTCATCACGCTGCTTGGAACCCCCTCTCCCTCATAGGAGCATGACGTACTTTGTGGATGGCCCCTCACTGTACTGGTTTGGGTATATGCCGATGATGAGGACACTGTAAAAGTGCTGATCGATGTGGTAGGTACCTTGAGCAGAACTCGAGAAAGTTTTGGAGTACATGAACATCTCGTATTCAAGAACATTGAGTTTACATGATGTGCATATGCTTCTTAAACTGGATTAGGGATATACGGATGATGAGTACCTGGTCACAGTCTTGATTGATCTTGTAGATGCCATGAGCAGTACTCAAGAACGATTTAGAATACCTTGATTATGTCGTATTAAAGAAAGTTAGGTTCACATGACCCGCATACGCCAATTAAACCGGATTAAGTATTTGCCAATAATGGAACATTGTGAAAGCCTTAGTAGGATCTCGTATTCCTGAAAATTAGTCCTGAGAATATATGACCCATCTATCCCGAAAAGGTTAATATAACACCCAGTGGACCAAAGGACAATGTTTTGCTTTACGAAAATTTTTCCCATGGCTAGGGCAGAAATTGAACCCACACTCCATAGTATGGAAATGCACCGACATGGCTGAAGCCGATGAACGCACGGCTTCAGCCATGTCGGTCAATTTAATCAAGATCAAGGTCAATTCCAAAGAACAATTTCTTTGGTTTGAAATTTGATTTTTTTTTGTGATGGTTCCATACTAAAATGGATTTAAATAACTGAATTACTTAACGCGTGATTAATCTACGTTGACTTCAAGGAGAGGGGTTATGAAAAGTTTACTCTAGGGTTAAGGAAGGGGGGGGGGTTTGAAAATATGAAAATTTGGCACCTAATACACTTGAAGCTAAAGTGAAGCTCTCGTCATTGGCCTAATCCTCCTCTTACGAACAACGACATACAGTCAAACTCGCAAAGAGGACGGGACTTGTAAAAGAACAAACAATATCGGGCTGTGACGTTAAACACAATCTATTAATTATTTGGCCAGGGTGGCCAAACAGAAACATTGTATTTGTTTCACATTTATTGGTTTAACTGGAATAAATAACAATTTAAACAGGAGCTTGTAGTTTGCAGTGATTTTGTATGTGTGTTAGTGTTTGTTCATCTTGGTTGTGGCTCATTAACGTTATTCCTATCTTAAATAAAAAAGTTCATTGACTTAGTTCAAGGTTGTCCAGAGGCTGGTCAACCACCGGATGCGTGAGAAACCTGAAGCAGATGGATGATTAGACTTCCGACAGTATTGCTTTCACTCCGCCGGATAAATGGACGTCCTCGAGGTCACCTTTAAGCAGGGTAAACACGCAGACCTAGTATAATTCGATATCTCCAAGGCGTTTAACCGTACGTGGACACCGATAGTGTTACAGTAACTTAGCAAATGGCGGTTTGTCAGCAATATGTTGGCCTTTCTTTGGAATTTCTCCATGGGACCTTCATTCCAAGTCCTGTAAGTGTTGGTTAAGTTATGTGATGAGTGTTGCTGAGAAATTTGTGGAATTTTAGAGTTATGCGTAAATTGTTTATGAATGGCAGGTAAAACTCGTCTTTTTGTGTAGGTTTTCCATATACAGTAGCGACTGCAGTAGAGAAGGGCGTGATTAGCCTCCACCACCCTAGAAGACCGCAGCCAACCACTCACCATAGTCTTCCAACCCAACACCAGAGGGCCAGAAACACCATCGTCGATCAGCCATGATGGGGTGGCGTAATCGGGTTGATGCAATGATGCGAGGTGACTGACCTGAAAAAGGAGGTCATGACCCTAGGATGCGGGAAACAAGCCCAAAACCGGTCACTTATCCAACGCATTTCGAAGTGAAGGGATAAAAATTTGAAAGCTAGCGAAAGTTACCGAGTTAGAAAAAGTTGAAGTGAGAGAGTTTGTGGAATAAGACCAGGCATAGAGGACGCCAGAACCCCGCCGTTTTTGTGGTTAAAACCCCATCAAGAACCGCCATCGTACCTAGGTTCCATTATCGTCCTGATTGGGCATTGTACCGCCGATAGCCGTTCGGCTACTTATTGGTCGTTTTGGACCGCAGCCAGTAGCAAGGAGCGAGGAAGATCCCCAAGCCACCCCGGCGTTACCACCGGTAAGCCCCAGCGAAACGAGTCGTCGGCCTCAGAGGGAAGAAAGTATCAGTCACCGACGCTAAGTAGGTGAAGGAAGTGAAGATTCCGTACCGAAGAGGAAGAAAGCCACCGTCGCCGGCGTTAGTGCCCTTGCAACGAAGGTTGAAGACAAGGAAGGACGGAAGGATAGCTAGGTAGAGGACGAGGCAGAAACTGAAAGAGTGGAGAGAATAAAGTATCGCATTGTGAAGCTCTTTGGTTTTCCCTACATTTTTAATGCGAGAGTTCCCTGCCCGCGAGTAGCTTAAGGTGAGCGTGCCGACCCTGAGGCCATTGATTCAGGGAGTCTCAGCATAGCTCATTATTACAGTCCTAATCAGTAAATAATTTTTGGGAACCTACTAAGAGATAACAGTCTAAGTCATGGACGGGGTATTTCGTGTTCAGTCACACCAGTCACAGTCAATTCAGATCTACATCTGTATATACGCCAATGACATCCATTTGGTCGTCGTCAGAAACACACCTCGACGGACTCGGATTAACCGATTCAATCCGGATGGGTCATATATGACCCAAGACGAAAATCAGTTTTAAGAGATAGAGCCTTGCTTTCTTCAGCAAAAATGTTCAAAATTAACTGTTCCATCCAGGAAAAATATTGCCCAGGTCAGGTTATGGTCACTAGGATGATCTAGAGCATCCAAACTATCCTTGAGTTCTAATTTTGATGTTCTAAGGAATCAACACCATTTTTTACCACATTCTGATTAAATAATTGAAATTGAAATGCTTTATGATAATATCCCGCACCTGTCCTGCAGTATAACAGATCTTTTTCAATACCTAAGATACTCCAAACAGTTCTTGAACTCAGATCTTAATATTCAAATCGGTCAACAAAAAGATCTACGATGTCCCCACTATTTTTATGAGTTGGGACAGCTCCACGGTTCTTCATTACACCATTACAGACACACCACAGAATTCGTTCGGCATCTACGGCACTCCAAACTATCCTTGAGTACAGATCCTAATATTCAAATCGATCAACATGCAGATCTTCGATGTCCCCACTAGTTTTATGAGTTGGAATAGCTCCAGGATACCTCGTAATATCATTACAGACACACCACAGAATTCGTTCGACACTTACGGCACTCCAAACTATCCTTGAGTACAGATCCTAATGTTCAAATCGATCAACATGCAGGTCTTCGATGTCCCCACTAGTTTTGTGAGTTGGAATAGCTCCAGGATACCTCGTAACACCATAACAGACACTCCACAGAATTCGTTCGACACCTTCGACACTCCAAACTATCTTTGAGTACAGATCCTAATATTCAAATCGATCAACATGCAGATCTTCGATGTCCCCACTAGTTTTATGAGTTGGAATAGCTCCAGGATACCTCGTAACACCATAACAGACACTTCACAGAATTCGTTCGGCATCTACGGCACTCCAAACTCTTCTTGAGTACAGATCCTAATGTTCAAATCGATCAACATGCAGCTCTTCGATGTCCCCACTAGTTTTATGAGTTGGAATAGCTCCAGGATACCTCGTAACATCATTACAGACACACCATAGAATTCGTTCGACACTTACGGCACTCCAAACTATCCTTGAGTACAGATCCTAATGTTCAAATCGATCAACATGCAGGTCTTCGATGTCCCCACTAGTTTTGTGAGTTGGAATAGCTCCAAGATACCTCGTAACACCATAACAGACACTCCACAGAATTCGTTCGACACCTTCGACACTCCAAACTATCTTTGAGTACAGATCCTAATATTCAAATCGATCATCATGAAGATGTCCGATGTCCCCATTAGTTTTATGAGTTGGAATAGCTCCAGGATACCTCGTAATATCATTACAGACACACCACAGAATTCGTTCGACACTTACGGCACTCCAAACTATCCTTGAGTACAGATCCTAATATTCAAATCGATCAACATGCAGATCTTCGATGTCCCCACTAGTTTTATGAGTTGGAATAGCTCCAGGATACCTTGTAACATCATTACAGACACAACACAGAATTCGTTCGACATCTACGACACTCCAAACTCTTCTTGAGTACAGATCCTAATGTTCAAATCGATCAACATGCAGCTCTTCGATGTCCCCACTAGTTTTATGAGTTGGAATAGCTCCAGGATACCTCGTAACATCATTACAGACACACCACAGAATTCGTTCGACATCTACGACACTCCAAACTATCTTTGAGTACATATCCTAATATTCAAATCGATCAACATGCAGATCTTCGATGTCCCCACTAGTTTTATGAGTTGGAATAGCTCCAGGATACCTCGTAACATCATTACAGACACACCACAGAATTCGTTCGACACTTACGGCACTCCAAACTATCCTTGAGTACAGATCCTAATGTTCAAATCGATCAACATGCAGGTCTTCGATGTCCCCACTAGTTTTGTGAGTTGGAATAGCTCCAGGATACCTCGTAACACCATAACAGACACTCCACAGAATTCGTTCGACACCTTCGACACTCCAAACTATCTTTGAGTACAGATCCTAATATTCAAATCGATCAACATGCAGATCTTCGATGTCCCCACTAGTTTTATGAGTTGGAATAGCTCCAGGATACCTCGTAACACCATAACAGACACTTCACAGAATTCGTTCGGCATCTACGGCACTCCAAACTATCCTTGAGTACAGATCCTAATATTCAAATCGATCAACATGCAGATCTTCGATGTCCCCACTAGTTTTATGAGTTGGAATAGCTCCAGGATACCTCGTAACATCATTACAGACACAACACAGAATTCGTTCGACATCTACGACACTCCAAACTCTTCTTGAGTACAGATCCTAATGTTCAAATCGATCAACATGCAGCTCTTCGATGTCCCCACTAGTTTTATGAGTTGGAATAGCTCCAGGATACCTCGTAACATCATTACAGACACACCATAGAATTCGTTCGACACTTACGGCACTCCAAACTATCCTTGAGTACAGATCCTAATGTTCAAATCGATCAACATGCAGGTCTTCGATGTCCCCACTAGTTTTGTGAGTTGGAATAGCTCCAAGATACCTCGTAACACCATAACAGACACTCCACAGAATTCGTTCGACACCTTCGACACTCCAAACTATCTTTGAGTACAGATCCTAATATTCAAATCGATCAACATGCAGATCTTCGATGTCCCCACTAGTTTTATGAGTTGGAATAGCTCCAGGATACCTCGTAATATCATTACAGACACACCACAGAATTCGTTCGACACTTACGGCACTCCAAACTATCCTTGAGTACAGATCCTAATATTCAAATCGATCAACATGCAGATCTTCGATGTCCCCACTAGTTTTATGAGTTGGAATAGCTCCAGGATACCTCGTAACATCATTACAGACACAACACAGAATTCGTTCGACATCTACGACACTCCAAACTATTCTTGAGTACAGATCCTAATGTTCAAATCGATCAACATGCAGATCTTCGATGTCCCCACTAGTTTTATGAGTTGGAATAGCTCCAGGATACCTCGTAATATGATTACAGACACACCACAGAATTCGTTCGACACTTACGGCACTCCAAACTATCCTTGAGTACAGATCCTAATGTTCAAATCGATCAACATGCAGGTCTTCGATGTCCCCACTAGTTTTGTGAGTTGGAATAGCTCCAGGATACCTCGTTACACCATAACAGACACTCCACAGAATTCGTTCGACACCTTCGACACTCCAAACTATCTTTGAGTACAGATCCTAATATTCAAATCGATTAACATGCAGATCTTCGATGTCCTCACTAGTTTTATGAGTTGGAATAGCTCCAGGATACCTCGTAACACCATAACAGACACTTCACAGAATTCGTTCGACACCTACGACACTTCAAACTATCTTTGAGTACAGATCCTAATATTCAAATCGATCAACATGCAGGTCTTCGATGTCCCCACTAGTTTTGTGAGTTGGAATAGCTCCAGGATACCTCGTTACACCATAACAGACACTCCACAGAATTCGTTCGACACCTTCGACACTCCAAACTATCTTTGAGTACAGATCCTAATATTCAAATCGATCAACATGCAGATCTTCGATGTCCCCACTAGTTTTATGAGTTGGAATAGCTCCAGGATACCTCGTAATATCATTACAGACACACCACAGAATTCGTTCGACACTTACGGCACTCCAAACTATCCTTGAGTACAGATCCTAATGTTCAAATCGATCAACATGCAGGTCTTCGATGTCCCCACTAGTTTTGTGAGTTGGAATAGCTCCAGGATACCTCGTAACACCATAACAGACACTCCACAGAATTCGTTCGACACCTTCGACACTCCAAACTATCTTTGAGTACAGATCCTAATATTCAAATCGATCAACATGCAGGTCTTCGATGTCCCCACTAGTTTTGTGAGTTGGAATAGCTCCAGGATACCTCGTAACACCATAACAGACACTCCACAGAATTCGTTCGACACCTACGACACTCCAAACTATCCTTGAGTATAGATCCTAATATTCAAATCGATCAACATGCAGATCTCCGATGTCCCCACAAGTTTTGTGAGTTGGAATAACTCCAGGATACCTCGTAACATCCCTACAGACACACCACAGAATTCTTTCGATATCTACGACACTCCAAACTTTCCTTGAGATCAGATCCTAATATTCAAATCGATCAACATGAGGTTCTTTGATGTCCCCACTAGTTTTATGAGTTGGAATAGCTCCACGGGATTTCGTGACACCATTATAGACACATCACAGAATTCGTTTGACATCTACGACACTCCATACTGTCTTTGAGCGCAGATCCTAATATTCAAAACGATCAACATGAAGATCTCCGATGTCTAAACTATTTTTACGAGATAGAATAGCTCCACGGAACTTCGGTACACAGTAAGGTATACACCACAGAATTCGTTGAATATGTACGACACTCCAAACTCCAAACAAGCTCAGATCCCTATTTACAAATCGATCAACTAGAAGATCTTTGATGTCCCCACTATTTTTATGAGTTGGAATAGCTCCATGAGACTTCATTAAACCATTATAAATACATAACAGAACTCGTTGAACATCTATTATACTCCAAACTATCCATGAGTACAGATCAGAATATTCAAAACGACCCACATAGAGATCTTCGATGTCTCAACTATTTTTATGAGTTGTAATAGCTCCACGGGATTTGGTTACACTATTAGAGACACGCCACAGAATTCGCTCGACATCTACGACACTCCAAACTGTCTTTGAGCTCAGATCCCAATATTCAAATCGATCAACACGAAGATCTTTGAGGTCTCCACTATTTCTATGAGTGGAAATAGCTCCACGGGACTTCGATACACCATTATATATACATTACAGAACTCGTTGAACATCGACGACACTCCAAACTGTCCATGAGTACAGATCTCAATACTCAAATCGATCAACATGAAGATCTACGTCATCCCATCTATTTTTATGAGTTGGAATAGCTCTACTGGACTTCGTTACACCATTATAGACACATTGTAGAATTCGTTGAACATGTATGACAATACAAATTGTCCATGAGTTCAATTCTTTATATTCAAATCGATCAACAAGAAGATGTACGATGGTCTAGCATGAATTTACCGCCAAAAAATTGTATGGTGAAGGACATTTAGGGAAGATCGATATAGTACGTACAATTACTATTTTCAACACCCCTCTCCCCTTCGCCACTTCTTGTAATGAACCTCTAGTTTTTTTTATTATCCGTCACGGACTTTGTGAATAACCACCTTACACAAATTTCATCAATAATGAGATTATTTCTCGAAAAAAAAACACAATGACCTGTTACCTGTTAGTCTACTAAATATTTTTTCGATGAAGAAGATTATTATTGAGAAACTTAACTATTGATTCCTTTTGGTACACTGCTTTCAAAAAGCTTACTCCTAGTGTGCTGCATGTTTGCAGCAGTGCACCAGAGCTTAACATGTCGATTCGAAAGTTTTACTGAAACGCCTTCTGTTGACAGAATCGCAGAATCACATCAAATGGTTGCAGAGGATCTGAGAGAGAGATTTTTTTAGCAACATGATTTAGCTATTACATTTAATTCATATTGGGATAAGTATGGAGAAAAGCATTTGAAATGAAATTTGGTGATATTATTCATACGTAAATTACTTTACTCTTACATATAAATGTTAGTCTTAGTAACATCCACTTCCGTGCAATACTGAAACCAATTATATTGTCGATTGAATGTATTGCGAGCTTTATTCAGTTCTTGGTACGCAATCCTCATTTATTGGTTAGACTGTCATCTAATGATACCCCTTGGTGGTTTCAATACGCATAGAAATGGTAAACACTTGAGTAAACATATCGTATAAAATATATAATATGTATAATAAGTATGAAACAAGTAAGTATGAGAGTACCAACGCCTTCAGGGTGCAACTTACTCTAATTCTGATCGATTATGGAGTAGCAATAATTCACATGTATAGCCCAGCCGGTCATCAAGAGACGCCGTGGTACCAAGCTTTATTCTATAACACTTCTTCTTCTTCTTCTTCTTCTTCTTATTGGCATTACATCCCACACTGGGACAGAGCCGCCTCGCAGCTTAGTGTTCATTAAGCACTTCCACAGTTATTAACTGCTAGGTTTTTAAGCCAGGTTACCATTTTGCATTTGTATATCATGAGGCTAGCACGATGATACTTTTTATGCCCAGGGAAGTCGAGACAATTTCCAATCCGAAAATTGTCTAGACCGGCGCCGAATCGAACCCAGCCACCCTCAGCATGGTCATGCTTTGTAGCCGCGCGTCTTACCGCACGGCTAAGGAGGGACCCTCTATAACACTATAGATGATAAAAGGAACGAATAAATTGTGGATGCGATGTTTGTGATCACAATAACACGTTTTTTTTCGTACTTACGTATTGTGTACGTAATGATGTACATTTGAGCAATTCCAACTAACAAACAAGCTTCAGAATCCATGAATCACTATGTTGGTCTTTTAGACCTCCAATATCTGAACTCATGTATGGCGCCGTAAATATTCCGGGAATGTTATGATTTGTATATACTGGTATATTGATGTCCCATGGGGTTTCTACAACTGACACACACGCTCAGGATCCTATGATTTACTCTGTTGGCCTCGTAGACCTCCAATATCTGAACTCAAAAATCGTTTGGAGTACCGTAGATATTCTTGGAATGTTTCAATTTTCATATACTGGTGTAATGATGTCTCATGGGCTTTTTACAACTAACACATAAGCTGAGTTGCCTTTGAATCACTCTGTTGGTCTTGTAGACCCCCAAGATCTGAATTCAAAAATGATTTGGAGTACCGTAGATACTCTGGGAATATTGTATTTTGTATATACTGGTGTAATGATGGTCCATGAGGCTTCTCCAGCTAACACAAAAGCTCGGAAATCAATGAATCACTCTTTTGGTCTTGAAGACCTCCAGTATCTGAACTCAAGAATGACTTGGATTACCCCAGGAACTCTGGGAATGCTGTGATTTGCATATTCTGGTGTAATGATGTCCCAAGGGGTTGCTCCAACTAACGTACAAGCTCAGGACCCTATGAATCACTCTGTTGGTGTTGTAGAACTTCAAGATCTGAACTCAAGAAAGTTTTGGAGTACCGTAGATATTCTGGGAATGTGGATGTATTTATATATTGACATAATCACGTCCCATGGGGTTTTTACAACTAACACACAAGCTCAGGAACCTATCAATCACTCTGTTGGTCTTGTAGGCCTCCAAGATCTGAACTCAAGAATTGTTTGGAGTACCGTAGATATTCTGGGAGTCTTGTATTTTGTATATACTACTGTAATAATGTTCCATGGGGCTCCTCCAACTATTACACAAGCTCGGGAACCTATGAACTGCTCTGTTGATCTTGTAGATCTCCAAGATCTGAACTCAAGAATAGTTTGGAGTACCGTTTATGTTTTGGTAACACTGCGATTTGATAAAAAATAGTTTAATTATGTCTTAAGTAGCAATGCCAACTTCAAATAAGGATTGAGGCCCCGTAAAACGCTTTGTTGTTTATGTAGATCATCAAGATCTGAACTCAAGGAAGGTTTGGAAGCCCTAGAAGATCTAAAAAAAAATATTTTACCCCATATTTCTACTTTTTCATGGTTTACATACGTTTTTGAAGCAGAATATCCAAAATTTATGTTGAAATACGACGAAAAAAAAATCCGGATTGAATCGGTTAAAGAACAATCCGCAGCTTGCGCCGTCGCAGAAGACATCGGCCCAAGCATCAAGTGTGGGAAACTCACATACCCCCAACCGCAAAATTATTAAATTGTGTTTATCGACCAGGGTGTAACCTTTCTTGCTAACTACCGGGGTTACTATCAGCTTTAAAACCAGGGTTAAGTTGGCACGAAAACTGCTGAAGCCCCATGAGATCAAAAACAGCGTACCCTGCCTGCGGAAAGGACAGGCTATTATAGATAGCCGCATAAATACAAGCTTATCGATGCATATCGCCGACCTCCAACCAGTACGTGAGGGCTCCTTCAAATCCTGGCAGAACTCTTGTATGGCCAATACAGAAGCTATGAAAACAGGTTTACTTATGGCTCGAATTCAAGCCATAGAGTTGGAATCGTAGAGTTAGAATCACGGAAATTTTTCGCTCTGAAATTTTTATTTACCTTAGATTCCCTTTTCTGGCTGCAATAACCGACCTCCGTAGAACAGTATCTTTTTTCATCTGTCGGATTTCCGGATTATCATGTACATTATATTGTTAGCCAATTTGGCCAACATTCCTCGATTGGGATTTCCCACCGTTGAAGGTGATTATATTTACTGTGATTGATGTCAAGGATGTTATCGATCATTTGGTAATCTGCCTTCGATCATTTAGTAGTTTGTCAATAACTCATTTCAGAGGCCTAATTTCAAAATGTATTGTATGGTGGACTCTTAGTGTGAAGGGTTTTCTACAACTCTCTTTAACAGGTCGATGTTCGAATTCCACTATTAAAGGAGTTACGGTGCTAGTTGCTATACTTATACTAAATGATAACGAAATATGCAATCATTTAGTCTATGTTACTGCTACTAGCGCTATACTGCCGCTAACCGCAAGTCGAGCACATCTTTATATGGAGGCCCATATACAGATGTGCTCGACTTGCGGTTAGCGGGAGTATAGCTCCGTTATTAATGAAATTCAAACAACGAACTGTTAGGCAGAGTTGTGGATAAACCTTTGCACTAGAAGTACACCATACAACACATTTTGAAATTTAGCCTCTGGAATGAGTTAATGACAAACTACTAAATGATCGAAGGCAGATTACTAAATGATCGATAACATCCTTGATTGATGTCTTTCGTTCTGTATACTCGTCCAGCTTTTAATCTCCAACTAATTGTTAATATGTTTGGAGTATTTAGCCTTATGTATTACTTGTTAACTTATTCTGTATTTTTATTTAGTTTTGCTTGCCAAAGGTACCCAATTTTAATCCGAAGATTGGTGTTTGAGCTTCCTGATGCTCTCTTATCACTGGCGAAGTTGATGACAAGGGAAGAACTGAAATCATTTCAAATCTGGCCCAAATAAAGGTTATACACAAAAAAATCTTCCTTCCGGTGATTAAATCCAACATGTCGGTTTAGTAGAGTTACGCAAAACACGTTTATGCAAGTGATTTTTGACACGAGGACAACTGGCTGAAGCGAACATGTAGAATGTTCGCTTCACTGAATGCACTGAAAATCTGGACAAATTTATGCGCGCAACTATTGCTAGAAACAAATCGCGTCCTCGTGGTGTTCGAATGACGAGCAACACCATCGGCTAAGGCGTCTTGCCTGAATGACAACATGTGAAATCTACCACAATGTGACTCCCATCGCAAGGTCTTCGGTGAGGCGCACCAAATCCTCCACCACCAACAACCGTGGAAAGCGAAAACTTTTGATCCCCAGTTTTGTCATCATTTTTGTTGGATGGGATACCGTCTTCGGCGCCATCATCATCATCTTTGGCAAGTCCATTCGCATGCTGTTGCGTGTCTGCCATCGAGAGATAAGGGGAGACAAGTTTGTTGGAATTAATTACCGTCACTTATTTTGCTATTTCCCCCGCTGCTGCCGGGTCACTATTTATACCGTGAGCGAAGTGTCGCTGGCAAAAGGATGATTTTTGCTGCCCTTCGCGTTTTTTCTTCGCACGTTCGAGGGCTGTTGCAGAGCTTTATCGCAGGGCTCGGTCTACAGCGACAAGGGTCGGTGATTCGTCGACAGTTCCTAGAGCATGAATGTTGCTGTAACTGTTTCACGCTTCGATGGCAACAATAAGTGGGAAAACCTGGTAGGGACACAGCTTGGCTGGCCCTTAATTGGGATTCCTGAGGCTCTGTCAAGAGTCAATTTCAGTATGGGAGGTTCCTTCGAAGTTCGTTGGCTCTAACCATGATATAGGCTCGCTTTTTCGATATGTTTAATACGCAAGGTACCATATTCAAAAAGCACCAAGTTACTTTAAAGACAAGCAACTGATCTAAAATCTAAATTTTATTGAAAAATTATGAGAAGCGATCTATGTGTCTATGCAGATAGTACAATGATAAACTTCGAGTATTACATTCTTTTCAAATCTAATAGTATTAAATTGTATGTCAAAAAGCGGAAGCTTCTTATATGCAAATGACAAGAGCGAATCTAAGTGTTATTGGTATTTGACCACCATTCATAGAACATATTTTATTGGAACGTGTAGAACAATGTCATTACAACATTCCATGATTAGACAAGCTAACCGTATTAAACAACCATGTTTGCTTACTTCATTGCATCAATCAGGTGGTTTTCCTTTGCTCGTTCCTGCCTCTGTACTGCACTGAAGGAAAGCAAATGAGACAAGTATATCTAACAAAGCGCAAATATCCTTCCCATCGTGAATGCATATCCACCTACATCCTTGCGGTAAAACGAAGACGGTTTTAGGATTTCCAAACTCTAACTGACAACGTTCTCATAGCCCAGAAGAATAGACTGCATCATAAATGTGAAATTTGGAATCTTTTAGGGAGCAATGATTTTCAATGCTGAATATTGTTGTAATATCGGAACTAGGTCAAAACAGCAGATTATCTCACATGTCTTTAGATCCATGCTGTTTGGATAATATTATATCCAGGCTAAAACTCGTCGATATTTCTTAAGGGGTTACACCACTGCAGAGCACGATAAAAGGCATATTTCGGGAGTTTATATTTTAATATGAATTTTGAAGTACAGAAATACAATCAAGTTGAGCAAATCTAAAACAAAATGGCAATCCCCAGCGACACGTGTTGTATGTTTCTGAGTACGAGTACGTGTTATTTAATTAACTTTTAACTGGCATACATCTGGATCAGTCTAGAAGAAATCGTAAAGACCTACAGGTTTCTGCAGAAACGCTGCATGCTGCTTCATGCCTGCTGCAGTTCCCGGGGCATGTATTCGCTAGGGAAACCAAATGCTTCAGCCAGCGAGTCAGCCATGCGTTTCCAACACTGAGTGTATTTACAATTGAATAAATTACAACGTCTGAGTACACAAACACGCTGGCATTACGGTAACTCTCGATACCTACCTACCTACCAAACCAAGTATCGCATATGAGCGCTTGGACTCGGGGTATGGGTTTGATTCCCGTACGAGGCTTGGGAACCGTTCTTCAAAGGGATGCGCCCACCATCTTTCACTGTTGGGACCGTGTACGTGTGTGAGAGATTCAGTCACTATTTATACACCCATTTGCTAACAACAGCGTTTGTTTTCAAATTAATTTCCAATCCCGTGTGGGTAAGCAATCTTTGAAAATATTTTGATATGAAGCAGATACGAAGTATTGATGGAAACATTCATGTCTTTTATTGTGGTTTAAATTCAAGCATTATTTGGTAAGACCACACACTTCTCCAATCGGAATTTGGCAGATTTTGATCAAGAACCCATGGGTTCTGAGCAGGCATTGCAAACCCGAGAAGAAGATAATATCAAATTTATATCCTTTTGCGTTATTGAGTTCAACAGTTTTCTTAACATAGGCTGTTATAAACATGGTTCCAGATGTTCATAAAATAACTAAATTTCCTAACAAACCTTGAATCATCACACATTTTGTTATAATTTTGTTCGGAAATAATGTCCAAGCAATTTACAATAACTTAATTATATCAACAGTTGTCATAAATAACTGATGGTATTACAATTGTGTTATAATCTTGTTTTATATTCGTACTCGATAACCCGATATAAGGTTAATTTGCCTAATTTTCGTGGAGAATAATGCGGTTGTGATAGTCAGTCAACCAGAAAGTTTTTAAATCAGTTTACAGTACTTGTAATCACTAACTAAAGCTTTCCAATAAAACTCTGCAACTGACAGACGGGTAGGGATGAAACGATACCACTGAGGTATCGATACTTTTACTTTAAAGTAGTATCGTATAAAAGTATCGATACCACTAAACATCGAATTAAAAGTATCGATACCTACTCGTTTCATATGAGTACTCATTGCCATCAAAGTTAGCAAGTCAGACTGCTACAAGGAGTTGTGTCGAGAAGCAGACGCCAACCCATGGGGGATGCTTATAGAGTCGATAACAAGTTTCCAATGAGGAGCTTGCAGAAGCGACGAAGCGCCTGCAGGCGAAGAAAGCCCCCGGTCCGGATGGAATACCGAACGTGGCGCTGAAAGCTGCGCTCGTGGCATGTCCGGATTTGTTCAGAACAGTGCTGCAAAAGTGCCTGGACGAAGGCAACTTCCCAGAAATGTAGAAGATTCAGAAGCTTCCGAAGCCAGGAAAGCCTCCGGGTAATCCGGCTTCGTACAGACCTTTATGTCTGTTGGACACACTCGGGAAACTCCTGGAGAGGATTATCCTGAATAGGGCCTGGGTCATTTGGCATAATGGTCATTTGGCATAACGGACATTTGGCATAATTTAGAACTGCAAGAAAAGAGTGGGTCATTTGGCATAATTTTGAACTGTGAAAGCAAAAGGGATATTTCATGTAATGTTTAGCGTAGATAAAGTAGGTCGAGGCTGTTTTCTGATAAATTTAGACTGATGCATCTTAGACTGATGAGGATGCTAGACATTTTCCGGAAGAATGAAATAACAAAACGGCAGAATTGCTTCCATCATTGACTTATTCCGGCCACATGCCTACTTTTAAAGTAAGGATTACATCCACCATTGCTTCAATCCACGCATGCGCCTTAAGACCGGATCAAATCCACCATTTCCTTTTTTCAACTAATTTTATTGGCTAATTATCTAATACATGCATTCATCTCTTAGACTAGGAGTTCGTGTTTTCTTAACACTATCATCCTTAATTGCTATGTTACTTTTTAGTTATTTTTAATACATTTCCATTGCCTCTGGCAATTAGAATTTTTCCTCTGGTTGAATTTAAACATTGTGGGATTACAATGTTTTCTACTTAAACTAAACTTAACCTAATTTATACTAAGAGTACAAGGAGCTAATCGTTGCAATAGAAGATTGCTACGATTTTTGTTTTGGAAATTATTTTGTTGGACATTTGTTGCAATGTCTCAATATGAGAAATTCTATGAATTTCTTTTTTACTATACCATGGAGGCAACTTCAGAATCATTTTCAAAATTTTATTTTGAATCCTCTGAAGTGCCTTCTTTCTGGTATTGCAGCAACTAGTCCATATTGGCACAACATACAACATGGCAGGTCTAAAAATTTGTTTGTAAATCAAAAGTTTGTTCTTAAGACAAAGTTTTGATTTTCTGTTTATAAGTGGATATAGACACTTAATATATTTGTTACATTTGGCTGAAGGCCTTCAATGTGATTTTTAAAAGTGAATTTTTGATCTAGCAGAAGTCCTAAATATTTGGCTTCGCTAGACCAATTAATTGGAACCCCATTCATAGTGACAATATGTCTGCTAGAAGGTTTCAAATAAGAAGCTCTCGGCTTATGTGGGAAAATTATAAGCTGAATTTTGGAAGCATTCGGGGAAATTTTCCATTTTCGCAAGTAAGTGAAGAAAATATCCAAACTTTTTTGCAATCTACTACAAATGACACGAAGGCTTCGCCCTTTGGCTGATAGACCTGTGTCATCTGCAAACAAAGATTTTTGACACCCTGGTGGTAAGTCAGGTAAGTCAGAAGTAAAAATGTTATACAAAATGGGCCCCAGTATACTGCCTTGGGGAACACCAGCTCTTACAGGTAATCTATCAGATTTAGAATTCTGATAGTTTACCTGCAGTGAGCGATCTGAAAAATAATTTTGGATCTTTTTAGTAATGTATAGAGGAAAATTAAAATTCATCAATTTTATAATCAAACCTTCATGCCAAACACTGTCAAATGCTTTCAATGCTATCAAGAAGAGCAACTCCAGTCGAATATCCTTCAGATTTGTTGAGCTGAATTAAATTCGTTACTCTTAATAACTGATGGGTGGTTGAATGCCCATGACGAAAACCAAATTGCTCATCAGCAAAAATAGAATTGTCATTAATATGAACCATCATTCTATTTAAAATAATCTTTTCAAACAGTTTGCTTATTGAAGAAAGCAAACTGATTGGGCGATAACTAGAAGCCTCAGCTGGATTTTTGTCCGGCTTCAAAATTGGAACAGCTTTGGTGTTTTTTCATTTATCTGGAAAGTATGCCAATTGAGGAGATCGTAGTGTGCCGAGCGCGGGTTCAGACGTCAAAATTCGGTGGCTGATTATTTTTATTGCTGTTTGTCCGCGTTTTACAAAAGTTTTGGCTGATGGTGGCTCAGTCTACGCCACCCGAATAATTAGGTGGTGTAGTGTGTTTCAGAAACGATAAATGTTGTGTTTTGATCGGTAGTGTTTTTTTTTTCAAACATGTGGAAGTGACGACGTCGAAAAAGAAGTTAAAAGATTCAATCCGGTGAGGGCTGCCCATTTTACTTTTATTGTAGAATGTATGAATCTGAGGTGGTTGTTGAATGACGAAGGGGATATTAGCAATTTTTCAGATTCAAAATCTAAACAAAATAATGTAGCGCTCGTATCAAATAGTAATGGACTATGTCTGCCAATGCAAACTTAAGCAACGGTACCTTTTGGTTCAAACCATTATTAGTTTTCACTTGATAAAAATATTGAAGTTTGAATCCATGTTATCGAGCCGCATTGCACGCCTCCACAAACCATGGAGCGATGGCTGAAACTTCCTGTGAAGAACTGTTGTGTCCATCAAATTATTTCACACTCACCTAGGCCAATCAGGCAGTATATTTACCAATTCAGTGAACATTTACAAAATGAATTTATTTTTATTTAGTGCATTTTCTTGCACATTTCGTACCTACTGTTCCTAATTGTCCATTTTTTGCTTATTTAAATAATTTTTATGATTATATTTAGCTCGGTTCATGGCTGCATATCGCAAAGAATGTAGTCCATGGAGGGTTCGTAAATCGTTCCCCACCTGATCAATTATATTTCTTATATTAATTAATTTTCTCAATTCATATATGAGGAGGCCAACTTGTTTTCATTTGAACATAATAATCATATAGTATTATTTTATTTGCATTTTATTAGCAATAGACTGGAATATACCGAAAATCAATTCTTCATCAGATTGTCAATGCACCAGATTGACAATCCTTCAATTGCACAAAAGGGGGGGGGGGAATGTTGTATGGATTATTTTTATTGTATACATTACGTTCATCACATACGTTATACTCATTATTGAAATTAAAATTAATGTACATAGTTGAAAACTAGATGCAGCATATCAAAAATAGTGGCGCACAGCATGAGAGTACAATAATAGCTGATAACATTTGCTTCGATTTTCTTAAATTGGCCTTGATTCAGATGTGACAGACACTGATATTGTTCTTCCTAAGGAAATAACCCAATATCTGAAGGAATCGTCACCATATTGTGGTTCAATGTAATATCTAATAATAAAAAAAAGCTTTCTAAACGGTCACGCTATAGCATATTCATTATATCTTTGTTCTACATACTATCTTCATAATGCATATTTAATTTTCCTGATAATCCAGAGATTCTTCATACGTTTATTATATAATGACGTGAACTTTGTATACAACTACATATTATCATTCCAAGCCGGAATGTTCCGGAATACCAAAAGCCGGCGATTAAAGGAGTTTCAGGACTTCCAGCACTCCGGAAATAGCTTGAAACGTTTTTAAAAATCACACAGCACCCAATACAATACCAATTGAGAAAATCATTTAATTACGCAACGCAAATAGTTTGGAGAATCTCAGTAAGCATGGCAGGCCTTTTTTTTTCCTCCGACAAAATTGTGTTCCAAATGTTGGAAAAAATATTAAATGTACAAAATAGAAGACTTCACATTTCAACACTCGCTCCAATTTATTGGAGCTAAATTAGTGAATTATCTGATGTTGCAAGATGAATGCAAGCCCACATCAATGGCGACGATTACGGTATACACGATTTATCAGGATCTCATTTTCAAGAACTAATCAAACTGGTTAGTGTTGGCATAACTGGGAGTTCCCATAAAGGTAACAAATTCAACATTTCATCTATATTGATGACATCAGTAATATAGTGGTAGGCTATTTCATTCTCATCTCCTCTTTGAACGTTCAACGCCAAAACATGAATTTAAATCATCAATAAGTAATACTGTTTTCGTTCTTAATTTGTTATTTTTTGGAAAAATTTTCTCTCTAAATCGATATCTTCTCTATCGATTTTAGTTGTCTCTTCTTTAACTCGTCTGATTAGTAAATTTTTTTGAATGATTTATAAAAGTTTGAGTTTTAATCATCAAATGGAAATTAACAACGCACTTACAAATTATTAGTTAATAATCTTCCATGGCAGTCAGCATGATAGAAATATTTTGATGACATTGAGTTTTTAAAACAAAATGCGAGATAGGGACACGGCAGGTATTTCCGTCCATCGTCGTAGGGGCTAAAACCAACGAAAGCAACGTACATTTGCTAGAACTCCACTATAGCAGAACGTTTCTCCTGAGCTTACGATTTGGTACGTATGAGTTTTACAAAAAAGCGTCTTTTTTATTGGTTTTCGAGACTATGACGAACAGACGAAAATACCTGCCGTGTCCCTAGTTTAGTCTTATGGTGTGAAGGAATGCATAGAAGCAATCATTAGGCTATAGTTTCAAGGGTCGTCTACGTAATGGATATTCTATTTGCTGCTGTTTCGCATGTTGCTTTCATTGAAGATTAGTTTAATGAAAAATGTTTGATCTTTCTCGTAAATTGATGTATTCTGAATAATTTATAACAAATCAAAAAAGTGGTTGATTTGCTCAAAACTTCACGTGTCGCCGATAAACTATGAATAAATAGCATTGTGATGTTTTCTTATGTGCGGTACGTCATTTCCTGAGTAGGACCACGTAATATTACAATTACAGAAACACCCAGCATACATTTTTCCGGGACAGATAATGTAAGAATGATCACAAACCAATTTGCATTTCAATACAGTAAATAGTTCTTAGCTTTCTGGTGCACCAACGTACAAAACGATATAACCATATTTGTTATTTTTTTCTGTACGAGAAAAAAACTATATTTTATATTGATTATTTTTCCTCGCGTTCGATGAATATGAAACAATCACGATTATTAATTATCGCGGACAGTTAAAATATAAATTAACAATAGCTCTACCGGAGCGATTGATTGTCTGCCCTTACGTTGGGTGAACAATGACACAACAAAATACGTCGTAACTGATCTTTACTTTGTTCCCGCGTCAACATTAACATGCTAGTTACTTGGATTACATCACTTACCAAGGTGAATCCTGATCTAAGTAATGACACTTCCTCTCCCTACTTACAATACTCCTTCCCGTAACAACCGTAGAGATGCAGACGATTCGTCGATCTCTAAAACAACGGTTGTTACAACAACATTCCTTCCCTTCCCTCGATGATCGTAAGGACGTGGCCGGCGCCGTTATTGACCCATTCAAAGTTGAGCTTTCGGAACTTGCACATTGAGGATGGAGAGCTAATCCCAAGTCCCATCTGTTGGTTCCCTGTGCAATTCCGCTAGTTCTGGTCAATCACGGAGTAGCAACTACGAATTGTACGATCATCTCATGCTCATGCTCATGCTCATGCTCATTATCTGGAAAGTATGCCAATTGATCCTCAATTGGACTAGTGAAACCTAGACTAAAATTATGGACACTCTCGAACTGCTGAGCAAGTTTTTGAGCCTTTTCGCCATTTGTTAATAAAATTTTATTTCCCTCTTTAAGCGCTGGAATTGGCTTTTGAGGTTTTTTAAGAATTTTCGTTAATTTCCAAAAGGGTTTCGAACTGGGATCCAACTCCGAGACATTATTCTCAAAGTTGGTATTTCTCAGAATAGCGAAACGATTTTAAATTTCATTTTGCAAATCTCGCCAAATAACTTTCAACGCGGGATCGCGAGTTCTTTGGTATTGCCTTCGTCTCACATTTTTAAGACGGATCAGTAGCTGAAGATTTATTTATTTATCATCAGACTAAGGCCGGAGTGGCCTGTGCTGCACATAAAAGACTTCTCCATTCAGCTCGGTTCATGGATGCACTTCGCCAACCACGCAGTCTGCGGAGGGTCCGCAAGTCGTCCTCCACCTGATCGATCCACCTTGCCCGCTGTGCACTTCGCCTTCTTGTTCCCGTCGGATCGTTGTCGAGAACCATTTTCACCGGATTACTGTCCGACATTCTGGCTACGTGCCCGGCCCACCGCAGTCTTCCGATTTTCGCGGTGTGAACGATGGATGGTTCTCCCAACAGCTGATGCAGCTCGTGGTTCATTCGCCTCCTCCACGTACCGTCCGCCATCTGCAACCCACCATAGATGGTACGCAACACTTTCCTTTCGAAAACTCCCAGTGCGCGTTGGTCCTCCACGAGCATCGTCCAGGTCTCGTGTCCGTAGAGAACTACCGGTCTTATAAGCGTTTTGTAGATAGTCAGTTTGGTACGGCGGCGAACTCTATTCGATCGAAGCGTCTTGCGGAGTCCAAAGTACGTACGATTTCCAGCCACTATGCGTCTCCGAATTTCTCTCCAAGTACACGAATTCTTCAACCACCTCGATTTCGTCACCACCGATAGAAACTCGTGGTGGGTGGCTCACATTGACCTCTATTGAGCCTCTTCCTATCATGTACTTCGTCTTCGACGTGTTGATGACTAGTCCAATCCGTTTAGCTTCGCTTTTCAGTCTGATGTAGGCTTCCTCCATCCTCTCAAAGTTACGTGCCATGATATCAATGTCGTCGGCGAAACCAAATAACTGGACGGACTTCGTGAAAATCGTACCACTCGTGTCAATCCCTGCCCTTCGTATTACTCCCTCCAAAGCGATGTTGAATAGCAGACACGAAAGACCATCACCTTGCCGTAACCCTCTACGGGTTTCGAAGGGACTCGAGAATGCCCTTGAAACTCGAACTACGCACATCACCCGATCCATCGTCGCCTTGATCAACCGTATCAGTTTATCCGGAAATCCGTTTTCGTGCATTAGCTGACATAGCTGGTCCCGATCGATTGTATCATATGCGGCTTTGAAGTCGATGAATAGATGATGTGTGGGCACGTTGTATTCGCGGCATTTCTGCAATACCTGACGTATGGCGAACACCTGGTCTGTGGTAGAGCGTTCACCCATAAATCCCGCCTGGTACTGCCCCACGAACTCTCTTGCAATTGGTGTTAGTCGACGGCATAAAATTTGGGAAAGTACCTTGTAGGCGGCGTTCAGCAATGTGATTGCGCGGTAGTTGCTACAATCCAGCTTATCGCCCTTCCCGACACCTTCCATCCACTCCTGCGGCAGAACCTCATCCTCCCAAACCTTGGTAATCACCCAATGCAGCGCTCTAGCCAGTGCTTCACCACCGTGTTTAAACAGCTCTCCTGGTAGTTGGTCAACTCCAGGGGCTTTGTTGTTTTTCAGCCGGCCGATCTCCTCCTGGATTTCCTGGAGATTCGGAGCCGGAAGTCGCATGTCCTGCGCGCGTGCCCCTAGGTTCATTACCATACCGCCACCGTTGACCGCCATATCGCCATTCAGGTGCTCTTCGTAGTGCTGCCGCCACCTTTGGATCACCTCACGCTCGTTCGTAAGAAGGTTCCCGTTTCTGTCCTTACACATATCGGGCTGTGGCACGTGGCCCTTAGTCAATTTTTTGTCACTTCAACTGAAAGTGACTATTTGGCCACTCTTTCTGGAACTGAAAGTCACTATTTGGTCCCTTTTTTCGTCAGCATTGGTCACTAAAGTCACTATTTTGAACGACATTGGTCGCTACCGGCCCTGCAATCTCGATATTTTGGGAGTTTTCCTTGGCATGTAATTTTGATTCTAGAGTCAAAACTTTATATTTAAATTCCAATAGCTGTTTGGAAAATCTATTTCAAATTCCTCCGTAAATTACTTTCAGAATTCCTTCAGAAACTCATTTTAAAATTCTGTTCGAAAGTCTTTCCCGGTTCTTTTCGGTTATTCCTTCAACAATTGAATCGAGAATTTCTTCAGGAATTTCTTCGAAAATCTCTTTGGAAAAGCCACCCAGAAACCCCTCCGGAAAGGCATTTGTAAAATTTTCAGAAATTCTTTAGGAACTTTGGAATTCCAGGAAGGCTTTAGAAAATTACTTCAGTAAACCATACAAAAATTTTGCAGGAATAGTTCCGGAAAGAATTCGAATTTGGAGAAATTTCTAAAGGTATTTGAGAGTTGAACTTATTTTCAAATAAAAAAACACCTTGAAACGTTTTTAAAAAAATGAAGGAATTTACAAACAAAATTTCCGAAGATTTCCCAATAGAAATTCTGAAGAGATTCCCGAAATAATGCTTAAAGTTATTTAAAAGGAAATTTTCTAAATTCTACAGAAATTTCTGGAAGAGTTGGTAAAGGAATATCCGAAGGGATTCCTATAAGAAATATGAAAAGAAGTCCTGAAGAATTCCAGAGGGAAATTTCGAAAGAATACCAAAAATATCTTCCTAGAGTTTCCGAAGAAATGTTTTGAGGAATTACTGAAAGATTTTCTATTAGAAATTTCCGAAGGATTTCTCCCAAATGTATTTTCGAATGTATTCCTAAAACAGTGTCCGTAGGTACTCTCATAGAACTTCTTGAAGGATTTTCCATGGGTATCTAATTCTCAAAGGAATTTTTAAAGGAATCCCTAAAAATAGTTTCGAATGAATTACTGAAGAAATTCCCAAAAGACTCCGTTTAGGAATTTCCGAAGAAATCCCTCAAGTAGAAGGAAATTCCTGATGGAACTTTTGAAGAAATTTCTGAAAGAATTTCCGAAGAAATACCCTAATAAATTTTCAAGGTAATTCTTGGTGGAAGTTCTGAAGGAATTCATTAGGTAAATTTTAAATTAATTCTTAGAAGTCCTTTCTCGAATTTTCTGAGGAATATCTTGAGAAATTTCCACACGAATTTCTGTATTTATATCCGAAGTACTTTCCAATGAACTCATATGCTGTGATGCGGAAATGTCCTAGTAGAGGATGTAATGTAAACTTTTGTTGTGGATGTTCCCCCCATCAGTCTGTACAAAAAACCCTAAAATTCATAGAAAACATGAAATGCCTTGCTGCGGGATTTTTTTTTCTCAGCTCAAAATTCTTCACGCCGATTCACGCCGCCGCCGCCGCTGCCGAACATTGCTTACGGCGTGACGCCGCCGACGCCGCCGCCGCCGGTGTAAAAATGGCCTTACGCCGCCGTCGTTCACAAATACTTCGGCGCACAGGTCTAATATGTAGGCTAATATGGCGATTGTAACTATGTGAGCAAAATGAAGAGGACCATTAATTTAGGGTGAATTGAGGTAAAACGGGCCAGTTTAAGGACCCGAATGCACTCAAAGATACTCCAAATTATTTCTGTGCAGATGTTTTGTGGGATATGTAGGGGGAATGACGGCTTTGGCAGGTTTTGTTCTATTATTGGCAGGGGGTTTTTCATGACTGACTAGGCTCAAATTTGGCCTAAACATTCTTTGCATATCAAAGAATATTGTGGCCAAATTTCATAAAATTTGGTTGACAAAAACCCCCTGCCAATAATAAAACAAAACCTGCCAAAGCCGTCTTTCCCCCTATTTGACCAACGAAAACAGTTTGTGACGACTGGTGCTGATCGGAAAGTAAAAGTAAAGGAAGTAAAGAAAAATAATAGAAATTGAATGAATTGGTGTAAATCTGGGCAAACCCAACATGAATGGACCCTATTCCATTTTCTAAATGTTAGTTTAATAAACTATATGCATACCTAGTCAAAATAAAATGCGGCCATTGATCACTGAAAAGTGAAGAACAGAAGCCGCATCAATATAGTTAATAAATAAACCTAATAAATTTACCTTGCTGTGGTACTGCCTTTCTCGCATTTAATCAAGACACCAATCGTTTCGGTTTGTAAAATTTTTTCCATAGCATCTAAAAACAATGACCGATCATTATCAAATTCGATAGTGATCAGCTAGGATTTACTATCTGTCGAATGCAATCTGTTGTGATGAAATCGGTTGAGGATTACTATATGAAAATTTGTCTAATGTTTTCCATGGCTTTAAGGCACACACATAAAAACACACATACATACGCACAGACAGACATATGCTCCCTTCATCAAGCTGAGTCGATTAATATACAACTCTTCGGGACTCCGAGCATTCTAAAAAACACTCATTTTTGGATTGAATTGATAGCCCTTCGGTACAATTTTGTTGTACGAGAAAGACAAAAAATGCGACGATTATAACTAGGTCAGAAGGAAAACATCAATTTAGGCAAAATTGAGGCAAACTGAGCTACTTATAAAACCGGAAAACACGCGAAGAAAACACTCCAAATCACTTATGTGTATATGTGTTGGGGATATGTACTTTCCCAGCGAAAATAATGTTTGACGGTCCCTGCTACTCGGGAAGTAGCGAGAAATATCAATGAATATGGATGAAATGAGGTAAAACGGGCCACACACACCTTGGAATCATGTTATCTGTGTATGATATATGCATATCCAGTCAAAATATAATGCGGAAATTGCAACCATGTGAGCAGAATGAAGAAAAACCATGAATTAGGGGGAATTGAGGCAAAACGAGCCACTTCCCGTCTTCATAACAACACGAAACCTGCACCAATCGATTTATCAGCCCATTTCCCTTCAGGAACACATTTGATTTGGTTGAAAAACGAGCGGCAACTCAAACTTGGGGATTTGGGTCCCTTTTTTCCCACTGTGCATTGCCTTGATCCGGGCAAGCGCCTAACTTTAAAAACTGAAGCAATACACTTGTCGTAGACGAGTTACTAAAACCAATCAAGTCACATATGAGTAACTGTTGAGGGGGTCCCGTAGCGTAGTTGGCTACACGTTCGCCTTACAAGCGAATGGTCATGGGTTCTATTCCCAGCCCATCCACCAAACCCTCGTCAGTCGCCGGATGCGCAGCCTATGCGGTAGCGTATTAGGGTGGCTGATGACGACTGGCAAATTGTTCTTCTCGGATGCATTCCTCCAACGTACCCGGATAAATGGCAACCGAACAATGCAACGATCATTGGAATCATGGACACGGACAAATGGACACAATGGACTACCGGTGAGATGGACCAGCAACGACAACAACAATGAATAATGGAAGATCTAAATTCTGTGTGGATTCTGGCTGCAGAATACCACAGTAGATCTCGGCACAGTTAAGTGATGAACTTTGTACTACACTTAAAAATCACTATAATAAATTAAAAATTAAAAAAATCTCGGCACAGTAGCGGTTAAGTAACACAGAGTGCCTACCAAATAAAGAAAGGAATAAAAATAAAATGAGTAAATGCAACCAAATCAAACTGAATTGTGCTACTCGGGGAAGAGATCACATATACCATTGATTTATTCCCGGTTAGCGCCTACTTATAAAGAAGGAGTCACATCCACCATGTGCCATAATCCGGGCAGGGCCTACTTTTAAAGAAGGGATCACATCTACAATTGCTTCAATCCGGGCAAGCGCCTAATTTTAAAGAACGAATACAACCCTCCATTGTCATAATACGTTCAAGCGCCTATTTTAAAGAAGGGATCACATCCACCATTGCCTCAATCCGGGCATGCGCCTTCTTTTAAAGAAGGAATCACATCCACCATTGTCATAATCCAGGCAAGCGCCTACTTTTAAACAAGGGATCACATCTTCCATTGCCATAATCCATGCAAGCTTTTACTTTTTTTAGAAGGGATCGCATCCACCATGGCCTTAATCCGAGCATGCGTCTACTTTTAAAGACGGGATCACATCCACCATTGTCGCAATCCGGGCAAGCGACTTCTTTTGAAGAAGGAATTGCAATCCATGCAAGCGCCTTATTTTAAAGAAGGGATCGCATCCACCATGACCTTAATTCGGGCAAGCGCCTACTTGTAAAGAAGGGATTACATCCACCATTGCTCTAATCCGGGCATGCGCCTACTTTTGCATGGCATTGCAAATGCATCCTTTCCACGAGAGGAAAATGTCTTTTTAATATTGTTATCGACGGGTGTTAAATTTACTATTCCGGTGTGTTTCCCGCACCACTTAGTCACCATTCAGCTAACGCAAAAAAAAAACCCAGATTAATCCACCTAGCGGTGATGGTGCCTTTCTCGACCTTCGTAAAATGTGTTTGCTTGAAAGTAGATGAGCTAGTAGCTAGGAGTAAAAAAGAAAAACTTCTTTGTCCGTTCTATGAAAATCGGATTATTTCAAGCAAAGATATTGTAGATCCAGTTGAAAACGCGAGATCTCGGTTCGGTTTTCAACTTGATCTACAATATGCTAATCGATTGAGGATAAGTACCAAAAAAGTGAGCAAAACTTTTCGCACTTTTGGTGCGCGCACCGCACACACACATCTCAGATCATCGAGCTGAGTCGATTGGTATATAACACTATGGGTCTCCAGGCCTTCTGTAAAAGTTTGGTTTTGGAGCGAACATATAGCTTTTTCGTATACTTTGTAGACAAAAGGCAAAAATGGTGTTTCGGCCATAACTTCCGATCCCATATTTCGATCTGGCCAATGTTCAATAGGACACATTGGGACAGGATTATGTGTCGAATGCAACTTGTTGCGAGCAAATAATCTGAACATAAATGCCTAAAAATTAGTGACATTCTTTACGAGATTTTTTCGTAAAAGTTTGCATTTTAGCCATAACTGGCCAATTTTCAATAGGAAACAATGGGACAGGAATCTGCGTCGAATGCAATTTGTTGCGAGCAAATCGGTTGAGGATAAGTGCCCGAAAAATGAGTGACATTTTTTACGCGATTTTAAAGCATCAATTTGTATTTTGGCCATAGCTTCCGATCCCATAGTCCGACCTGGCCCGACCTGAGAAGAAGTGCCCGAAAAATGAGTGACATTTTTTACGCGATTTTTACGTATAAATTTGTATTTTGGCCATAATTTCCGATCCCATAGTCTGACCTGGCCAATTTTCAATAGGAAACAATGGAACAGGATTCTGCGTCGAATGCAATTTGTTGCGAGCAAATTGGTTGAGGATAAGTGCCCTAAAAATGAGTGACATTTTTACGCGATTTTTACGTACAAATTTGTATTTTGGCCATAATTTCCGATTCCATAGTCCGACCTGGTCAATTTTCAATAGGAAACAATGGGAAAGGATTCTGCGTCGAATGCAACTTGTTGTGAGCAAATCGATTGAGGATAACAGCCCGGAAAATGAGTGACATTTTTTACGCGATTTTTTCGTATGAATTTGTATTTTGGCCATAACTTTCGATCCCATAGTTCGATCTAGCCAATTTCAAATAGGAAACAATGGGACAGGATTTTGCATCGAATGCAACTTGTTGCGAGCAAATCGGTTGAGAATAAGTGCCCGAAAAATGAGTGACATTTTTTATGCGATTTTTTCGTCTGAATTTGTATTTTGGCCATAACTTCTGATCCCATAGTCCGATCTGACCAATTTCAAATAGGAAACAATGAAACAGGATTCTGCGTCGAATGCAACTTGTTGCGAGCAAATCGGTTGAGGATAAGTGCCCGAAAAATGAGTGACATTATTTACCCGTTTTTTTCGTATGAATTTGTATTTTGGCCATAACTTCTGATCCCATAGTCCGATCAGACCAATTTCCAATAGGAAACAATGGGACAAGATTCTGCGTCGAATGCAACTTGTTGCGAGCAAATCGGTTAAGGATAAGTGCCCGAAAAATGAGTGACATTTTTTGAGTAGTTTTGCGCACACACACACACACACATACACACACACATATACACACACACACACACACACACACACACACACACACACACACACACACACACACACACACACACACACACACACACACACACACACACAGACATCACATCGATTCGTCGAACTGAGTCGATTGGTATATAACACTATGGGTCTCCGGGCCTTCTATAAAAAGTTTGTTTTTGGAACGATCATATAGCCTTTACCGTATACTTAGTATACGAGAAAGGCAAAAATGGTATAATTTTCGATCCCATAGTCCGATATGGCCAATTTTCAATAGGAAACAATGGGACAGGATTCTACGTCGAATGCAACTTGTTGTGAGCAAATCGGTTGAGGATAAGTGCCCGAAAAATGAGTGACATTTTTTACGCGATTTTTTCGTAGGATTTTGTATTTTGGCCATAACTTTCGATCCCATAGTCCGATCTGGCCAATTTCAAATAGGAAACAATGGGACAGGATTCTGCGTCGAATGCAACTTGTTGCGAGCAAATCGGTTGAGGATAAGTGCCCGAAAAATGAGTGACATTTTTCACGCGATTTTTTCGTAAGAGTTTGTATTTTGGCCATAACTTTTGATCCCATAGTTCGATCTGGCCATTTTAAAATAGGAAACAGTGGGACAGGATTCTGCGTCGAATGCAACTTGAGGCGAGCAAATCGATTGAGGATAAGTGCCCGAAAAATGAGTGGCATTTCTTACATGATTTATTGGTATGATTTTGTGTTTTGGCCATAACTTTTGATCCCATAGTTCGATCTGGCCAATTTCAAATAGGAAACAATGGGACAGAATTCTGCGTTGAATGCAACTTGTTGCGAGCAAATCGGTTGAGGATAAGTGCCCGAAAAATGAGTGACATTTTTTACGCGATTTTTTTGTAGGATTTTGTATTTTGGCCATAACTTTCGATCCCATAGTTCGATCTGACCAATTTCAAATAGGAAACAATGGGACAGTATTCTGCGTCGAATGCAACTTGTTGCGAGCAAATCGGTTGAGGATAAGTGCCCGAAAAATGAGTGACATTTTTTACGCGATTTTTTCGTATGATTTTGTATTTTGGCCATAACTTTCGATCCCATAGTTCGATCTGGCCAATTTCAAATAGGAAACAATGGGACAGGATTCTGCGTCGAATGCAACTTGTTGCGAGCAAATCGGTTGAGGATAAGTGTCCGAAAAATGAGTGACATTTTTTACGCGATTTTTTCGTATGAATTTGTATTTTGGCCATAACTCTCGATCCCATAGTTCGATCTGGCCAATTTCAAATAGTAAACAATAGGACAGGATTCTGCGTCGAATGCAACTTGTTGCGAGCAAATCGGTTGAGGATAAGTGCCCGAAAAATGAGTGACATTTTTTGAGTAGTTTTGCGCACACACACACATACACACACACACACACACACACACACACACACACACAGACATCACCTCAATTCGTCGAACTGAGTCGATTGGTATATAACACTATGGGTCTCCGGGCCTTCTATAAAAAGTTTGTTTTTGGAGCGATCATATAGCCTTTACCGTATACTTAGTATACGAGAAAGGCAAAAAATGGTATAATTTTCGATCCCATAGTCCGATATGGCCAATTTTCAATAGGAAACAATGGGACAGGATTCTACGTCGAATGCAACTTGTTGTGAGCAAATCGGTTGAGGATAAGTGCCCGAAAAATGAGTGACATTTTTCACGCGATTTTTTCGTAAGAGTTTGTATTTTGGCCATAACTTTTGATCCCATAGTTCGATCTGGCCAATTCAAAAAAGGAGACAGTAGGACAGGATTCTGCGTCGAATGCAACTTGAGGCGAGCAAATCGATTGAGGATAAGTGCCCGAAAAATGAGTGACATTTTTTACATGATTTTTTCGTATGATTTTGTGTTTTGGCCATAACTTTTGATCCCATAGTTCGATCTGGCCAATTTCAAATAGGAAACAATGGGACAGAATTCTGCGTCGAATGCAACTTGTTGCGAGCAAATCGGTTGAGAATAAGTGTCCGAAAAATGAGTGACATTTTTTACGCGATTTTTTCGTATGATTTTGTATTTTGGCCATAACTTTCGATCCCATAGTTCGATCTGGCCAATTTCAAATAGGAAACAATGGGACAGGATTCTGCGTCGAATGCAATTTGTTGCGAGCAAATCGGTTGAGAATAAGTGTCCGAAAAATGAGTGACATTTTTTACGCGATTTTTTCGTATGATTTTGTATTTTGGCCATAACTTTCGATCCCGATGTTCGATCTGGCCAATTTCAAATAGGAATCAGTGGGACAGGATTCTGCGACGAATGCGAGCAAGTCGGTTGAGGACAAGTGTCCGAAAAATGAGTGACATTTTGTTGAGTAGTTTTGCGCACACACACACACACACACATACACACACACACACACACACACACACACACACACACACACACAGACATCACCTCAATTTGTCGAACTGAGTCGATTGGTATATAACACTATGGGTCTCCGGGCCTTCTATAAAAAGTTTGTTTTTGGAGCGATCATATAGCCTTTACCGTATACTTAGTATACGAGAAAGGCAAAAAGTTATGCCAAGAGTCCGTTATGCCAAAAAACCCTTACTTTTGACGCTGGTCACAATTATGCCAAATGTCCGTTATGCCAAATGACCGTTATGCCAAATGGCCTTTAAGCCAAATGACATTATGCCAAATGGCGTTTTGCCAAATGACTTTATGCCAAATGGCCCGCTCCCACCTGAATAGGCGAAATGTACGGAGGGCGAGCGCGGACTGTCGAAGATGCAGTTTGGGTTTCGGGAGCACCATGACAAGGTCCCGCTATTCAGACCCTTCACAGAGAACAATCCCATTGAAGGCGCGCCCCTTATCAATAGGAAATCAATCCTTTCTTGAGAAAACAGAACAGTGATACTGTTTTTGGCCATGCATCGGAGCCCTAGCCACATCCTTGTCTTGCTTCTAGATTATCACCAGTAAACAATGAAAACCCGGGATTTAGCTCTGTCTACAAGACCATTTCAAGCAAGAGAATTTGTTCAGTAATAAGAACTTCCGTGTGTTCCTCTCACTACCATTGTTCACCAGTTTAAGAAGAGTTAGTACGTATTTAAACCCCTAACTCGATTTTCCAGCAGTCAGTTCAGCCTAGGACCGGGTACCGAGGTTTTTTAACTAACTGCTTGAAAAGTTGTTTCCGCTGCATACAGTCTAGCCTCAAACAAGAGGAATTCGAGTCTTTCAACTGTCTGCAAGGTAACATTAATTATGTTTTATTTCTGAGACTGCTGTTGGTAGCGAGGACTCAATACGATGAATCCTTAATTACCACAATCTCTGTTTGGTATATCTTACACCGCAACACACTACGTCAAAGTGATCTACCGTGTTACGGGAATGCGGTCCCTGGTTACCTGTGCCATATCCTGAAGAGCTACTTTCAGTGCAGAGTGTTGGTGCACGATACTAACGAAGGGCGTAAGTCGATGCGGGTTACAGCGGGCGTTCTTCAAGGCTTCATTCTCGGTCTAACTCTTTGGAACGGGATGTACGATGGAGTCGTGAGTCTGCAGTTGCCTAGAAAAGTTAAATTCGTGGGTTTTGCGGACGACTAACGGTGATGGGCGAGACACTTGAAGAAGTAGAGGTATTGGCGACGGAGGCGATAGCAATGATTGAGAGCTGGATGAACGGGGTGAAGCTGCAAATAGCTCACCATAAGATGGAGGTGCTATTAGTCATCAACTGTAAGGCTATTCAGCGGATGGAGATGGAGATGAAGCGATCACTGAAACATCTAGGAGTGATGATCGATGACCGGCTAAATTTCAATAGCCACGTCGATTATGTCTCCGAAAAGTCGGCGAAGGATATGAGCGCAATAGCACGTTGGCGGTCCAAGAAGTAGTATCAGGCGTCTACTAGCTAGTGTCTCGTCATCGATACTGCAGTATGGAGTCCCCGCTTGGGGTAATGCGCTTGAAACCAAGCGGAACCGTAGAAGGCTACAAAGTGCGTTCCGGCTGATGGTAAGCGCCAACAGAACGACATCGTCGGAGGTAGTATGCGTTATCGCCAGGATGGTCCCTATCTGCTTCAGCCTAGCGGAAGATATTGAGTGCTATCATCGGAAAGACACGAGAAACGTGAGAAAGATGGAGAGAATCCGTTCAATGGAGACTTGCCAACATGAATGGGACAGTACGGACAATGAGAGGTGAACCTACCGACTCATTCCAAAACTGTCAACATGGATGACCAGGAAGCATAGCGAAGTAAACTTTCACCTGACACAGTTCCTGTCAGGCCACGGCTGCTTCAGTAAGTATTTACATCGGTTTGGGCATACTGCTTCGCCATTTTGCCCGGAGTGTGAGAACATCGAGGAGACGGTGGAGCACGTGATCTTTGAATGTCCCAGGTTTGAGGCAGTTCGAAGGGAAATACACGGTTTAAACCAAGAGAACGTGATAGAAAAAATGTGTCGAGAGGAAAGCACGTGGAATGCAGTCGACAGGGTAGCTACACGGATTTTATCCGAGTTGCAGAAGAAATGGCGTAACGACCAAAGAGCATAGATATCGGGAGAACTTCCTTCGTCGGGGAACTCTCCGTCGGCGTAGGCTAGATCCGCCGCCGGCGACTATACCGAGTAGTTCGCGATGAAATACAACCAGTTACGGGCTCTGTTAGATCCCCCGTTGGCACGAGACCGAGTAGATTGTGAAGAATGAGCTGCTAAAGTCGCCGAGACACCAGTCACAGTCACTTCAAGGTGAAGGCTGGGTACACCGGCGATAGTATAAAGGAGTGGTGCTGAACAGCACAACAGGCCGACTTTTCTGAAGTAAAGCATATTGGTAGTACCGGAGAAGTTTAGGCAAAGACACGAATAGGATGAAAAAATGGATAGTTCGAATGGTAGAATCCATGAAGTAGACAGTTTATCTTGCGGTCCGAGGGGAAGCAAGGTAACAAAACAAGTAAAGGAAAATTTTTTCCCTCCCACCACGGTGGAAGCAAGCTTCCATAGAAGCAAGATTACCTAATTGTGGAAGGTAGCCCAATCCTCCTAGCAGGCCGCAAGGGGAGATGGTGAATGTTTAAAACAAGATAGATAGATAGATAGATAGATAGATAGATAGATAGATAGATAGATAGATAGATAGATAGATAGATAGATAGATAGATAGATAGATAGATAGATAGATAGATAGATAGATAGATAGATAGATAGATAGAGGTGGGAGCTCGGGACTTGTTCCCGGGCGCCAATGAAAAACCACCACTTGGCGTTTCCCTCGGGAGATGACCGGGCCCTGGCACCAGTTTACTGGTTCCCAGCCAGCCCAAGCGGAATCTGCCTAGGGGACGTGGCGGAGGTTTGACAGTGGGCTCTGTTGAATCTCTACAAAAAACCACAGGTCTATAAGCAGCTCTGTACAAGCGACCCGTGCCGCTTCCAAAGCACTTAAGCCCCATCAATGGGAGTGCCAACCGGCACATTAGGATCGATACCAGTAAGGTCCTAATTATGGTATACTGGTCATGGCTTACGATAACGGACAAAATCTGGATAGTGGATTGGAAACGACGATTTTGGGCTGACGGTCGTGCTGTTCTACTCCCTGAGTAAGGAAGGGTGACACCGGCTTGAAATGGCGAGTGGGCCAACAGCACGGCCGCCTCCGTCCCGGTAAAAAACTAGCAGTCCTCCGAATACGTTCAATACTCGTCCACCAATTTTCTTGGTGAGTACTAGGCTCGGTTGAGATTTTCCCGATTGCGCGATCGGCTCTGAACACGGCCATATAAGTGCGTCCGTGTCAACCCTCGCATGGACCTCACTGCTTGCAAAGACAATCCATGGATCATAAGCGACTACGTACGATGGGTGGAGATAACGGTTTGGAGGGGGGACCCTATAGAATGAGTAATCCAACAAATCATACAGAAGCAGACGCAGGAGCGGCAAATCCGTTCCCCAAGCAACACCTCTTGTTTCTCAGTGAGTAACAACAACTGTGGTGTGACTTACGAAATGTCTGATTTATGCACAAGGCGTCGTATTTGGAACTCTTTTGTGACACAAAAAGCGCAAGAGGTGGAGCCTATTTGCAACATTTTGCAGCTACAATGAAAATAAAAACACAAAAACCAACCGGGAATCGAACCATGGACCTTGAGATTTGCAACCTTCTACTATAACCATCACACCATCAATTCTATTTGGAGATTCTGCTACAAGTGCACTACATAAACAACAAAGTCATTTTTAACTTCATTGTACCTTATACGGAACATGCAGGGGACTGTCAAAAATAAAATACTTCTCAGCTGAGCTCAAAGTGTTTTGCAACATATCAGAAACATTGTCGTAACAGCAATGAACCGAAGTGTTATTAATTCTGCAACTTATCTGTTTTGTTTCTGATATGAAACACATCGAATTTTAAACCACCCAAGAAGTCAGATGGGTAGAATATTGCGACGCCACTTAAACGGAAATGAAACATTGTGATTTTCTGAAACTGGGAAGTGGCTTTAATGTGACTCGATGTATTGCCAGTGTCTTCAATGCAATTTATTAGGAACAAACACCTATTTGAAAGATGTTGCGCGTGCTGCTTGGGTCGCCAGTAGTGGGCTGGTGAGATCACCAGTAGCAGTAGTGCTACATCAACAACAACAGCAGCAGAAGCAGGGGCAACAGCAGGAGCAGCGGCTAGGACAGAACGAGTTAAACAAGCCTCCGCAAAAGCCGA